>NC_041722.1:15241853-15584248 GCF_900700375.1 Denticeps clupeoides
TGCAACGGTGAATGCAAATGCAAGGACAAGAATATTCATCTAGTACTACTCTCCTGGTTTAAACTCGCAGCACACAAAGCACAACAGCATACTTTAAATTAAATAAAAAGTGAACTCCTGACATTATTAGATCAGATACTAGCTGCAAAAACTGTGACATTTATGGAGCGTACTCTTACCGCTACAGTTCTATTGTTGGCCTACAAAATCAACAATGAAAAAAGGGACAAATAGACCCACTATCCTGGGATTAATTTGCCCTATATCTCAGGACAAAAAAAGTTTGCAAAGCAAATTTCACCACAGATCTGTGCACTTGTGGAATTTATGCAACTCTGGAAAGAAAACATGTACAGACTTAGCTAAAAAGGGTCAATTTGCCCACATTTATACATTTGTCCAAAGGGTAAATTTGTCATGGTCAATATTACATTTACTGATTCAATAACCCAACCACATGCATTTGTTCTTTGAGACGGTCCAAAGCTGGACAAATTTGGAGGCTTGCATTAAGAAATGCATCCGGTGTAAAACTGTTGCCAAATCAGTATGCAGACAATGGTTTCCATACAGGATTGGTTGAGGCCTGGGGTAACAATGACCGTCACCAGGGTGCTGTTGGAAATTGGGTTACCATTTGGCCGAAGGAGGAAACAGAAGATCCGATATGGTGTCTCCTAATGGGTGCAGCCAAAATAAATAAAGTGAAATTTATAATGAAAATATATAATGTATAATATGTATAATATAAAAAAAAAGCTGCATATTTGATTATGCTTTGTTCATAATATAGGGTACATGTGAGATGCTTACCTTTACCAAAGACCTCCTGAAAGATCTCTGTTTCTGCACTCAAATGAAACCATAAAATCAAACCATTTCACAAGCGAGTAATGTGATGTCCATAATTCAGGAATAAATCTGTTCAGAATATCACAAGAGCGCTCATGTTAATATGCTAATGACTATGAATATGGTTTGAGTGTTCCTCAGCATTAGAGAAACACATTTCCCTAAAGGTTCTATGTTTTTCCCTGCATGTTGAATAAACATCTAATGCAATTCTAAGGCAATTTAGTGAAGCTTAAAAAAAAAATGCAGAACGTTTTAGCAGCTTGGGAGGATGCTGGATAATTTCCAGAGGGCATGGAAAACATCCAGCCTAAAATCAGTATAGCTTTAGGCAGACAAGCCCAGGTAACCCTGCATGCCAGCTAGGCAATGTTGTGCTTGGCAAAGAGTCGTCTAAACCTAACCTCAGTCAATGGCCAAAACCCTAGCACGTGTGTTAATCATTTAATCATTTAACCGATGCTGTATCCGGAGCGACTTATTCACTAATTGCAGGGAGTCCTGCTGGAGCAACACAGCTGCATAAAAGCAGTGACAGCAGATGCTTATTTAATTTCTGAACTTCAAGGGATTTGGTGGTGAACAGGTTGATGCATTTTTCATTTAAGCTTAATGTGCTAAATAGGTCATGGATCATACTTAGGGGAAATTGTAAGTGCAATCTTGCAGCAAGAATTTTGAAAGAATGTGATAACCTTTTATTTGAGGGCCAGTATTCAAAATAGTGCCAACAAGCTGGTGGAATTTCCTCAGAGCTGTGAATGCATGGAGACTGTGAAGAAGCAGGACACTGGAGAAACAGATGCTCCATATTTAATATTGATTAATTGCTTATAACTTAAAAGTGAGCATATTAACACAGTGCTAAATGATTTGTTTCACTTGGCAGGCTGGAAGCGACCAGCTTTCTCTCGCCTTTGCAGGTCTGAGGACCGTAAATGGCTGCCAGAAACCTAGTGACTGCCACCAGCAGCCACCCATCTGCACAGATCCATGCTCTGTCGGCACCGTACTTCACCCAAAGCCTAGCACATTTCCTGTGGCATTGTCAAGGACATCGAAAAAGTGACTATTTGCATGTCAGTGCTGCTCGGCTTTCCAGTTCCTTTAGGCTCCACAGGTGAATTTACATCTCTATACTGTTTCAAAAATTCATGATCTCAGAGGGTACCTTTTGACAAGAACACCCCCATCCCCATGCCTTGAAACCGAACAAGAATAGCTTGCAGTCTTTGAGGCACTCATGCGCCGGTCCCATTGCGACTTTAAGGCAATTCATCCTCCTTTTTCTGATAGCGTAATAGCTGACTGAAAATTGTCCTACGGCAGCAGAGATTTTCTTCGTACCTGTCTCTCTCCATCATTACCCCTGGATTGGTTCAACAGCAATTTTGGCAGAGCTGCATTCACCACACATACTGAGGAATGAGTGGGACTGTCCGTCCGTCTGGTTCCTCTTCATTTTAATTACCACAGTCATCAGTGGAAGCACACAGGAGTTCAAAGGTGAGCCGGCTCATGGGCGCGAGTGGCCCTCCAATGCGTAGTGACACCATGGCACAATTAAACATTCGCCTGGAGCAATTCAATCACAGACTCTGGCAATTAGACCCCTTTCTTCTCCTCTCGGCTTCTACTCGATAGCATGAAAACGGCACTTTGCCTCAATCAATGGGCCAACAAAAAAGATATTAATTTCCATGCTTTTACGAGGGATCATTCATCACAGGAAACGTATTGACCCGTTTGCGCTTATGGATTCTGCAAACAATTATGGTAATACCAGCGCTCATCTGGCAACTCACCATGTTCATAATGTCCCTAATTCTCCCAGCCATTTTGAGATGATGCCAATAAACAATATAATTATTGCTTATTTCACAGAATCCATGAAAATCTGGTTTATGAAGGTACCGCGCAATTTTCCATACGCAATTAAAAAGACAAATTCCAGCCAGCAAGAGTGATGCACATAAAAGGGAGTTTAAGAGCGAAAATTAAGGAGTCCTGAAAGAGCTTGTGGCGTTGACATAATGAGCGACTGCGAGAGCAGCTACAGAATAAAAACCAAGCAATCTCCTTCGTGTGCAGGGGAGATGAAGAACCCTCCCCCGCTGTGATATCCGCAGGTGCATTTGCAGCAATTTCTCTCCATCATTTTTCTTTCTCCCTGTCGCTTTCCCGCCCCTCTCCACTGCCTTAATTTCTTTAACGATTCATTGTTTGGCGTGCATTCTTCTTCGGTGTGGAGTGAGTGAGAGAGGAAAAAAAAAAAAAGAAAAAGCAATGAATGGAAGAGACAAAAAGGAAGCAGAAATAGGGATGAAGAGGGGGAGGAGGGGGTTGGGGAGAGCAGCTATAAATGTTTGCTGAGAAAAAAAAGTCATTATTATTGGCTTGATTTAGGTTCTCATTACTTAATCCTGACTTGTGTAGGTGTGTGAGTGTGTGTGCATTATTTTTTATAGACCAAGGTGTAATTGTTCCTCTTTGTACATAGCATGCTTTGCACAGCCCTTTGCACATGTGATTACACATTTTGGGAAACTGAAATCCCAGCAAGACCAGACAGGGAAAGGAAGGGCTCATTATAAAGTTCTTTGAAAGCATCCAGTGCAGTTTAATTGAAATGTCATTTGAAGTCAGAATTTCGCTAGCTAGAATGCATTCACAGAAAATGAGTGTGATGTAGGCAGTTTTCACAGGTAGCAATGTGGCTCAGTGGAGAATTCACGTTTTGCACAGCGTTGTGGCCCATCCATCCTCCCCCATCCTGTGTCTGTGTGTGCAGCACAAAGGAGAACACAGGAGCACACTGTATCCCTTTGGAAAAAAAGAAACAGCGTTCTTAAACGGAACACAGGAGAATGAGGTGTTATAGTGATAAAAAGACAATCTCTATCTGAATACGTACATTAGGTCTAACACACATGCACACACACACACTCCCCATCCCCCAAATCTGAGACATCACACCACTCTAGTACATTCAGCCACAGATGGTGTGAACGGTTGAGCTCCTTCATACACACGTTGTGGGTATAAGGACCGTCACATAATGTCACACAGCCACTTGTGAAATTGAGCAGCTCTGTAAATGATGATTCAACCTGGTAAATGTAGACAGGCTACTCATGTAAACACAAAAAATAAACTAAAACTAAATTAAGCCAATGCATTACAATTATTTTATTGGCCTTTCATTTAATTTATGGCCAGAATAATCCCTTTTGGAGACCACAAGAGGGCGATATAAATTTAGCATGTCTCTAGATACTTTGATCACAGATTAGACTTTGCAACGATTATAGAATATTAAATTAAATCATTATACATGGCATCAAAATGTATTTTATTTACCCTTTTTTTATTTGAAACAGAGGATATATGAATATTGATGCATGAACGAGATCAGTAGCCTCATAAAACTGTCTACAATGTCATACACCAATGTTTTTGAGCCAGCCCCTTCTCAAAAACCGACATTGAAGGCTGACCTGATATGGTTCTTTTTATGCTCTGGCTGAATTAAGCAGTGTGATGCTAGTGGCTCTGAGGGCAACTGATAAGGAAGAAATGGACGCTGAAGTGTCAGTGGGTGAAAGGCTGAGAGAAAACAGATCAGCCATCTTCCAGCCACAATCGCAACCCCCAGTGAGCAATGTTGAAAGGCTATAGAATGAAAATATGCACTCTTTCTCATACAGCTTAATAGGAACTGTAACCACACAAGGACTACGTTAAACATGATGGATTCATTTACCGGTTACAAACAGGGCCCGCTGAGGCACCGACTTGGTAAATCAATGGAGAAAAGTAATTGAATTCACATCAGCTCTGGTTGCACACCACGCTGGGATAATATTGTGGATGCTATATTAAAAATAAGCAGGGGAAGAAGCTGACACTCATTGTGCTGAAGGCAGTTTAATGCAGACCCCGAGCCCCTTTTCTGTCTTGGGTTCTGTGGTTGGGTTATTGCGCTCTGTGTGTTCCAGGGGGGGGCGGTAACTTTAAAATGGCAAAGAAAAATTGACCCGGGCTGAGAAGAAACCATTGATCCTCCTGCGAATCCTTAAATCTGTTGCACCCTGAAGATACAACTAATAAAAAAAGGGGGTGAGTAGAGATGCCAGGCAGAATAGGCTTGACAGATCCCTTGATAAGAGTACACCAGGGCGCTGTTGAAAATGTGACATGGGGATGTGCATGGGGGAAGTGGGTGCAGAAAAGGTGGGCATCATAACTTGACAGGCTGCTGGTGCACTAAAGAAAGGAACGTCTGAAGGCTGGGGATGGGGGGAGATGCTCCTCTGATAACAGTCCCTTTCAGAAGCACAGGCCTTTGAAGTCAGCTCTCCTAATGTAGAGAAAATTCATCACATAAGAGCACTGGTGGCCACATGCTACTTTAGGCACAATGAAAGCATACACACACACACACACACACACACACACACACACACACACACACACACACACAAAGTTGTGAAGGATGCACACAAAAGACTGTTCAAAAGCCCAGAATCTCACTTTCATAACCAAAAATTCAAAACACACAATCATAGTCAAAGAGAGAATGAAAGACCACTCAAAATGACACACTGAAAGCCATGCCAAAAGACAGCACAGACACACAATCCACAAAGTCACACATTTGTAGCACACCTACCCACAGCATCCACCCACTCGCTCCAGCACACACACACGCACACGGTGTTAAGCACACAGAAGCTCACACTGAGCTGGCCGTACCAACCATCTGTCAGCCAGATGGAGTATACACAACTTCAGCAATCGGAGTCTTCTCTATCTCTCTTTAATCATATCAGCGCGCGCTTCGCGGGAAGGACGGAGGACAGTCCCACCACTGGACCAACACACCCGCTACCTCACTTCCGCTATGAAGTGCCCTTGATTTCCCGCTTCTGATTACTAGACTATCATGACGCAGGAGTTTTAAAATGAACAGCCATCAGTAACTAGCACCAAGGCCTGTTTGCATGAAAATCTATTTCTTAAAAAAAAAAAAAAAGACCATGGGAGAATGTCGTCCACAGTTCTCAAGCATTGTTGACCCCATTCACACAGCCACGTATATCCCTCAGATCAGAGATTTTAATCAGCAACCTCAAAGTCAGGCTTAAAATGGCGTAGTCTGAAGTAGGCTTAACCGCCAGTGTACATGAAGCTTATTTTGAGTGTGATATGATAGAGATGTCACCTAGAACTAGGACATAACTATGTAGTGTGTAGTTCTATGTAAACTATGCAAGCTCCAGCTCTAATGAATGACTCTAAGTTAGCAAGGTTTTTTTTTCTCTCTTTATCCATCCCCCTCTTTATCTATCCTTTTTCTTGCTATCGGTCTTCCTCTCTGCTCCATCTATTGACACCGGCAGCAGTGCAAAGTGGTACTCTGGCTCTTTAAGTTATGGGGCCCGTCATGTCACAGTCAAGCTGGTGCACTACGTCCTACCCCATCGATCAGGCCCTGTTTACAAAGGTTGGGCTGCTTTTGGGTGTGTGCGCCAAATAGATGTGCACACACACCGTGCCAGACTAAACAGGAAGGCTATGGAGGGTGGGGAGTGGTGGAAATGACTCTCCTGTGGTTCTCATCATGACTGCCACATGAAACTGAAGAAGCAACATCATTTGGGATGTTTTTCTCACCAATTTAACTCTGTTTTTCTTTTCTTTTTTTTTTTGTTTAAAGAGGAGCCGACAACCTAGATAGTGCAATACATTTCCGCACATGCGATAGCACCTCGGATGCATCCCATGCTGGGTGTATGATTGACTTAGTCGCTGCAGAAGTGCCTAGAAAACCGAGGCTCTGTTAGATATGCTGATGACTGCATCCATTTGCCATCAGAGCCAAGGGTTGAGATGTGAGAAAGCGGCAGATGGTTTTAGATGAATGTGTGTAGCTGTGAACCCTTTAAATTCATATTGGATATTCAATCAACAACAACAAAGAGTCATAGGCCTTTATTTTCCTAACACTATGTAAGATGGAGCACATGGGGAGTGTTTGCTAATGTTACATTCATTCACATTTGCCAATAGAATGCTTGAATTAAATGGATTTTTTCCCAAGACGTATATAGAAATGATCTTGGCTGTGATACCCTCTGGACAAGAGGTATTATGAGCTGAAAATTAGGGGAACAAGTGGTGAGATTTAGTGTTGGCTGTGCCATGCATTGATATAAGATGATTTAAAGGATCTAAAAATAGAGCTTGTGCACCAGATTTTGATCCAAAAATTCTAAATTAAGGTTCTGCAAAGCAGACACCATCGTTACTGATATATGTTGAAAATGTGTAGAATGAGAATGCTGAGCAGTTGAGAAGACATGTTTTTTTTTTAATGAAGAATATATGAACAACAAATCAATGATAAGTGAATGGGAAGTCGGAATCAGAATCAGAGACACTTATGTACACGGATCCATCTGCCAAACATTGAGCATTGCTGCATGTCAATGTAAACACAGGTCTTTTGTTGAAGCTTTTCTGACCCTTTGGTACTTACAAATAACTAACATGTCTGGAAATTCCAACCACAGTATTTTCCTTGGGACTGAAGTCTCTACCAAGGATCATCTGTTGGAAATTGAAGAAATTCGATGTATGAACTGTATCTGGACAAACTAGCTCATACTATTGCTATGTGACTTGATGTGTTTTCTGTTATTGCTTGGAAAAACAACCCTCATCACTCTCTGTGATGCCCCGGTCACAGCCGATGCCGAGGCACCTAAGCCAATTAAACATGATCACTCAGGACTCCATAAAAGCAGGTCGGTAGCACCCAGTAGGTGCTGCGACATTAATGTGGATATCTGTGAATCCCCCCCTGCACTTCTTCTCCCCATCAGCCCTCAGTCGTGTTCTTGTGTGTTCTTGATACTATCATAATATTACAGCATTCTACATCTGTAAACAAAAATGTGCACTTATTGGAAGTAGGCTTTGTGATATTTTTTTTCTTTTTGTGTAAATCTAGAACATTTTCATGCTGTGGCATTCATGTGAATATGATGTAAGTCTGTTCAAAGCTTTCTATAAGGTTTTGCCTTTTATGAATAAATTCCAAACCATCACCTTCTATCATCTATCTCCACAAATTACATTTGCCGTGTTTGGCTGATGCTTTTTTCCACAGCGACTCACAAAAGTGATTCAAAGTTTCAAAAGCTGAATACATTCTAATGTGTTAACTGCAATCTGGATTACATTTACCACCAGTCTATTTGCAGGTAGGAGAGTATGCAGACATTTTAAAAAATATATGAGTACAATGAAAATGCTAAGTGCCTTCTGTTTTCGAGTGTTTAGAGACACCCAGTGACTCCATTGTTTGTCTAGGTTAATGCCTTTGTTGTACTTCATTGTATTGTGTAAAACAATGAGAGAAAAGTTAATTAATTCCAGTATTTAATGGTTTTTACTCCTTAACACACCAGTAATAAGCACCTCAGTAACATGATATTAATGGCTACATGCACTCAAGCTCAAAGTTTGTGCGAAACCTGCTGACCCGTGTTATCCCTCCATGATGTGAGGATGTTCCATAGGGTTTAGATGCCGCAGTACTTGGAAATGTGACCACAGAGCAGAGAAAAAACCAACAGAGGCAGAGGGGTGGCTGGAGAGAGATAAAGTGAGTGGTGGTGGGGGGGTTGAATCACTGAAATCACTGCCGTTAAGTCTAATCTGAGATCCCATAGGGATGGCACTTCAGAGAAGGCTGAGGATTTTGTTAAAGCAGAGCGTGCACTGGAGCTGAAGCAGGAATGTGGACATAAATTGTTACTGAAGTACTGAAGGGAGGACAGAGCCTCATTAGTTCTGAATTAGTTGTATAATCTCACTAATCAAGTATATGTTTGCTTGTTTTTAGTTTGCTGCACCGTGGAGAGGAAAAAATGAGCCTGCAACCCTTCCTTGGTTACAAAATCCAGAAGATGTACTTTTTAAAATATTTTTTTTAAAAAAGCAGAAAAGCCCATGGGAATAGCTGACACTTATCAAGAACCCAACTTCTTCGTTCTGGACAATTTAAACCCATCTCCTCAATACATCACACATTGAGGTGTCACACTGACTCCCATCTACTCTCTTTCTACTCTTTTGCTCCGCTGTTCTCTTCCTTGGTAATACCTCTTGTCTAAACGTGTGATGCATTCTAACACAAACTTCTGCATGGACATCCATCCATCTGATTACTTGCTTATCTGTGTCAGGCTGGAGGAGAGGCACACAGAATTTTCAAGGGTTCTCAGACAACCAGTTTAGACAGAACAGATTTCAAATTTGAAATATTTCAAATATTTGTCTGATTAAAATGTAATTTTTGATCATTTGGAGTCAACTTGCAGTGATGCTGATATGAGGTGTAAATCTGTACTTCCTCGGCCAGCTTTAAATGATTTTCAATGCCACAAAAAATGAATGCCTAAACAGAAAACAAAAGAGATTTCCCAAAACCGATTGCAACATCAAAATGAAATTTGTTTTATTACAAAATTCTGTGTGCCTCTCCTCCAGCCTTTTCCTATTTACTCTGGCATTTCTCCAAAAATACAATAACACAATTATTTATCTGGCACTTCTCCAGATAAATAAAACAAAAGGGATATCAACATACTTCATATTTTAAATCAAGCAAAGTTTAAAATTCAAGTTCAAGTGAGCCTTATTGCGATTTCAGCTACGTACATGTTAGACAGTACATTAGACAGAGAAGACAGAGAAACAAAACAGCATTTCTCTGGAACCTGGCGCCACGTACTGACATAAAGTGCTTGTGTGCAACATTTACAAACCAGGCTGCATTAAGTGCAGATATGGGACACAGGCAGTGCAATAACAAATCTAAAGACATTCTTACATACATTTTCTCCGCCTTGACTGTACATGGATGAGAGCTTTATCGAAGAGGCTCTGTTCAGTGCAAGGACCCCCACCACCACAATCTGTCTCCACGGGGATGGGGCTGCGAGCCAGTGGTCTGAGACTAATTCCACAGCCTCGGCGTGAACAATACAAACTGTCCGGTAGTGGAGTCAGCATGGGAAGGAGAGGTCCTGCAACAAAAACAAATCATAAACAATAAAGATCTGTTAAAAGCCTCAATTTATCACTCTAGGAAATTGCAGCAGAACACATCTCTATTGTGTTCACCTGATTCAAACAAAATACCTTTTTTATTTTGTGTTCCATCAATTTTGGATCAAGGCATCTTGAATCATAAATATTATGTGGATCATGTGCATAGTCCCAGCATAAAATAGGCAGCTTTAAATGGTTAAGGCCACAATCACATCGAGCCATTCTGCTTAAAGATAACATGACAGAAGAGCCCTTAACAAGACAAATACTGGAAAATAAGCACACACACACATATATATATGCACACACACACACACACACACACATATATATATAGAGAGATTTTTTTTTCTTCGCCCAGGCTAAAAGCAATCACGAATATATGGGCGAATACATATATATTCGCCCAGGCTAAAGCAATCATTTTGGGAAGGGCCAAGTCTCTCACCCTCCAAATGGGCATGAATATTACAGGGCTTGCAAATGAGCTCTTGGTTTAAATTAATAACCTTGATGATTATGGTATTGGTACTTATGATGATGACAGTCTGATGATTATGTGGTAATTATACTCTGGAAGGTTAGACTGCCAATCATTATTCATGCGGAACTAATGAATTCACAAAAGATTTTTATTATCAGCCTGCAAACGGCAAGAAAAACTTCTGCCGCTGCCAGAAGGAGGTAAAAACTAATAATTATTTCCTGGCTCTGCTAAAGGACATGAAATAATTATGGCTGGAATAAAAGTGAGTGACATTCCCAGAGAGTACCTTTTTGTTATTCTTTAGTCAATAACATCAAATCATGTTCAGAAATATACAAAAAAGTTTACTTAAAAAACAGCATTCTGTATGCATTCTAGTCAGGTTTTAGACCTCACCAGCATGGAACCAGCCCTTGTTATACTGACAAATTATCTGCTTATGTTATCTGACAATGACTGCATTTCAGTATTAATCTTACTTTATCTCAATGCTGCATTTGACCAATGCATCTGACTGAATAGATTATAAACTGTTGTGGGAATCAGAGGTTGTGCACGTAAATGGCTTAACTCATATATAACTGGTCGATACATTTGGAGTACCCCAAGGAGCCATACTAGGCCCATAATTGTTTCCTCTATATATTGTAGTGTTGGTAGCCAATAGGGCTGGCCTAATTTGCATAAGGCCCGCCTCTGGGGTTAGTGAGGTAAGGTTTACCCACTGTTAGGGTGAGTGTTGGGGGAATTAGTGGGCCTGGTAGTTCGGAGTAACTGGAGCAGGTAGGGGGGCGTATTATGATCTTGGGTGAATGCCTCCCCTGTTGCCCTACTGCTGACCTCTAGCGCCGGTTGTGTCAAATTCTCTTCTCTCACCATCACGGAGCCCATTGCTACAATATGTTACCACTTGGAAATTCAAAAAAATTATCTGAACTACAGAGCGTTTATTTTTATGTTGTCACGGTGACCATTTCACCACCAGGCCCACTTGGACACCGCAGACTCATTGTAGATTTATCTTTTTGCTGCTAGCTATTATCTAGATGGCACTGTTTTGCGATGACTCAGTTTCTTGACCACATTGTCCTTGCCTGAATGTTGCAGACTGACTTCTTCGCCCCCGATGACTTTTTCATCTCTCCCTCTGATGTTCCTGTTCTTCCTGCAACTGACCCACACCACCTGGCCACCTTTCGATATGCCTATGACATGGTGATTCCAGTCTCCCCTCTCTTACTGTGTGCCGCGCCCCCTCCCTTTGCCGTCTTCAGCGGCCTCCCATGTGATACCCAAACGGCCTCGCACCACCATCTTCACTGCTCAAACACAAGGGCTGAACACCGGTGTGGATGCTTCGATTTGCTCCAGTGAGCAGAATAATGGTTTGTGTTCACGCCACACTCAGTTGATGCCACGAACACCAGAACGGCATCTTTTTAGCCAAGCATTCCAAAACAGATAAATCCACATTTACTATGAGAATCTCCTAAGTTTCAAATTTGCCAAGACGTACCAGCAAAAAATATACCACTGGGTCACCCTAACCACCAACACCATAATGTCTGAGGATGCACCAAATGGACCAGTTCCATCATAATAGAATTATGCTGTGGACCATAATTTGAGTGGTTGATATCTCATCACTGTGCAGTACCTTTTAACATGGACAGATCCTTTTCCAAAGCACAATGTTGGACTATTGGAATACCAACCTTGCCATTACCCCTTTTGACCCTTATTGGTTATCTTGACCAAATCAATTCCAATGCATGCTCATTCTACTGCGGAAGGAGGTCAGTCAAAAGCCCTGGTATTGGTCAAGCAAATGCTGCAGTCTATGAGGGAGAAAAGAGGAGAATAACAGGAGAATGAACATAACATACAGACTTGGATGAGGTACTGTGTGATGAGATCTGGAGTATGACCAGCTGGCCCAGAGAACCCTGCAGAAGTCACTCACCGTGATGGAAGCCCATGGTGAGAGCAAACACTCAGTCTTTACCATGGCTGGGGCATGAGCATGGGGAGAAGACGAAGCGAGAGCAGAAGTACAGAAGGACTGAGCAGTTGCGGCGTCGCGAGACTGGCGGGAAGACTGTAACATCAGTATCCGAGCATGAGACAAGTGCAAATCCAAAAGGCAGTAGTCAGGCAGGAAGGGTCACACACAAACAGAACACAACAAAACCGCATACATATTGCTCAAAGGACAACAGGGGCTATAGTGAATAAGGGCAACTTCAGTCGACCCAAACCAAACAGAAAACACATGTGTGCCGTAAGGACTGTAAAAGCAGTGAATTGGTAACACTTGATAGGACAAGGGTGCTGTGGCTTGAAAGAGTCCTCCCAGTGCAATACAATCCTTCCATTGGCAGACCAATAATAATATTGAAAGATTACCGTATTGATAATTTTTTGCAGTCTGTCTTTAACTATGCCAGGATTGCTCCTGTTCCAGCTAAAACTGAATATCAGTTTATCTTATGTTAAAGTATTTTTAAAGTATATGGGGATACACTGAAAAAGGTATAAACATTTAGTTTGGACATTCATTTTAATTAAATCTGCCTAATGTGTCTGCCTAATGACAGAGAAAGAAAACAGAGAGAAACCGAGAGGAGTTGGCTTTAATTAAATGAAAATAATATTAAATGAACTGGAATTGAATGGAGATTTATTTTTTGTTGCTGCACAGTTTAAAGTTGACTTTTCTCTCAATATTAAGATGTAGAATATGGATTGAATTGGAGAGACCCCTCAGTCTGACCTTGCTGATTGACTGAGCTCTGCATTTCCTTCCAAACTATTGTGTGTCTTGTGACTTAAAAGTTTGTGCACCACCCGGTCTATTGACATTGGGATAAATGGGATAAATGCAGAGGACAAATTTCACTGTGTGCACCGTGTGCTGTGCTGCTGTGTATCACATGTGACAATCACTTCACTTTATTGATTGACCCATCTATTGTTTTCATAGAAACAGGGTGTGCAGACAATGGGAAAGACAGCCTGAAATAAATCCATAAAAAGGCAATAGATATTATACCATCAAGTCTGAATGCTGGTAAAAAAGCTGGTCCCATCTATGAGACCCAACTGTGAGTCATATGGAAGATCCTGATTCATGTCCGCTTGTGCTTGTTGATTTGGTGTTGCAGACAGGTTTAGAACAGTTTTGTTGTTTTTAAACTTTAAACCAACCCCAGTTGCCAAAAATGTCCTTTAATTCACTGTTACAGTTGCAGTTGCCTTAGACTCTGAATTGGCTCATTTCGGCGGCTCCCGTTAGGAGTCTGGTCTGGTTTTGCACACTGGTTTTACGCTGGATGCCCTTCCTGATGCAACCTTCACCATTTACCCGGGCTTGGGACTGGCACCAAAAAACCCACGGTTGCTGGGTTTATTTTCCTCTCAGACTATTAAAGGGCAATTCATAAATGAAGGCTTATAGCATGGACAGTATTATGTGTACCAGATTCTGGTTGCCCAGATATTTGCAGTCATAACCATTTGTAATTGGTAGTCATAACTGTGTCACTTTTAAAGATTTTAATGAACTCATTTCACCAGTGGTTATTTTCCCTACAAATCACAAAATCCCATTTACATTCTGAAGTCACTGGTGGCCGAAAGGCTTGTCATTCCTTCCTGTGCTCTGTGCTGTGCGCACAAATCCAGCCTTCCCCTTCAGCGGCAGAGTGTACAGCTTGTTTGATGGCTACCGAAGGCCCAACCCTGAAGGAATGGGAATCTGATGGGAGTTACTGGGTGGGAGAATTCATTAATGAGACCAGGGGGATTATGAGATTTACAGTGTTGCAGTGGAGTGCGTGAGCGAACTGAGAAGATGCCATCTGGTGGCAGGTGGCATGAGACTCCTTAATTTAGATTAGACCCTGAACAGTAGCAGGACAACCCAGATTTGGGCCACTTTTTAAATACCTGCTTCTTTACTGATGTAGGCAGGAAAAGCAAATTGCTTCGAACAACTGAATTAAACAACCCAAGATCTGTTTAATTTGTGATGTTTGGGGATGGAGACCCATTCATGCTGTTTCTCTTTGAACATGGAGATCTTCAGTTCATGCATTGAGCGAGTAGAGGAGTCCTCCAGACTGCTCACAAGATGAAAAGCAGAATCCTTTCTCTTTCCTCCTCTCTTCTGCCCTTCCTGTTAGTACTGATTCTGTTGAAGAATCTGAACAGACTGTTCTATTGTTCATTATCCACACGTCATTGAGCCCAGAATGCGATTTAAAAAGTTAAATGTAACATGCAATATTTTGATGCCTGGAGAGAAACCATCATGCAAGTGTTATGTATGTAAATGTTACTCTCTATAAAATGCTTTTATTACTCTATTTCATGGCTCTGAAATACATTCTTTTTTATGAAGTGGCCATGGGTCTGGCCTCAAGCTGCTTTGGTGTGCTGCTTGGCTCATGTACTCAATTGGAAATAGATCAATAGCCCATCCGCCTGCTGCATCCATCAACAACCCCATCAGACTGACGTGAGGCTCTAGCCTCCACCCCACCAATTACAGATACACACATTTAATTGAAGACACTGCGTTTCATCATTTGGCTAAGTAGCAAAAACAGTCCACAGCTCATCAGATAAGCATTAGCTACTGTCCTGTTGCTGCCTCCATGTCCATATTGGGGAAAGTATTACTGTCATAACATTCTAAGGGTGGAGTAGGAAGTGGTAAAGGGTTTCACCGTTATGTGATCCGTTGGCATGGCGCTCCAGGAGAAGCTGTCTGTGCAACTGGAAGGAGTGGCATGATGGATAAAGACTTTTCTGAGACCTCCTTTTTACTCTCTTCAGCTGGCCACGTTCCTTGCACGGCCCCAAACACAAGCAGTGCACAGGAGCTGTGTGCTACCTGTTCCCCTGGCGATGCTCTGTCTATTTATATTCGCCCAGACACACCAACTGCGGTGGAGAGGTTTAAGAGCCTAGTCCGAAAAAATAAATAGGGATTGAAATATATGTACACATTTCTCCAGAGTGTGCATGTGAGACAAAGAGAAGGCAAGGGAAGGGGACCGTATGAATTATGGCACCACTTCAGACAGTTAGAGACCCGTTCACAAAGCATCGCTGCTCTCCCTGTCTTCCGAGCCACTTCAAAGGCCCATGGCTCTCCACTCACTGAATCCCCAAAGACAGGGCGGGAGATAAATCTCAGCCTGCAGGGGATTGTGTGTGTAGCAGTACATCATCAAGGAAGCGGCACAGCCATTACAGAAAGCCCCCCGAGGAACGGACCTGCTCCCAACGACTTGTGCCTGATAGGAGAGCACAGCAGTTGGCGCAGACCGGGGCAGAGAGATAGAGACCTTGGGACCCGTCATTGCAGGATTACAGCTTGTGTCAAATTTCTAAAAATCCCACCCGTCAGCCAAGATCAGACCCTTGTGCTAGAGAGACACTGTGGGTGACAGGTGGCTCGCCTGAACATCAAATCACAACCCCGCGCACCTTTACCACAGCAGTGGAATGGATTTTGGCGGCTAAAGTGATGGATCTGTGACAGCATCCTCTGACAGAACAGCTCCTTTGACACACTGAAGATGTGAGAGACCCTTAGTCTACTGTCATCTCCCCTGCTGTGGAGGAGCATACATATTCTAGAACCTCTTTGAAAGAAGGCATATCACACATAGCATAGCATAGTGTGAGCCTGAAAATAGTCCATATGGTATCCGTACAAACCGATATTACGTTTCCAGTCAAAGAAGCACCAGGCAGGGTAGAACACAACAGATGAGAAGAAAGTTCATCAATTTTCATCTGACTGTGTAAAATTCCTCTTTGAAATGTATTCAAATTTGTCGAAGCAATGATCAAATTAATCCCCATCCTTAGTCTAATTACTCAGATTATTATCTATGTGCCAAACTAATGATGATATTTTGCTATATCAGAACAATGTGGGTTTTTTTGCCGAGGCTGTCAGGATAAAGCACACCATTAGGGTGCTCTATCAGAATTAGGCTGACAGTCTATTCCTTTGTGATGTCATTAGTGCTCCACTTTGATCCACAGGCTCAGGCATGTATTCTAATGCAGGGCCCGTGTGGACATGTTGTAAAGTGCACCAACAATGTCTTAGCTGGCCCTGCAGTCTAACAACCAATGAATGGACATCATCAAAAGGTGGAGAAATGTCAAAAGATATAAATGTGATGTATAAGTATGGCTTAAACAACATAATTAACAAACGCCTAAGAATAGAACTGAGAGCTCTTTGTTCCTAATTGTTCTTGCAATGCAAATAGCAATGACAGAGAATTGCTGCGCAAATGGTTTCTTGAGTCGATTGCACAGAGTCTAGTGCATGCCATAACAAAAAAGCTCTAGAAAGTGTAGAAATATATTATAGATGATTTTACATGTCCCTGCTTTGAGTCACAAATGCTTTGTAATGCATATTACACAAACATACAATGCAGCAAACTATATCATGATTTAATGTGCATTTAATTCACCTGTTTTTTCCCAGGCTGACTTGAATGTTCTCTAATTGTTAACAGAAAGTGTTGTATCACTTTGATTTCTTATGTTTACTTCATGTGAATCACTTAAAAAAATTATCATCCTTTCTATCACTGGAAATAAAAAATCCTGAAATCATTGGATGTGTAAAGTATGCATGACCATTGTCTGAAAATAATGTTGTCTGTGATTTTCATACTATAGACATGAACCCTCTAGAAGTCAAAAAAAGATCCAATATAATGATGTATAAATATTTTAATTACTTTGCCATAAATTACTATGCCATGACAACCAGCCATGCACAACTGGATAAACTTGTAATTAGAAAAATTATATCAAAATGCAAAGGTCACTCAATTAAAGAAAATGTATATGAGTGCACTAATTTACATTGTCATTGTGATACACTGCAGCACAGCACACACAATGAAATGTGTCCTCTGCTTTTAACCATCACCCTTGGTGAGCAGTGGGTAGCCAGGACAGGCGCCCGGGAAGCAGTGTGTGGGGACGGTGCTTTGCTCAGTGGCACCTCAATGGCACCTTGGTGGATTGGGATTTGAACTGGCAACCTTCTGATTACGGGGCCACTTCCTTAACCGCTAGGCCACCACTGCCCCTAATTGCACTGATGTATTGCTGTCAGTGTGGGTCTGTTGGAAGAATGTGATTGTGTGATGCCACAGATCCAGTTCACTGAACACAGCACACAAATGACAACACAGAACAGAACAAAAAGAACATGATGTGAACAAGCGCTCACCTAATATTGAGCAGCTGTCCACTTGGTTGTTGGTGGTGTTAAGGGCAGAATGAGAAAATATGTCTGAGAAAAGACAGGACAAGAGGACAGGCCAAACTCAGACTGAGTGTGCTCTGGACATCAGCGCGTTCAGTGGGAATACACACCAAACAGTGAAACCATTCCATACCTGATGAAGACAGAATTCCTTGGAGCAGCAGGCAATTACAAACATTTGATGGTAAATCACAAATTCAATGGCATCTGCAAGAAAAAAACACACACTTCAGATGTAGCTTCAGCACTTTAAAAAAGTTCCATCTGTGGTCTAGCAGTTGGTGATGCTGCTAGACAATGGCATTCATCAGACAGGTGGAGCTTTATTGGTGGAAAAGCAGAATTATGTCTCAATGTCGGAACTAAATGTGGTCTAATTAAACTATTTCAGAAGGTAGGCACTCATATATTAGGCACTCATAGGCACTCGAGCAACTACAGTATAGGAAGCATGTGGAACAGGTGGTCTTGTTAAGAGATGGTGCATGTGGGATATGAATAAAGGTTGCCATATGGGGATTTTGTAGTTTATAAAGGCTGACACCTTACTTAGACACGGCAGGTTAGACAAACCCGCCCAAGCATTTCAGGCCACGCCACAGTGGGTGGCAATGCCACTGCAAATGCCCCCATGCCCTTACACAGTTGGTTCTTCTCACAGCCAGCCTGTGCCAAATTCTTCAGACGCACTGATCCATGAAAGTGACACTCTGCATTTCTAACATTAGTTTACACCAGTAACAGTGCACTGTTTGGGGGTTAGGGGACATTTTGTTAATGACTAGTTGTAATCAACATAAAATAAATGAAAATGTTGATGACAATCCCTCCACATAGCCAGCTCTTTCTCCATGAATAGGGTATTCTGATTGGTATAAATCATAAACTGACATAGATTAAGCCTGATCTGAGACCTTAATAATGCAGAAAAATCACATCACAATCACATTTCTGCATTGTTGTGTTAAAATATTCGCTTTGTCACCACCCTTGTGTCATGTCATAGTTCACAGGACCTGCAAATAAAAATGCGTCTGGTCAAGAACCACATTACACATACAGCACACAATACTGGGCCCAAGGACCTCAATCTCTATACCCCAATTATGTAAATCACAGTATTTCATCAATAAGAGAAAAATCTGTATTTGGTCACAGCTAATCGCTGTGTGTGAACATGGCCAAAGACACTCAATGACTTGACAGCTAAAAAACTGGTTGAGCTGTCAATGAGCTACATGCTTTGAGAGTGCAGGACAATTTGTAATAATGTTCAATTTTTATTTGTATGTGACAATAAAAAGAAGGGACCTCACAGTGGCAATAAGCCATGGCAGAGAGTTCTGGAAACTGAGAAAAATACAGCTTTGGCCGTACAGGGAGTGCAGAATTATTAGGCAAGTTGTATTTTTGAGGAATAATTTTATTATTGAACAACCATGTTCTCAATGAACCCATTAATATCTAAACTCATTAATATCTAAGCTGAATGTTTTTGGAAGTAGTTTTTAGTTTGTTTTTATTTTTTAGCTATTTTAGGGGGATATCTGTGTGTGCAGGTGACTGTGCATAATTATTAGGCAACTTAACAAAAAAAAAATATATATATATATATATATATATATATATATACCCATTTCAATTATTTATTTTTACCAGTGAAACCAATATAACATTCACAAATATACATTTCTGACATTCAAAAACAAATCAGTGACCAATATAGCCACCTTTCTTTGCAAGGACACTCAAAAGCCTGCCATCCATGGATTCTGTCAGTGTTTTGATCTGTTCACCATCAACATTGCGTGCAGCACCAACCACAGCCTCCCAGACAATGTTCAGAGAGGTGTACTGTTTTCCCTCCTTGTAAATCTCACATTTGATGGACCACAGGTTCTCAATGGGGTTCAGATCAGGTGAACAAGGAGGCCATGTCATTAGTTTCTTCTTTTATACCCTTTCTTGCCAGCCACGCTGTGGAGTACTTGGATGCGTGTGATGGAGCATTGTCTTGCATGGAAAATAATGTTTTTCTTGAAGGATGCAGACTCCTTCCTGTACCACTGCTTGAAGAAGGTGTCTTCCAGAAACTGGCAGTAGGACTGGGAGTTGAGCTTGACTCCATCCTCAACCCGAAAAGGCCCCACAAGCTCATCTTTGATGATACCAGCCCAAACCAGTACTCCACCTCCACCTTGCTGGCGTCTGAGTCGGACTGGAGCTCTCTCCCCTTTACCAATCCAGCCACGGGCCCATCCATCTGGCCCATCAAGACTCACTCTCATTTCATCAGTCCATAAAACCTTAGAAAAATCAGTCTTGAGATATTTCTTGGCCCAGTCTTGATGTTTCAGCTTGTGTGTCTTGTTCAGCTTTTCTTACCTTGGCCATGTCTCTGAGTATTGCACACCTTGTGCATTTGGGCATTCCAGTGATGTTGCAGCTCTGAAATATGGCCAAACTGGTGGCAAGTGGCATCTTGGCAGCTGCACGCTTGACTTAACTCAGTTCATGGGCAGTTATTTTGCGCCTTGGCTTCTTGCGACCCTGTTGACTATTTTGAATGAAACGCTTGATTGTTCGATGATCAAGCTTCAGAAGCTTTGCAATTTTAAGAATGCTGCATCCCTCTGCAAGATATCTCACTATTTTTTACTTTTCTGAGCCTGTCAAGTCCTTCTTTTGACCCATTTTGCCAAAGGAAAGGAAGTTGCCTAATAATTATGCACACCTGATATAGGGTGTTGATGTCATTAGACCACACCCCTTCTCATTACATCACATCACCTATTATGCTTAATTGGTAGTAGGCTTTCAAGCCTATACAGCTTGGAGTAAGACAACATGCATGAAGAGGATGATGTGGACAAAATACTCATTTGCCTAATAATTCTGCACTCCCTGTATTTGGAGTATTCATGCCTGTGTAATGTGTGTGTGTGCTAGCACACAAACAACCTTTACATCACTTTTTTGTAGGTCATTTTTGGCCATTCTTGTGTCACTTTAGAATTTTTTTTCTTTTTTTCAGGAAAGACCATCATTTTGGGGACCCAACCAACAATTTTGGGGTAAAAAAAAAATTACATTGTGCCATATGTACAGTATGATCAGTTGTGTAGTTCACTATAACTGAAGATATCAGCAAACACAAGCAATGTCAGTGATCACAAAATGATCATAATTGCGTTCTCCAGGATGACGATGCCCCACCGGACATGAGTGTCACTCAGTGGCTTGATGAGCTTGATGAGCACAAGTTAGGTGTCTCAAAATATAAACCTGGAAGACTCACACCTCTAGGAAGTGCAACTTCTTCTTACTGCCACATAGTTTGAATTTAGTTGATTCGCAAGTAATAGAGCAGGGAAAAAGCTAAACTGTGCAAGGCTGGTGGAACAGGGTTGGAAAATCATATGAACTGGATCTCAAAACACAAATGTGGCTTAAAATAAAATTGCATTTATCAAGACAAATTGGACCATCGTTGTAACTTTAATTGAAATCTGGTGGAGCCCACAGCGCATAGACGAGTTTGAGGAACACCAGCCATGCAAGATTGACCTCCTCCCCAAACAAGGATCCCATTATCACACATTTTACAGCACAATCCGTCCAGGGAGCTTCTGTAATATTGTTGAGATGTGTGAAGAACAATGTGCCGAGTAATTACAGATATGGATTTTCCAATTACATTTTCTAAAAAGCATGACATGAGATTTTCTGTTGAATGGGTGCCAGCCAAAGGGCCTACAGTTTTCAGTCATTCACACCCATCTGATTACAGCAGTGGTTTTGCCATAATGGGTATTTTTATTATAGCAAAATCCCTTTCATAATAAACTCAGAAATGGCCGTCTCATCCTTGCCAGAGCAAAAACTATTGTAGTTCAGAGCTACATCAATCCATCAGTATGAAATGCTGCTGCACCTTCTGCATTAAGGCTGCTTTGTCCTTGGTAGTAATTAAATTTCTCAGGATTCATTTCCTATTCTGTTATTGGAGTTAGTAGCCAGATGATTTAGCAGACGATATGAAGGCTACATTCAGTACAGACACAGATTAAAAGTCTGATACGAATAGCCTGTGATTGCTTCTCCTTCATTTTGACCTGCCCTCGTTCTAAAAAGGATGTGAGCTTTCGGAGTCAGACTCCATTAAATCAAATTATAAATGAGGTAAACCCTAATCCTGGGCTTTTACTGTGGTTTCAAATGGAAATGCCCAAACACTTGGGATTAAAACCTTCAGATGGCTGGAATGTTGCCTTATCCATGCTGGATACGTAATGGCCAGTTTGTCTTTATTTATGTCCTCACTTTAAATTCAGCAGAGGTAAGATACCCAGTGAGGTCATTATACAGCACAGTTCATGAAATGCAGATATGCAATAAATAAACTACCCAAAGCTATTGCAACCAGATCCCATGACCAAACACATTAATCGGAACAATCTGAAGATACAAATGCACGGACTCCAGCCACCCCTCCCCCATTACTCTGCTGCAGTCACATAAAGAGGGCAATCCTGTAGATCTTGGCATTAACATCGGGGCTAGAGATTAGTGTGTCATGAGGTCTGATTAGGGAGATGGGAGCAGCAGGGTCACGTTGAGGGTACAATGTCCTTTTATAGTAGCAGGATGCTATTTATTATATTTTTTTAAAACCCGCTTGTATTTTATTACTACTACTATGACTGGAATCTGTTGTTAGCTATCAGTGCAGAACGTGTTTTTTTTTGTTGTTTTTTTTCTGTGTTTTTATTCTACCGGATTTGCTCCCGGCTGCCAGTCCGTCACACTGTGACCATTCCAAAAATAGAAAAGGGCTTGCTTCCCATCCGAATTGTGGGTATGTTTGGAATAATTTTGTTGGCCCGAAGTGGTTCTTTCAGAAACAGAATCAGACTCCTCGGATGTGGTGGCCATCGCCAGCACCTGGTGGGCATGGGATGTGTTGGGCATTGCCAGCACCTGGACTTGCGTTAACTGAGGGCTCAGTGAAAGGTAGCAGCTTTCCTTTGTTTGCGAACGGCCAGGGAATTTCTCGCTGAAATTTTTTCGCATGTGGCCTGAGCCGTTCTCCGCTGGCGAGCCACAGGGAGTTGGATTGTTCTTGTAATTGGAGGTTTTTGATGTACCCAGTCTACAACGGCCTCTGCTCATTTCCAGAGTAAACTCCATCAATGTGACACTGTGACGACGCACTCAGTTCACCGCTTAGTGAATCGAGTGGCAGTCTAACGTGGATCGGATTCTGTCTCCATTTCCTGATTCCTTTTCAATGCCCAAGGTGCCTATTCATCTTCCCGTCATTAAATAGATCCCAAGGCTGCTCGTAAGAGATGATGCTCTGCGAGGTCTCAGACTTGGCTATACCACAAAAGGATATTAAGACACATCTGAATTGCCTATATGTCACCACTGATCTTTTGTGGATACGAAATCGAACAGAACCTATAGCATTAAAGTGGATTTAACGATAACATTGTGCTGATACTGTCTCGCTTACACACCAGCTAGGCATATTCAGCCAGCTTTTGTCTGAGTCATATGATCGAGGGCCGAAACCCCCAGCACACATGCTAATCCATCCTAACCCAGCCTGGATAAACAATAAGGTGGTGTGCATCCATATCTATGGCCGTGGGGTGCAATCCTACGTCACAAACCCAGTTCCTCCAACCTGCCCCACCATCGAATGAGAGCAGATGGATGCACAGCACAGCAGAGGTACCTTGCATGGGCTTTGAATTATTCAGTAGGAAGAGGAGGGGAATGAACAACAATTCGGATTGTTTGTCTTGCAGTCTTAGCCCCCTCAGGCTGAAAGCTCACAGGCAAGGTCTTAGAGGAGAGGGGGATTTTACACGTAGGTTCTGCCCCATTGGGATATTAGGATGCCGGGGATAATGAGTGACATGCTGCACAGTCCTGATACTCAGTATTGCTTTAACTCTTATGTTCCCACAGTTACAATACAAGCCAGCCAAATGATGCATGTGAGTGTATTATGCATTCAGTGATTTACTTTGATGTATTTTTAGAACCCCTGCAACAAGGAGACATTCATGTTGCACACGTCAGAGGGCCCTGCATTATATTTAAACAGGGCAACAGAAGGCAAGAACAAGGATGGGACACTGAGGCAGACAGGAGCAGGAACATACATGGTTATATGTTGCTGAACATATATCTCTGCCTGGTTATACTGCAGGTGTGACACGAATATGTGACACTGACACTGTAGAACAAAATGGCGTCAATGCTAACAACTGACTGTGAGAGTTGCGATTCACGCACCCAAGAGCTTAAAAGGGCCAGTTGTGTCCTAAAGAAGCGGAGCCGTAAACGGAAGGTTGCCGGTTCAAATCCCGAACTTCCAAGTTGCCACTGATGTGCCACTGATCAAAATATGTCCCCACCCACTGCTCCCTGGGTGCTTGTCATGCCTGCCTACTGCTCACCTAGGTGATGGGTTAAAGGCAGAGACTCATTTCATTGTGTGCACCTTTGTATTCTTTTTTTTATTTTTACAATCATTAAATGCAAAATTAAAGACCCTACAGTTGACACCCCCACACTTGAGTCAGTTTTATGCTTTTGTAAAACATTTAGGCTCTCCAAATCAGCAAACTTTTCTTTGAGGAATCTGACTCATGACCCATTCAGTTAGAAGGACAGTCCCCCTGGACACAAGGTTACGCGTCTTGCTCAGGCACACAATGGTAGTAAGTGGGGTTTGAAAATATGGCTGTGTTGTCTTCTGGTTCATACCACGAGGCTACCATGACACTATGCTCCCTTAATGTGGCAGCTGCAAGATATGTTTTTCGTATGAACATAATTTTGATCCACGTAAGCAAATTTTTGGAAAACTCACCGGGACATGGCCGAGACCTTGGTTTGACACCTGGGCCTTCAAGTTGTTCTCTCGGTTCCCTCCTCGGTGTACACTTGGGGTACTGACTTCCTCCCGCAGCTTAAAGAGCTTCCATTTGGAAGGCTGGCGAACGCGTTCCTCGATGTTTGTATGCACATGCTTGAGCAGTGGCCCTGGCCTGTTAAAGACGGTGTAAAATGGATTAGATACATGGTGAAGTTTAAGCCCCTGAATGGTAAAACATACAATAGCAATTCAGCATGGAGAGAGGGTGCCCTGAACTAATAAACCTTTGTGCTTCCTGTAGATATTGCGGTTATTTCGAGGTGTGGGTCAGGATGCTAATTAAACAAAAAAGAAAATCTGAAGGCTGTTGACGATTGAGGGAGCTTTTCAAATCTACTGTGCATTCATCCAAATATAGAGTAAAAAAGCATCTGCTGAAAACACATTAAACAGTAGTAAAAAGCTAAGTGTGAAGGGCATAACTAAGCCGTCATATAGGATGAAGAGCAATTGTTTTTGATAAAATATGAATATTCTTGAAATAGTCAAGAGGACCATGTTTTCCAGAGCAGCGTGGCTCTGTTTGAAATATGGAATTGTGTTGAATATATGTGACGCATGAGGTGTAGGCCTGCAAGATCAAGCAATTTTTCTTTGTTTTTCTCATTTCTCCTCTCCATCATCACTCTGTGTCAACTTCTCCCCCTTAGAATCCGAGCATGTCCTGCCTGCCCAGGTTTCTCTCCCTGGCCGTGATGGATCGATAGGTGTGTAATGTCTCCAGCGAAACCGTATTCTCCAGGTAATTGGGCTCAGCTGGGATCTCTGGAGCTCCTAATTCTCTCGCTCGCCCATTTTCCACAGCATCGAAACCACCCATCGAAAAATAACATGCTACGTCCTCCATTCACCCGCGCCCCCCTCTAGGCTTGCTGCGCCGAACAAACCCCACGGCCCGCAGTCAGTTTCCATTTCCGCTCAGAGTGTCCTCCATTCCCCTTTCAGACCTCAGCGTCCCTCCCCACTCAACCCCACCTCTTCACCACGGACTTCAGTAGCAGATCCCGTCCTTTCAATTCAAAGCAGGGATTTTATACGAGCGGCGCTGAGTAATGAACTGTCAGCGTTCACCAATTCGCAGGCACAGACCCCCCACTGCTCTGTCTGTCACAGTACATAAGGACTGTCTGCCCCTGTACACATAAAGCACCACTACTAAAAATATATATAGCCCACGGTACCCAGACGCTCACTGCCTGACATCATCTGGGTTAATTGCACTGGGACAGAAATACCTGGAACCTGGTGAGCTGTGTCAACATTTGCAAACGTGTGAGGAAGTCTTTACTGCACACCAGGTATACTGCAAATAAGCACATTCATCCAATATTGACCAGTTCATTGTTTCATACACGGTATGCTTTTCCAGCGTGCTGATGGATTAAAGGCGACCTACATTGCAGACATTTTTGCAACACTTGGAACAAGAGTTTTCAGAGACCACAAGGGGGCGATATAATATATGTCATATGCATTATACTAACACTCTGTTTCAAATGTCTTAGTTTTATAGCATTGCAGTGTGTTTTAGGAGTGGAGCTGAAACTGAATTTGGATGAGCACAACAAATATTTATGTCACAGCATTCATTTAATTATTGCAAATTACCTGCATTTGACGACTGATGACTTTCTTACTACTTGCTGTTCGACTGTTTAGTTATTTATGTCATAAGTGTGCAATGTTGGGTTGATTAATACACACTATTTCACTCAAAGTAAAGAGTGTGTCTTGAGAAGTATATGATTTCAGACACACCTGACAGCTCAGAGGACTCCATCTAGTGGTGCTTCCTTCAAATGACAATGAATACCGATTAGCATTTGAAATGTACATTTTGTTTCTTTACAGCTTTCATTCATATCTGAAAATATTGATATACTTTGATTATTCATTGATTTCCATTTATCAGCACTCAAAAAGGCAATCAAAACTGTAAGAAGGCAAATCTCACCATAAAGTGAGTTTTCTGCAAACGCGAAAGGAGGTGCAGGTCACTGTCATTCTCCATCCCCTCACTGAAATTTATAATGCATTCATTATTTGCACAATTGAGTGTTTGCTACCCTTCTTCCAAGATAAGAGTAAAAGATTTGGATGCCATCCCTGGGTGCTACAGCGTGCTCTGACAGCGATGGTAATTGAGTGTGAGAACCACAGCCAAGTCCAATTCTAAAACAAGCTCCTTTCCAGTCCCTAAATTGTGCAAATTTGACGGCTATGACATCTCTCTTCCCATTCCCTCCTTTGCTCAGGCGGCGGCTGATGATCTCATTATGAGTCCCTGATCAGTCTTGGGGTACTTTTCACGGAAGCTGGCTAGTAAACCAAGCCTAATGAAAACAGAATTTCTATTTATATCCTATGGGTGTGGGCCAAAACAAATAATTACAGCTTCATGGTCTACATTTTTTTTAAACTACAGGAGAAACAGCCTCTCCATTTTGCTAGACAAGCTGTAAGCATGTTATGTTCAGTTATGAAAACAGTTGCTGGATAGTTCTGGTAATTCTAATTTTATAAATTGAGAAATCTGCCGCATCGCTCACTCCTCCTTTGTGTCTTTGTGCCCTTTCAGCACACTAAGGTGAAGCAGGTGGTATAGTGGCTGTCTGTGGAGGCAGCCTTTTAATTATTAAATCCAAAAATTGGCTAAACTTCCATCACTTTATTAATTATTTATAAGCTGTTCCTGAAATGTACCTCATAATGACTCTTTCCCCCACGAAAGAAGAGTCTAGCTACACCCCATTAAGGGCTGTTAAATCGTCCGATTTAGGCCGGCGGAGCCCTGCCTGCCCGAGCTTTCCCCTTGCTGTCGTGCACGCTCCAGAGCCATTGCCATGGAGAATGGGAGAGCAGTGCCGGGCTGATGCAACACAGGCACTGTTATTCATCGTATACGGGGTAATTAGGCACGGAGTTGGACTTTGAAAAAGCAGCGCTCTGAATCGCGTCCAGAAGCAATGGGAAGAAATTAAGATTGTGTGAGGCAGCTCCATCACGTTACTGCACACCTCTCCATGGAACAGTCCAGCAGGCACACTTAGGATGAACGATGCACTTGAAACTGTCAGTGCCTGATGAAGTTGCTGTGTTAATGCAGTGTGCTGCATGGGCAAACTGTGGACAATTCAGAGACGTGGTCATCATCAGTGGAAAAACAAGGGCGCTTCTCGCACTCTGCTCAAAGGTTTGTGTTTAACTTCTGAGGAAAATGGAATCAAATGGGCAATTCAAAAAACTTTTATTAAAGAGTCCTAAACTATGTGTGATCAGACCAATAGTTATTCTTTATTGTTACATTATTACTGACGAAGCTTTCATTTTCATCCATGTGACATCAGAAATATCTAGAGCTGTACAATATTACTATTTATGGCACAACAGGGAACTGCATTTATTGTGAGCACCTACTGTGCATTTTTCTTGCAGTAACACTGATTAATAATTGTACATTGCATTGACACAAATCTTATGCATTATCCTCTGCTGTAGTCTGACAAGCGTCTCCCCAGAAATGAAACATAATGTGGTGGTGCAAATGACTGCAACCATGTAGGCCATGCCATATGTTCTGCAGAAAGCCTATAAACAATACGAGCTATAAATCACACTATTGAGTGCATTACATAGCTCACAAATAGTTTTGTTTTATTTACTTGCTACCCATGATCATAATGCAAATGTACTTGTATATTTATGAAAAGAGAGTTTTAGTCTGGACCACACATGAACAAACAGCTACTTTAGCAATGTGTTAGGATTACTCAAAAAAAAACTTCACTGGGCAATAAATGCCAAAGTAAGAACAAACACTTAATTCTATTAAACTGCAACACCGTTGGCAAAATCCTAACACAGCCCTTACCCTGCTCAGAACCAGAAATAATTACTCACACGGCCTTCTGGGCTGTTTTAGTCCTTCAAGACCACAGCACTTTAGACACACTCCCCCGGCCCTTGAAGGGCTTATCTAACAAAGTTCACTCAGCGGCTGGAACGACCCTTAACAGGGTGGCAGGGACTCCCCCAAAGGGATCCGGGGAGGGCAATCGGTACGGGCTGATTAATTAAGGAATTAATGACTGAAGGCAGAATCATGCATTGTTACACGAACGCCGGAAACTGTTACTTTAACAATGGTAAACAGGCCCTGCTGCACAGCAAAGTTTTAATAAGTGTTTCACCTTCTGCCTTGTTGTTCTGCAGGTTCTCATTTTACACATGGCTTCATACGTCCTGTAAAACCGCAGTAAACAGACCAGTGTTTTTGTTCTGAACATGTTTACAAGGAAAAAGGTCCTGATGCATTGATGAAAAGATTTGATGTGGACAGTGCCTTTTCTAGTAGCCGTAAAAGCAATGACCTTTTTCACACACTGCATTTGGCGGTATTTAACCGAGCTCCACGATTTTTAGAGCAATGCCGAAAATAAAACTTGAATATCCATCCCGATCAAGGTTGCAGTGACATGTCAGACTATTCTAACTAGCAGGATGAACTGGAATGATAAAAATGCAACAGCTTACTCCTTTTAAAAAGGGATTTTGTTTCATTCAGAACATATAAATAAAGTTCCATTCCAGTGTTCTGAAGCAACTTGTTTTAATAAGCATGCTATTTAATATTAGGTAGATAATCAGCATCTCTGATAGTGACAGAGGAATCTAATGGTGCAAAATCTGATTTACAGCACCCTGAGACGTGGAGCGGTAAATATCTTTTTTTTTAGTATTTGAAAAAGGTTTATTTTTCAGTAATCTAGAGCTGGTACTCCAGAAAAAACAGAACCAGCTTATGTTCCTGTTTTTCTTGCATGGATTTTGATCCCTGCTTTTAGATACCACTAAAGATGCATTTAAGTGTCAATTTTCAGCAGCAAATCACTTGTGACAATGCTGCAATGTGTTGCCTTTTTGTCTTTGGCAAGTTGTACTAAAGGTCCATCATGCTCGATGGGGTGTTTCCCAGATACTCATTTGGGGTGAAGTCTGCACTTTGGGGCCAGGGCTTACTGTGTCTGTCTTGTTGGAAGGACAGTCCCAGAGCTCATGTGGTTTGCAGGTGGTTGTACTTGTTCCCTTTATGATTTTCTGTCTTGCAGCACAGCCTCCTCAAGGCACCTGCTGCCAGCATCCTTCATTCTTGCTCTGCATGTGATGCCAAGATACGACCAAAATGTTCAGTTTTACAGAGCATCTCTCTTCAGGCAGAATTGATCCTCTTCTCAGTCAAGCCTTTGCATGCCTGATTTGCCTGAACACATGGCTGCACTGGTTGTCACAAACAGGGTTTGAGTTTGTTTAATTTGGCCCTTGGCCTGTTTCTGTTGTTGCTTTATCTAATGAATAATTAAAGTCCATACCGGATTGTCACGCACCGGATTGTCCTCCTGAGCCTTTGGACGTGACAATAATGTTGTGATGGGTTCATTAATAATACATTGATTCCAAGAATCCCTAGGATCCCTGGAATGATGTTGTATTTCCTGAAAGGAAGATATTATATTCTATATGGCTTCATCTAAACAAACAAGCAATTCCCAGAAATCTGTGTGCTCACATTTTATGTAAAAATCTCAGCACATCACTATACTGTAATCATTTAATCTTTAGAAAAGCAACAGTAATCAAATTACATGTGTTTAAAATCCTGGTGCTTTATATTATTACATAATTCAGGTTTATTTTCAAGTGATTTGTTAATGGTGGCAAATTTAGATGTGCAGTTCATATAATGCTTGATTTGTGATTGCTGGGCGTGTCTTTAAACAATCAACATTAATGTTGATATAACATATAATAACACTACTGTCTTTATATTCAAATAGTCATACAAACTTTTAACCAAATGGGTCTTTACGGTAATAGACTATTAAAATAATTTAATAACAAGCAGGATGAATTCCCCACCCGTGGTTCTCAAACCTTTGGTGGGATTTGGTTGAGCTGATCATCTAATTAGCAGCTCATGTTGTAGAAGGCATGCTGGTGCTTTTTTACCAGACAATTTCAGTTGAAGGCTGAAGGATCTGGCTCTTTTGAGAAATTTTTACTTGTTCTGTGTGGCTCAGAAACATAAAAAAAAAAAAGAAAAACGCTAGTTGACCTTAACATCATTTATGTTTTAGAGGTCCCTGCAAAAACGGTCTTCCGTTCTGTGGTCAGGAGGTTGTGAACTGGTAGGGTCAATGGCTCTGGTAAGCACTTCCACTTCGCGCCTTGTTATTCTAGCGGCATAAACAGAGGCGATCGCAATGCACTCGGTGAACGGTAACGTTCAACCCCCCCCGACTGCAGACAAGTGTGTATTAGAGCTTCGGATGAAATCAATGCATCCGACCACAAATTGAGCTCCCACAAAGGTGTGAATGCGACTCGTTTCCTGTCATAAACATTTCCCGTCGAGATGAACTGGTGTGTCGCTCGCCCTTGTCATTTGACTGTTCGTCCTCAGCCCCAGAGGGGTGCGCCTCGGCGGTGGGAGCCCACGGCGAGAACAACATGGGGATCAATACAACCACCGCACTTCATAAACAGACAGTGGAGTGATCTAAACCACGAGACGACATGATGGAGACGGCACCAGGAACACCAGTTGTCCATCAGGAACGCGCTCTGAGATGTAAACTTTTTCTCCTTCCTCTCCTTTCATTATGATTATGTTGAATATGCCCATTTTTTACCTTTTAATTGCGTTTTTATTGCGCATGTGTACATTTAGGAAATCTGGAAATCGAGTTTTTTAGTGGCTTTGACTTCCTTAGCCAGCACAGCTTTGGCTTAGTGAACACAAACAATGGCGGAAACAATCTGAATGTGAACCACTAAAGATTCTGTAGTAAACAGACAGCAGGACGCCAGTTTCACAACATGTAATCGGTAGTGACAGACAGTGGTTGCCAAGGTGCCACTTGATCCCAGTACCGTCCCCACACACTGCTCCCCAGGTGCCTTTCATGGCTGCCCACTGCTCACTAAGGGTGATGGTTAAATGCAGTGGACACGTTTCAATCTGGGCACCGTGTGATGTGCCCTGCTGTATATGACAAAATACTTTCACTAGAATATGAAATATGAAATATGCATAGTCTATGAACACAACCTTTCTCCATCGTCACTTATCATGCAAGGCAGAGCAGAAGACAAAACACTGAGCAAAACGTCTTCAGTTCAGTCTCCACCTGCGGCACCTTGCTGTTGGTTCATATCAGAGCACATATACAAGGCCGAGGGCATGCCACAGCTTCCCCCCGCTCCTGCTGACACGTTACACATGAAAGTAATTATCCAAACCAAATGCTCCCGCATCCCCCGAGCTCCTGGACAAAGAGAGATAAGGGCGAGGGGGTCTAGGGCGGATAAGAGATGGGATTAAGTCCCATAATGCTCCAGCTCTCGCCCATTATAGACCACCGCACCTCACGCTGACTGATGGACAACTCTAGCGGAGAGTTGCCCTATCACCCCCACCCTTTTCCACCGCCGCCTCTCCGCACCGCTTTCGCCCAGGCGCATCCGCAACGCCTGACAGTGCCCGAGCGGGGAAACCGGGCCGGGCGCAGGTTTCACGCTTACATTCACACCAACGCGCCTCTAACGCAGAGGTATACACCAGAGGTTGAAGCGCGAGAGCAGGAGGGGGCGAGGGGCCTGGGCCAGCTTTCCCGCCAGCTGTGCCATACACAGGCCATTGCTGGCGGGTCCGGCTTATAAACTGAATGAGGGGGTTTGGTTTTCAAGAAGCAATTAATGGTCAGGGTTTGTTGAAAGGCTGCAATCATGGTGTTCTGTGGACGTGGGGAGGATATTACGAAAGATGCGCCTGTGTTTCTGTTCAACACTCGGTGCATTTTTGGAGGGAAGAATGCCCATCCACAGCACAAAAAAAAAAAAAAAGTTTGAAGTGCTCTCTGTGTGCCTGAGAACAGAAAATGATGATTGAAGTATGTTTCCAGCGGGCTGAAAGGATGCGATAGGAGGAGGGAAAACATGGGTGACTGATAGGCGGCTGGACCCGCTGTGCAGGGGTGAGAATCGGGGCATGGAGTACATCAGGAGTCTGGATGCATGAAACAAAAAAAAAAAAAGAAGGATGCACGCCTACCCATTTGGCTTCCAGGAGGTGTTTTTAGATATAGCATGCTGAGGGCCAGATCTCTGCTCTAGATAACTCTATTTGTAGCTTAGCCAGAAGCCTCAGGATGGCTTGGACTAAACAAAAAGAAAACTGACAGTGAAAAGAATGGAACGACTCTTCTTCATGTCTCGCCTACCTTTTTTTTTTTTACTGTTGTACTTCCAACTTACAAGGATGTTGCTGTGTGGTCATATTTGGCATTGGCGCACTGACTTCTTTAACTTTGCTTGACAGTCTGCTCTGGCTGCAGCTTCAAGAATCATCAAGAGTATTTTCGAATGTGCGTATTAATTGAAGACTGAAAAGAGTGAACATAGGCAACAATGGAAATATTTTATAAAAAATAAGAAATTAAAATTTTGATTTGAACTGGTCAGTCTGTTCCTTCTGTTTATTGATTTAGTTTAAAAAAAATAGCAGATGTGTTTCTAAGACCGTGAAAGAAACAAGAGTTTTGTGGTATTGTAATGGTGGCATTGTTACCATTCTATGTCATCATGCTCCAGACATGAGCAAAAGCACAACTGAAATCAACATGTCTGCCTGAATTGGAAGCACTGAAATTCAAGGCCAGAAAAGGAGTTTTGTTCATATGTTGACGTGTATACTTTATTTACGGATAGTTTAGTATTTTTCTGTGAGGCAAAAACCATTGCACTTTGATTCCTTTACTTTTTATACATCACAGACCCAGACTGAGTACAAAAAAACCTTGTAAGAGCTGATGCTATAATCTCAGGCAGATATGTATCAGAAAGACTTAAATAAATAATTATAATAGCACCACATAATTCAGCCTGCCTTAGTGCTAACTAATGGCCAGTGCTTGTTCTGTGAATATGGAGATTATATTTTCATAATATTATTTTTTCTCTGCATTGAACGGGCTTTGATCACATCATGTTTCAACCTGGATCCACCACTATTCAAACTAGTCATCTGATCTACTGATCCATCATTGGCTGTCATTGTATGTGCTATCTGTGTTTTAATCATGCTTTGACATGTAGATCCAAGTTCTTTTTTTTTTATAATATATTGGAAGGTTGGGTTAATGATGAGCAGTATTCCAAATTACACAGAGGTACAGACTTACTTTTTTGTGGTGTATAGCGAAGGTCCAATGTTTCCCACCTTGTGCACTTCTATATATAACCCTGCCTCTATGCACCATGTGTTTTTAGATCTTGCACATACTCATCCACTAGTAGGTGGTTCAACTTGCAATTTGCATATTCACTCCATATTCACATACCTACTGCTTACCCTTGGCCCCTTAGAATTAGCATCAGCACAGTGAATCTTGCAGTCAAATATATAATTGCATTATGGTATGTGGGTATATCATTATAAATCACATCTTTTATATTAACATACTGCATTATGTAAAAATGTGTAATGTGATGTTTGTTTGTTCCTTTTAACAGAAATGTTAATCCATAGTAACCAGAAATGATTGTCAGGAAATCACAAATGTAATTTCACAGACACTTTATTATAAGAAGAATTTTCACTCTGACACACACCAATACAAGCATGCACCTCAAGGCTTCAGTGATCATATGGGGTTGGAGAAGTAGAATCAATCCTAATAAATCATTCAGGATTTCCTCCCACTGCGCCAGGCTTCACGCATTTATTTTCTTGTTTTTTTTCCCCCAACATGAACTAATCAAGGGCAGAGAGGCCATGTGAAACCCTTTGTGTGGATCAAATGTAATGTGTTTTTCTTATCGGAATTAATTAAAATATTAATTGGCTCTGTTATTAATTATAACTGTCCCAATGTATTTACCATTTTATTCACACTTCTATTTTATTAATTTATATAGTTGCGCACCCCAAAGAATGTCCATCCATTTTTGTAAACCTGTTTATCCAGGAACGCAGGGAAGCTGGAGCATATCCCATCAATCTGCAGCCGCAAGGTTGGAACCCTTTTTGTACAGCACCACAAGTGCATCCCCGCCTAATAAAAGTCAGGAAATCGCTATGCTGGATCTCTATTCCAATCACCAGCATCCATGGTGAAACCTCTACATCCATGTGACACTGAAGTACATCATCCAGAAGTGATGTCCATTGCCGGTCATACCTAAAGGTATTTCCAACCACTCATGATCTCTCTTGACCTCTGGTCATTGACCTGCTGTCCTTTATGCCTTTCACTCAAAAGTCCAGTCTCCTCAACTCAGAGGCAGCTAATGGTGCATCTATAGACCATGAGTTATACACACCTTGGCAGGATTATGGGGTTGGGGTCGTCCTGGCAGATGCGGGCTTGGGGCCATTGAGACAGAATGCCAGAACACACCTGCCTGGGTCGGTGTGATAGCAGTAAGTGTGTATACGAAAGTGTACAAATCCAATACACAAAACCACAGGCACGTGTTCCCAGATGTACAGAGATGCACACACATAAAATGGACACACACTAACAAAACCATATGGTCAACAGATGGTAAAGTACCCTCAGGAAAAAAAACACAAAAAAAATGGCAGAAAACATATGTAAGAGAACTATTATGACTGTCCTCTCTGTTTCACAACTGGCAATCAGTCATGTGGTAATAAAGGCAAGAAGTGAGAATGCGGTGTGTCTGTGAGTGGCAGATGGACTTTTTTTTTTTTTTGTCCTGAGCAGGGACACAAAGCGTATCCTCGATTTTGCAGCTTTTTCCATTTACTACCGCTTTCATTATGCAACAAGAAGCCTGCGATGTGAGTGCAGCCACAGTTATTTCTGGATGTAACTGGAGGTGAAATGAGGGACCTTTATTATTGCCTTCCAAATAATATGGTTTCACAGCAGGACTAACAAAATGGTTGCTATGCAGCAAAAGTACTTGTCTCTTTAAAGTCACAAGCTAAGGTTTGTGAAATATGTCCTCCTGTAAGTAGGTAGTTGTGATGTTAATCTAGCCAGCGAGTCATTTCGTCTTTGACCAAAGGAACTATGTCCATCTCTAAAACAAAAAAAATTGCGATATCGCGGGCAAGGAAACAGACCCGTAATCAGAAGGTTGCCACTGAACAAAGCACCGTCCGCACACACTGCTCCACCTTTCATGGCTGCCCACTGCTCACCAAAGGTGATGGGTTTAAAGCAGAGGACACATTTCATTGTGTGCAACTATGCGCTATGCCGTGTTTAACGACTCTCCACACCTGTAAGTGATACTGAAAGTGAAAAGTGAAAGTGAAGTGATTGTCACTTGTGATACACAGCAGCACAGCACACGGTGCACACAGTGAAATTTGTCCTCTGCATTTAACCCATCACCCTGAGTGAGCAGTGGGCAGCCATGACAGGCGCCCAGGGAGCAGTGTGTGGGGACGGTGCTTTGCTCAGTGGCACCTCAGTGGCACCTTGGCGGATCGGGATTCGAACCGGCAACCTTCTAATTACGGGGCCGCTTCCTTAACCACTAGGCCACCACTGATACTGTAACACTCAGGTGTCACCCAAAGTGTTTTTTGCATGTATTTCTCCTCCACCGTGAGTTAAACACATTGTTGTTCACCAGCCTTGTCTTTGCATTAGAAATGTGCACAATAGAGGGGATTTCTTGTAGTTGTTTTATAAGATTCTGCAGCTACTGGAGCACAACCATGAATGTGTTATCCACTGTTGTATATATGATGCGTATTGGGATTATAGGTCAGGTTGGAGGTTGGGCTAACACATCAGTTTTTTCACAATAAAATGGATATGCAGAAAAGAGAAATTCACTCTTTAGAAAATAACCATTCTGGGTCCCCTGAAACAGTGGTTCCATGTAGACACAGCTGAAAATTTTCCCTTTAAAAAAAAATTGTTCTTGTGTGGTCAGGGCCTTAGTGTTAAGAAATTAATAAATGCATATGAAAAACCATTGGATAATCAATAGTTCCTGTATGTTTTGCAGCACAAAGTAAAACTTTAATAACCTACATATGGTATATGGTTCAGAGAACTCAGCTTTTACCAAAATCAGTATATACCTGAATGTGTAGAACGGTACATATTATTTTAATTATTATGCTATTTATTAAAAACCATCAGAAATTCATAACGTTTTATTATGTAGCTTATGACTCTGCAATATACAGGAATTAGGATATGGCTCAAGTGGGTGCAGTAAACACAACAACCTTAGCCTGGCTTTTGTCGCAGCAGGGGGTCTTATTATGGCACAGCACTGTTGTTTCATTATAGCCACAGAAACATTATCTGGGGCCTAGCCACATTTTAATTATTGTGTTTGCCATTCCCCATTCATTTAAATAAATTAGTATGAAGACGATGCTTTTTCACACACGCTGCATGGTAAATACTCGGAATTCTTTGTTGTGCATTTTGTTGCTGTTCTCTCTGCCTGTATTACTTTGTGGCGCATCCTATTTTTAGTGTTATTGATCACCCATGTTCCATCCCAAAATCAACAGAGACATTTTGCCTGCTGGGGTTCCTACTCACTTCGAGGTATATATGAAAACTGTAAGCGCAGAGCATCGTTTGGGGGATGCTTAATTTTCTCATACTAAATGGAATCATAAATAGATGTTGGCAGTCACACCCGGTTGGAAGTGCGTGCATACTGTGAACTAAATTAGAGTTCATGCACTGTCAGGTGCCCTGTTACATTAGAGCACATCTGACAGCGTGGAAGGCCACAAATCCGACTGGGCGACTAATAGAGTGTGCCAGGGGCTTGCTACATCTGTGAAGGTATTCTCCGGATCTCAGTTCCGTTAAGTGACTGACGGAAAGGTTAATTGGCACAAGAGCTCTTGCCTGGTTACCCAGTCTTAATCAGTTGCTGATTGCAGTGGTGCTGTGCAAAATAACGCCTGCGCTCCATGAGCTTGATTTTAAAACTTGCATGTGATTCATAATCACAGCCAGCCCGAGAGCCCTTGACACGGATATGGAAGTTTATGTCTCCAAAAATCTCTGGTTTTGAAACACAGAAAAGCGTGGTGAGGTGGGATGGCACAGCTACTGAAGGTCCGATTCAACAATGGGACGTACAATTTTATTTACGCACAGCATTCGGATGGAAACCGTTCATTTTCTAATCAACAGATTTTTGAATGCTTTCTGGATTAATGCCACGCAATGGTTTAAACAAAACCACACCAAGAGCAGCAGTGCCCTCCTCTGGTAGATTTCAACTCAAATCTGCAAGGCATTGAGGAATAAATGGATTCAGGTAAAGAAAATAAGGAATTCTATTTTGACTTGAAATGTATTTTAACTCTGGGGAAGTTTCAACCCTCAACCCTGAGTGAGGCCTGAAAAAAAAAAAATCTGCTTGGCTGGTCACAGCATTCCAATGCTATCTGAAGAGCTCTGAATGATGATGTCAGTAGAAACAAACACAAAAAAAATCTTCTCAGAGGATGACAGTATTCTTCCCCGTAAACCATACAGAAAGTTCTTCCCAGTGAACATGGCCTGAAATGAATGGTGGTGGAATCAAGCCGGCAGCAAAGAAGGAAATCAGATCAGAGCAAAGAACAACATATCCGAGTGGCTCAGGGGGTTAGTTCCTGGATGCTGATTGGGCTCCTGAGGCACTCCAAAGTATCTGGGCATAATCAACCAAACAACCGTGCAGGAGGGGACTCACTGATGATGCACCCAATAAAGCAGAAGGTCATTTTTTCCATGAGGCTTTATTCCAGAGAGAGTGGCCCTCAGAGGACAGAACAGTGTGGATCATATGCCAGTTGGCTCATAGTAAAAAGGGAACCTCAAGTATTTTTTTTTACATGAGCTGGCTGAACACACTAATATATGATGAGTTTATACGCAAAATTAAATGCACTTAAAACTCAGTTATTAAATTGAATTTCAAATGACCCTCGGTTTTAGTACAGTATTGATTCAGTAAAAACCTGTGAAATATGAACAGTGTAAAATACTATAGTATCATTCATGTAAGAAGAAATATAAAAAAATCGCCTTGTTCTTGTCATTGTATAGGTTTTCTGAAGGATTGAGGCCAGCACTCTCACTTGGTCAGATCATGCTATTCTTAAGCCATCACTTAGCTATGATCCTTCAGCGTCCTTCAGACTGTTTCAATGCTGAGGGGTTAACAACTTAAGATGCTGTGTCTTGGTCCCATACCAGTATTTTATTCATAAAGTGTAGTTACTGAGTATCAAGGGGAGATATTCAATTGATGCCTGGTGTTTTCAAGGGTTAAATTTTTCTTAAGAGTTCGGAAAAACAATCAATGCTAAAAACAGTGTAATTTTTTCCAAAACCAGTTGAGCCATTCTGACTGCTTGTATCCTTTTTAATGCAGATTTTTCAATACATTTTTCATTAACCATGCAAATGTGGGTCTAGAACGTAGTTTTTGCTATGTAATTTTAACTAACAGATCTATTAAAATATCAATGAGGTCTTTGAAATACCCTATTTTATCACTTCAAACATACGACAAATTTATCACAAAAGGGGCCACTGGTTTGAAAGTTCTTTTTCTTTCAGCAGAGAGCTCCATCTGCCTGACCTTCAGAACATGGAATATGACTTCTGATGAATGTGTGCTCTGATGAAAAATGCATAAGCCTTTATTCTTTCTTCTGCAAACGGGTGGTGTAAAGTGCTTCAGTCAGGTGTTGTGCAATGTAAGACATCAGCACACCTTCAGAGCAAAATATTTTCCAATACTAAATCATCTGGGAAAAAATATATAAATATATTTTGATATTGGTGTTGAAAAGACATTGGCCCAGAATCTTAGAGGTTCGATTGGGTTTAGACTCCTTGACCAAAGACTCATGAACCATTGAATGGGGACATTCCATGGCCCTCGTGTTGGGAATGAAATGAGACCAATGACTTAGCTGATCAGTCTGATACCATGGGTTAAAATAGTCTCTTGCACAGTCCCCTCACTTTGCTAATTGACTCCTTTATTGTGTTTGGCTTGGTTTAAGAAGATTTGAAGATGCAAAGCTGTTACCAAATGACCTTTCAACAAGGTCTAAGCAATTGTCTTATGCTTATATTTGGTGAAGTAAAATATGTGTGATTACTTTGTATTCCAGTTCTTCTATGTCTGAATCAGAATGACTTTAGAGTGACATGGCTGTCCTGCAGGTTGCTGGTTTGAGAGAAACGAGGAGATCATGAGAGACTTTGGAATTAGCCGCCTAATGAGATTCACTGGCATCAGAGGAGGGTTTCCCCATTAGATTATATAGATTGCAGTTTATTCTTAGGACAGGGTGCATTAATCTGCTCTGGACCTGAAGAGGCAGATAAACCTTAGATGTGGGTCTGTAGTTACTGTTGGCACATCTAATGACCAATCACATCAGCCAAGCTGACTTTCACCAACCAAAGAGGGCTGACCATGCCAGGTGGCATCACTGTGAACCGAATAATACCTGGTCTGTTGGCAAACTGAAGACAGAAGGATGGCTTGTGACAGAACTTACCTCCACACGCGCTGATTAAGGGATACTTTTCTGGCCGGATCGGAATGGGGCAAACCCAGTCGAACGAAGAGAGCGAGGAGATTGATGTGGCAGCACTGCAGGACATGTACAAAAAGTTTGTGACCGAATGTCCGAGTGGGGTTTTGTTCCTGCATGAATTCAAGAGATTTTTTGGAGTCGACCCGACAGGCGAGGCGTCAGAATATGCAGAGAACATGTTCCGCGCATTTGACAAGAATGGGGTGAGATACTGTCCCCTTTTATTTCAAGTTACATATGCGAAGTACTACTCTTGAGTCGAGAGAAAGACACATTTTGCTCTTCTTTAACAGGATAACACAATAGATTTCCTGGAGTTTGTGGCCGCATTAAACCTGGTTTTCAGGGGGAATCTGGAGCACAAATTAAGATGGTCATTTAAAGTGTATGACAAAGACGGCAATGGCCACATCGACAGGAAGGAACTAAAAGAAATCATTGATGTAAGAAGGTTTTTTTATTTACTTTCAAAATAGCATAGAAAAGAATGCATGTCATACTAAAACAATATAGAAAGTAACAATTAAACTAAAATTATTAAAACACAATCAAATTAAAATGTTATGCTTATTTTCATATTTCAGACATTCTAAAATTTGCTATATATGTGTATGTTTTTCAGAGCATTTATAGAGTAAAGAAGGCAGCAAAGAAAGATCCACAGTCTTTACAAATGTCCACCGATGAAGTCTGCGACAGGATATTACAAGGAATAGACTCAGATGGGGATGGTATGTGCATCCACCCCTTTTTCATACAGATCTTTCATACCGGTTTCATTTACAGGGTTCATTTGCTCATTCAGTATTTTTGACTTCTGTATTTTTAGAATAAATCAGCTTATCCAGCTCAATTAATGCTCCACATCACTTAGCAGATTTTGCTGTGCAACTCCAACAGACTTTCTGATGTTGCAGGCACCATTACTCTTGATGAATTTTTGGAGGGTGCGAAGAAGGACCCGTGGATTCTTAACATGTTGCGCCTGGACATGAACCCTTCTGGTTGGGTGCTGGAGCAGAGGAGGAAAAGTGCACACTTCTGATTAGGCACAACCCCATCTTACCTGGCTCAGTGCAAATAGTCACTGACCAAACATATATAGCCTCTTCATTGCTTGCTCTAAAAGATATGGGGCAAAAATCACTCAGCAAAACCTTTCTGATAAAAATAAGCTATAGCTATCCATTTATTCTCTTCACGTGCCTCTTAATTCACTTTGTTTATCCAAGGGATTAGTTAATGAATCATGCACTTTCACAACGGCATTTAAGTGGTTATGTTGTGTATATATATTTATATACAACATATTGTGTATGTGTGCATATACAGTACAGGCCAAAGGTTTGTACACACCTTCTCATTCAATGTGTTTTCTTTATTTTCATAAATGTTTACATTGGTAGATTCTCACTGATTCTCACTGAAGGCATCAAAACTATGAATGAACACATGTGGAGTTATGTACTTGTGGAGTGGAGACCTGGCCTCCACAGTCACTGGACCTGAACCCAATCCAGATGGTTTGGGGTGAGCTGGACCGCAGAGTGAAGGCAAAGGGGCCAACAAGTGCTAAACACCTCTGGGAACTCCTTCAAGACTGTTGGATGTGTCGCTATTTAAAAAAAAAAAAACACGAATATAAAACATGTTTTCAGTTATTTCACGTGACTCCACATGTGTTCATTCATAGTTTTGATGCCTTCAGTGAGAATCTACCAATGTAAATGGTCATTGAATGGGAAGGTGTGTCCAAACTTTTGGCCTGTACTGTATATTTATTGTTAAAAGGAGCAGTGTTTTGTTTTTCAAATTATGTAGGTTTTTGCCAGATAACTTTTTTTATTGCACTTGCATGCCAAATAAAATGTCACAATTACAAGCGAAAGTGAGGAGAGAGGATGCACATGCTCACAAACAGTCCAGTGTGGCAGGCACCCACTTATGGTAGGGTGGCACTTGAGATGAAACATGAAGGGCGCCATTTCAAGTGTTAACATGAAAGCGTTGGATTAATCAGACAGGAAGAGTTGTAGTAATAATATTATATAGATATGAGCAGTTCTTAAATCTATCACTGAAGCATAAAAAATAAATACAGTTTGCAAAGTGATCATATCTCTTTTTTTCTCAGTTTTAATGTAGTAATTTCACCTAAAGTGACTGTTAATTCATAAATGTGTGGATTTATGTTTGTATTACAATGTTAATGCTGTTAACATTGTTAGCATTCATTAAGGTTAACAGTGGATTGCAATGTGTTTGCTCAGATAATTGCAAATTTAATCTTTCATTATTTTCTTCAAACTCTTATTGACTGTCTTTTATTGTATTAAGGGCACTTTTTCCTAAACCCTCAATCTTCAAGTTTCTATTTTGCATTAAGCTAATTTGCACTTTGAACCTTTTCAGAAGTTTATGTGTGATGTAAAATCACATTTATTAAAGTATAATGCAGTAGTAATATCCTGTTTTTTGTATGTTTTGTATGTTTTTTTTTTTTTTTTTGGGGGGGGGTATTGTTTTTTGAAAGGTGGTACTTTGTGGTTAGGACTATTAACCACACAGTACACAACCACACATGCTTTACTTTTGTCCACAGCCTAGCAATATCAATGCATCTGAACACAGCATAATATATATAGGGAATACAATTATTGAAATATATTTATTGCCATAACACCAAAAACACATTTTGTGGTAGAATGCATATTTTATATATTTATATCATTCTACATCTCTGATATGTATTGATGTAATTTGCATGCATTTGTTGTGATGTGATGTGATGTCACAACCTTCAAACACAAAACAGCAAAAGAGGTTCTAAAGGCAAGTCGGTAATTGCAGAGTCATGTCCTGCATGTCCTGTCCTGCATAACTGTTTAAGCAAATCACATGAATAATTTAACTCACTAATGTCTCCAATCCGGTTATCCTCCCACTGCCGTGCCTTCAGTGTGACTAGCAAGAGATCAAATCAGCATCAGCCTGGCAGGCACAGGAAAATAACTCTTCTGGAAAGATCTGTGGTCACATGCACGCACATATTTATCACCAGGGAATTGTCGTCTCTCAGGTAAAAACGAATTTCCTTCACACTGCATAATGTTCAGATATTTTTGTACGCTTGGTTTACACATAATTATAGGCGGGTCAGCAACATCAGTGATGGGGGCCAACACTTTCATTAGTAGTAGCCTAGTGGGTAACACTCTTGCCTGTGAACCAGAAGGCCACAAAGTCACTGGTTCGAACCCAGCATTGTGTCCCTGAGCAAGACACGTAACCCTGAGTGTCTGCGGGGGGACTATTACAATGTATATATGTAATACAGTAATATGTATATATGTATATATATATATATATATTATATTATGTATTATTGATATTATTGATATTATATTATTGAAATTATTCTAATGATCAGTAGTGCTTTTAGTCATTGCACCCAAGATCAGGTTTCAAGACAAACACAGTTGCAATAAATAGAAGGATTAATCAGGGCTGAAATAGACACTGTTGATTTGGCTTATCCTCTTGCAGTAAACACTGGCAGCACGGTGCCCTGTGCAGGTTCCCAAGTGTGTGAAAAAACCCGGCTAAGATTAAAAGATTACAAAAGATATAAGATTACAATTATAAAGGTTTAAATTGTGCTACTAAGAATAAAACAAGCCAAAAAAAGACCTTGTAATATTTACCTGAGAACTATTCTACAAAAAAATGTAATTATTTACTTGTAGTGTTATATAGCCATTTCATATGTTCATAAACTAAACTATTCTGCTGACAAAAGAAAGTAGAAGATACCAGATAACCTTGAATATCCTGGGATGTCATCGAAGAAAAGTGATGGTGGGTGAATCAGACGAGTCTCATATTGAGGGTTTATACTAAAATGGGGCTGATATTCTCCAGCTGTTACCTGTGTACCACCTAAAGAGGTGCAGGGTGACTGTGATTTAACACTAAATAGTGTCTATTTTACAGACTGAATGTTTTAAAGGGTTAAAACTATGTCTGATTTGGGTGTGCAGTCACATAAGCTCACTGTAAATTCCATTTTGAGGGTAAATTTGAAATTTTTTTTGAAAGTGTACCCTGTCCTTCTTTCTTATTAATAATCTGTTCAAATAAGGTGGCACTTATTACCCTGGCAGTTACTTATCCATTTCCTCCTTCGTCTTCAGAGCTGTGAAAATAGTCACTTACCGTCTGTCACATGCCACTGGCATGATTCTGTGGAAGTCGATTTAAAACATAAAAATGCACGCTGTGTTCCATCATAGAAATGTGCACATATTAAATAATTATTCCTAAATGATGAGCAAAACATTTACTTTTATGACATTTGGTAGATGCCCTTGTCCAGAGGGACTTACAACATGCATTCAGAATGGCATCATCAAAAGAATCAGTTCTGGTTCACTAGGACCCTAACTATAAATACAATCATTCTATGCACTCTGTTATATGCACTCTGTACTTAATACCAGTGATCAGCATGAGTACATATGTTTTGTCCTTTACCATGATCTGAACAGCCCTGCAAATGTATTACAAGGCATGTAGGGTGGTGAGTTGTGTTCAGATCTACCCGTTTACTCACTGAGTGGGGTAAAAATTAGGCAGCTGTTCACATTCCAGACACTAATTTTTGAATGGTGACATAACTGATACTCATAATCATAATGTCTGTAGTATTTTATTTGTGTTGTCAAACATGAAACATGATTCAAATGTAACAACTACTATTTTAACTAGAAATAGTTAAAAAAAAAAATAGACAGCGAAACGAAACACATTTCTAGAAAATACTTCATAGATGCTAAAAGGTATACACAGCTCGGAAGAAATAACACCTTTCAATTGAATCCGCGACAGACCCGTTGTTCGATTAAATGCTCCGATTCGATTTAAAGAGTCGACTCTTTCGCGATCGACTCAGCTCGGCTAGCTTGCAGCGCATGCTGGGTCCTCGGACCCCGGCTTTTAACCCCGGTGGGAGAACATTTGAAGACGCCATCGTCTCCGGCTCGGAGGATTAGTTTGAAGAGGCTCTCGTCCTCAGACGTCGGACCGGGACAGTGAACCGTGCGCCCGGCTCGCCATGGGCCAGTCGCCGTCCCAAGACGAAGACGAGGGGGTGGACGTTTCCGCCATACAGACGCTCTACAAGACGTTTGTCACGCAGTGCCCGAGCGGCTCGCTTTACCTGCACGAGTTCAAAAAGATTTTCGGCGTCGGCAACGACGACACCGCCGAGTCCCTGTACATGGACGATTTATTCCGATCGTTTGACATGAACGGGGTGAGTATAGAATAAACGTGCATGACCACGCCCGTCCCGTCCCGTCCCGTCACCGCGCTGACTCCTGCATGTACGTGTTTGCTGGTGAAGGACAACACGCTGGACTTCATTGAATACGTGGCCGCTCTGCACCTTGTGCTCCGGGGGAAGCTGGAGGATAAACTCCGCTGGTCGTTTAAAGTTTTCGACAGCGACGAAAACGGACGACTGGACCGATGCGAACTGAAACGGATTATTATGGTGCGCCGGAGAGTCTCTTCTATTATTATTATTATTATTATTATTATTAGCTGTGTTATTATATTGAAATGTCTTTAAAGTTTTTGAAGTAATTATTCAATTCAGTGTTGAATTACACTTCTAAAAAAAGTTTATTAAATATGTGTGTGTGTCACTGTGGCTCCAATTCGTAGGTCATTTATAAGATTAAACAGGGGCGGGTGTCTGAAGAACCAGCGAACAGCTCCTGCCTCACTCTGGATCAAGTGTGTGACCGGATCTTTGAGAGCATGGATGAAAATGGTGACGGTGAGTGCCGGTACAGATGAAGTGGCTTTATGTCCGAGCGAGGCACTTACGTGACACGTTTGTGTGTTTCAGGTCAGATTTCCTTGGAGGAGTTCTTAGACGGCGCACAGAGAGACCCGTGGGTGCGGAATTTCCTGAAGTTAGACATGAACCCGTGCTTCTGGGTGAATGGCCATCAGAAACAGATCAGTGGATATAAAAAAACAGAATGACACCAGAGAGACTACACATTCCATCTTTGTTTGCATCATTTCAAGGAATTAATTGTGCCTGACTCTGGATTTGCCTTCTAGTGAAACCATCACCCTTGATTCGTACCGGCAGCCTTCTGATTACAGGTCCGCTTCCTTACCCGCTAGGCCACCACTGCCAGCACTACCTCAGGGGCTGATGGGATTGATCGTGTGGTCCTTGTTTTTTTTTTTTTTTGCTATGGAAAAGTGCTTCAGCATGGTGAAGAACTGTAATGGTGCCCATGCCGGTGCTACCCAGGATCTAACAGCATAAAATGAAAAAGCAGCTCTCTCTGCACAGTTACTGTAAAACATAGTTTATTTGTTGGCTTTTAAGCACTGTCTGACCTGCTCTTATAAGATCGTTGTAAACAGCAAGCTGTGTAAGCCACTTACGGCATAGGGTCATGTGGACTTTGCTTTAATGAATGTGTAAAATAAAAATTGCATTTTACATTTTGAATTTTTTCCCGATCTTTTTTTTTTTTTTCCTCTGCTTCACCCTTGGTGGGCAGTGGGCAGCCATGACAGGCGCCCGGGGAGCAGTGTGTGGGGACGGTGCTTTGCTCAGTGGCACCTTGGCGGATCGGGATTCGAACCGGCGACCTTCTGATTATTGGGCCGCTTCCTTTACCGGACAGGTCATAAGCTGTCATAATTAACCCTGTGAAATGTTTATTAAACGCTCGCCATTGTGACGACGTCTAATACAAGTCTGTTTATAGCACGCCCGGCCATCTCCATCCAGGCGGCCTCGGCCAGCCTGTGACACTGACTGACTCTCTCCTGAGTGGATTAGTGCGGCAGCTAATTGTGATCAGCTAGGAGAGGGCAGGAGGTTAATGCATTTGAAGTGAGAGGGGCGGAGAGCATTTTTTTTTGTCTTCATCCTTGCTGCAGTTCATCTGATATCAGAGCACCAACAATGCCAATGTAACCGATTCAACCTGGTTCGTTGTGGCACGGGAATTCAGGACAGACACGGGATTTCAAGTTCGTGCCACAAATAATACGAAAATAAACCTGATCATTTCACTCGCTCCCCAAGGTCAAAGATGAACTTTGGTGGTAGTAGCCTAGTGGGTAACACACTCGCCTGTGAACCAGAAGACCTTGTTTCAAATCCCGCTTACTACCATTGTGTCCCTGAGTAATACACTTAACCCTGAGTGTCTCCAGGGGGGACTGTCCCTGTAACTACTGACTGTAAGTCGCTCTGGATAAGGGCGTCTGAAAAATGCTGTAAATGTAAATGTAATGAACTGCGAAGATAGGACTGGCACCATGCTAAATTCTGAGCATTTACACATTAATTAATATATGTATAATTATTCACAAAAGCCAGGAAAATGTGAGATAAAACACACATACCTGTCACAAATAATAAGAAAATAAACCAGTGAGGCTCTGGCAAACAATCCTGCACCGTTCACTATACAAAAGACTGATACAAAACACATTACACACACGCCATATTACACATAGTATCCCTAGTCCAAACTAGCCATTCATCAAAACTTGGGCTACCACGATGTACAAAACATTACTCACATTATTTACAATGTTTATAGTTAGACCATACATAAAATACAAAAATAAAACACATTTATACAGTACAGGCCAAATGTTTGGACCCACCTTCCCATTCAATATTTTCATGACCATTTACGTTGGTAGATTCTCACTGGAGGCATCAGAACTATGAATGAACACATGTGGAGTTATGTACTTAACAAAAAAAGGTGAAATAACTGAAAAAATGTTTTATAGTCTAGTTTCTTTGCTCTGATTACTGCTTTGCACACTCTTGGCATTCTCTCCATGTGCTTCAAGAGGTCGTCACCTGAAATGCTTCTCCAACAGTCTTGAAGGAGTTCCCAGAGGTGTTGAGCACTTGTTGGCCCCTTTGCCTTCACTCTGCGGTCCAGCTCACCCCAAACCATCTCGATTGGGTTCAGGACCGGTGACTGTGGAGGTCAGGTCTCCCCTTTTTGTTAAGTACATAACTCCACATGTGTTCATTCATAGTTTTGATGCCTTCAGTGAGAATCTACCAACGTAAATGGTCATGAAAACAAAGAAAACACATTGAATGAGAAAGTGTGTCCAAACGTTTGGCCTGTACTGTATGAAGGAGCATCATTCCACCCACTTTTCTCCTCAAGGACAAAGACAAACTGGGGACGAAGAGGTGTACCCCACCTCGTCAGACATCTGGGAAAGAAACAAAATTAAAAACGAAATAAGAAATACTGACACCTTTATATTTTGTTGCACTTCATTTGGGACTCATGCACACAAAATTATTCACTCATTCACATATGGCTTCATCCAGACTGGGGTCAGGGGGATGCAGGGGCATGAGTTCGGGGTGACCAGTTCCCCTAGCATGCATGCTCAGACATATGCTCAGAATACAGTGGAAACACACACCAACATGGGTAGAGCGCCAACAGTCGGCTTTCTCATCACATCATCTCTGAGGGATGAGTGGGTTTGGAGGCCGGCCGGTTAAAGCGAGGCAGGTGGCAGGTGGCTTTATGTCCGTTTTATACCATCACTGGGGATTTTGAAGGTTTTGGGTGTTTTTGTTACTTTTGTTTGTGTGAATTAGCATTAGCTTGTAAGTATTTTGGGGTATTTTGGGAGAGAGAGAGAGAGAGAGAGAGAGAGAGAGAGAGAGAAAACTTTTGTGGAACCAATGTGCATTATTCAATGCAAACTGTAGATCCAAGTAGATCCAATACATTGTATTCAGTGTATGTGATGGGATGATGCGGCTGAAAACATGAAAAACATTGTAAATAATGCAGTGCAATATCCCAGCCACATTGATTAAAGGTTATTTTTTATATAGCCTGTTATAGTGCAACACGCTTTGATCCCAGGATGTACTCTTGTCAGTGCAGAAATTCACTTCAAGTTTCAGACTCTCATCACTCATAAGAATAAAATCATGAACACCTTGTTAACAAAAATGATTTAACACAAACCCCCTCAAAACATTTTTATTTTCCTGAAGAGTACCAATGTTTGAGGGTGTCTGAATTTAATACAGTTATATTTCAAAATTGAACACATTCATTACAATCCCTTCATAAGTGAAATTTGTTCGGTTGAGTTGTACTTTTTGGGTGTTCCACAATCTGGGTAAAATGCATTTAACTTTAAATTTCAACCCAATTAAAGTAATACCTTTTCAGTTAGTCTCGGATACAGATGCAATAAGAACCTATCCATTTGATATAACAGACAGTTAAATGACCTCAGTCTGGGTTTTCTGCTTTTAGCTCCCAGTGGATCTCGTGTCTTTTCTTTTCAAAGCCCAAACTTATAAAACGGATTAAGACGACTGAATGTCATTCATCTTGATGTACATCCCCCAACTCATCAGCTCATGCTGGACTGCTGTGGTGTGATACAGAGGACATGAGTGCAGTAAGAAAGTAGCTCCATACATGAAGCAGTTGTCAAATTATGTAATTTCTTTTAGAGTGTGTGTGTGACCCCCATAAAGCAATCAACCAATATTTTCCCCTTTAAAATGTTAAATCAAACTAATATCAATACCAAATATAATGTCTGCTATTAAATATACAGGTTCTGCTCTTCCTAACATACATAATCGTACATGTGTTTGTTTTTTTAGTATTTTGTTGGTATGAAGTAGGTTCTGGCACTTATATTTGTAAGTATATTTAGTAAAAGACAATTGCAGTGCAACGATAGCTATTCTTTTTTAGTGGTCCACTTTATGATTTTTTGGGGGGAAAACATTTGTTCTTCCAGTTAAAAAATTTCCTATGTGCATGCTGTTCATAATGTTAACTTGGGTTTACTTAAGGTACCTTAAGGCAGGTAAGCCAGAGGTCAAGTCATAAATAGAAGCAACTGTGATTGGCCAGGTTTAAAATACCATTACTACTAATACATCTAAGCTAATGTGGAGCAAGGTAGTCAGAGGACAGCAGTGAGGCTACATGATCATCTGCGCAGTCTGTGGTAGTCACTGATTTACTGGATTTTGTTGCTATAACATGGGGCAAGAAGAAAGTGTCTTGGTAATGCAGAAGGAGGTGGATCCGGCACGGATTCAGGAGCTGTGCATGTCTTTTATGAAGGAATGCCCGAGCGGAGCGTTGCACCTGCATGAGTTCAAACGGATCCTGGGCATCCAGAATGCTTCCGAAGAAGAATCGGTCTATATAGAGACCATATTTCGTTCATTTGACACCAACAAGGTGAGTAAAATGATTCATGTACTAGCTGTGTATACCGTATTTTCATCATGTCACATTTTAACTGGTGTGAATATTATGAAATAGACACCTGGGGACAGTATCTCCCTGTAAATTCTGAATGAAATCATAATGCATGTGTGTTCATGGCCAGTATTTCCGGCAGCTGCTGATAAATAATAAAACGTCAGTATTTTCATCGTTTAGGATAATGCCATAGACTTCATGGAGTATGTTGCTGCACTGCACCTGATGCTCCGTGGAAAACTTGAAGACAGACTCAAGTGGTCCTTCAAAGTCTATGACCAAGACGGCAATGGCCGGCTTGACAGACAAGAAGTCACACGTATAATTAAGGTATGCGGCAATAAAGGATAGAGCTTAAAGTAAAAGGCATATTCTTGCAATATTTAATCATGTGAGTGAAGCACAGCAAGAAAAAAGATTATGTGGCAAGCTAAAGTCAAATGAGGACAGCAGGTTACATGAAAAGACAGTTTAATCCTGACTTTATATATAACATGATTACCTTGCCGCCAGTGGGCAGGAATAGTCAAGATCCTTGTTAGCTGAGAAGTGTGGTATGACATGTTATGAAATGCGGCACAAAAGTTCACGGAAAGTTTAGTTCGTACACTTTCTACTTCTCAGAAATAAAAGTTTGTCAGAAGGGCAGGACAGGTGCCTACAAATTGCCACAAAGACACAATTTCATACAATTAAAGGCATTCCAGTAAAAAGTGCATTAAAAAATGTATTACTTTCCATTTTGCATTTGTAGATCATTTACAAAATCAAGAGCAAGAACAAAAACATTGACATGATGCCAGCTGAGATATGTGACCGAATATTTCAACTGATTGACGAAAATGATGATGGTGAGTCTGCAAGCATGTTATAATTTATGAGATCTACTATCATTTTAAATCTCATCGACCCACATCAAAGATGAAGCTCTTTAATCATAGCATTTCTCTTGGTCTCTTCACCTTTTCTAGGTCAGATTTCTTTGGCAGAGTTTATGGAAGGAGCACAGAAAGACCCATGGCTGCTGGACATGCTCGCCCTGGATGTAAATGCTAGTGCATGGGTCAGTCAGAACTGGAGCAAAACAACTTGATGGCGTATAAACGAGCATTTCTGCTCAGTAAGGACATTACAAGACTATCAGGTGTGAAAGTAAAGCCAAGTCTGAATGTTAAGTTTCAGCCTGCAGAAGATTTTTTATAGCATGGCTTGCCATGCTTCTGAAAGTGGCAACTTAAACATAAAGCTGTAAAGGCTGCAGAAGGAATGAAAGTGTAGGGCATGTTCGCGAGTACCATATTCCGTGACAATATGAGATCGTGGACATGAGCCTCCATGCCCAAGGGAGTATTTCTAGTGGAAGTCTGGATGCAGTGTGGCACCTGGGCACGTGCTGTATTGACAAGGGCAAGTACGGTTCTTACCTATTTAATTACATTAAATCTATTGTAGGTAGTAGATTCTACTTTGTGGTATGTGATGGTATGGCATGCAACAGCATTTAATTTAGCTTTAAATAGCCTGTTTTAAAATAGACAATCGACTCTTGTCTTTGGGGTTTTGCAAATATCAATCCTTTGTAACTTGTATCAATTCATGTACAGCGCATCACTTTTTCCACATTTTGTTATGTTACAGCCTTATTCCAAAATGCATTAAATTCATTTTTTCCTCCAAATATTACACACAACCCTGCATAATGACAACATGAAGTTTCCTTCAGTTTTTGGCAGCACATCATTCTGTGTCTATTAAATTTGCTTCTATATGCGCTCCCAGATATTCTAATACCTGGAATCTGCTTTTGTGTATATGTTCCCAGCATGGAATGGTTTTTATGCCAGTGTCACAAACTTGTTGGCCTAAATTTTTGTAAACTCTTTCTCACATCAACTTCCGTGTCTATGTTTATTTTGTGCAAACGGTTCTCAGATTGTCAGTGTGCTATTTTGGGGATTTCAAAATGCCTGTTGTCTGTAAGAGGAATCCTGGAATCAGCACCACAGACAGCTCCCCTTCATTAGTTTGGTTCATTTTACTAGTACCAGCATGAATTAGGTGGATCGGTGAATTCTTAATGCAGATGATGTCACAGACATGACACAATCTCAAAATATGTACTCACGTACAGGAAGTGTCTAAAATAAAGAAGATTCAAACTATTTATGTAACCCCCTCCAGATTGAACCCAAGGGAACTTTTAACACAGTATAATCCCAGGCTGCACAGTAGTAAATACTGGATTACCTCGGTGGCAGTGCCCGGCAAGTAAACATTTCTTCGCGTGTTTACACTACGGCTCGGCCACGTTTGGTTTGCGTGACAATGAATCTCAGTGCAGTGTGCGCTTCTGTCAAGAGGACATAATGAAAAAAGGTGACAGAGAAAAATTCATGTGTCCTTAAAACTATTACAAAGACTAAAACTATTTTATTGAATGACCTGAAAACAGGGAATAGTATCTCCACGTTTATGGACAGTGAAATTGAGTTTGAAAGCATAGCTTTCTGCAACCCATTTAATTGGATGAAATGGCTGCAATTGTTTTCACCAGACAGAAAATTGGATTGGCATCTTCAGTCTAAAAATAGACAACTAGCTGTTGACCATCAAGGGTTAATCCTTCAGATGAGTTGTGTGTGGGCTTTGTGGTCCCAGAAGACACTTGGTAAAAACAAGCCGTAGTTACAGCTCGGCAAAAATGGTTATTTGGAAAGGACATTTTTAAAATTATCTCAACCTAATACTCACTGAACGGGGGATCATCGGAGCCATGGGCCAGTCGCAGGGTTCAGGCAACCAAGAAGTGGCCCTGGATCAGATTCAGGAACTGTACAGGAGATTTGCAAGCGAGTGCCCCAGTGGGAAGCTGCATTTGCACGAATTCAAAAGAATCTTCGGGGTCAGCAGCGAGTCTTCAGCTGAGGAGAGTGCATACATGGAAAACGTATTCCGCTCTTTTGATTCCAATCAGGTAAGCCAGCAATACGTGGCTCTTTACAGCTCAGGCGGCACTAGAAAATGTGATATCCGTGTTCTATTAACCTGCATCTGAACACATTACAGTTAAATAAATGAGACACATATATTAATTTTAACATTACATATCTGTGAGCATCAAATGTATGTGAACTTATCTGAGTAGCACTTATTTTGAAGGTGACGTTAGTGAGAATATAAGTAACGGTGTGAGCAGGCAAAATGTTTTTAAATAGAAAAAGAAAATCTGCTTTCAAACACATTTATAGAAGTGACATTGACCAATGGGACGATTGAAGACCATTAAAACTGGCTTGCTGGTCAGGCTGAGAAGGTTGCAACACTGCAGTCCATCAATCCACAATGAGACAGTTGTGTACAAGTGGACTTCAGGGTAACTTCTACATGACAAAGTTTTGAATTTGATTGATTAGAAACCACCAAATCAAATCTAAATGTGTACTTTTTGTGTAATTTAGTCAGTATATGGCTTTAATCTTTTTGCATTTCTGCTAAGGATAACACAATAGACTTCATGGAATATGTAGCTGCAGTACATCTTGTTCTACGTGGTAGACTTGAAGACAAGCTGAGGTGGTCCTTCAAAGTTTTTGACAGGGATGGAAATGGACGTGTTGACAAAGATGAGGTGACACACATACTTCAAGTAAGTAGAAGACATTTGTCATCTGTTTAACAGAAGAAAATGTTTTATTCGTATATCAAATCTAATTTTTTTATATACATACTTATGCATACCGTCTCTGTCCACAGATCATCTCTAAAATAAAAAAACACGAAAATCCCCCCTGTGCTACTCCTGAACAGATTTGTCATCGAATATTTGAACTTGTGGACAAGAACAATGATGGTACAGTTTCCTTACGTTGCACAAAATTCTCAGGATGATTGTCTCTGCTGTACTGCAGCACAATGCAAGAGCACATTGACAGTGAGCCGGGATACAGATTTGCACCCCAAGACTGATGAAATCAACATTTTTTAAATGAATCTATAAAATGCTGCTGTGATGCTTCACAACCAATCCTTCGTTCCTGTTTTTTCATACACAGGCCAAATTTCGCTGGATGAGTTTATGGAGGGGGCGCAGCAAGACTCCTGGGTCATGGAGCAGCTCAGGCTGGACGTGAGGCCAACCGGCTGGTTCATTGAGCACCAGACACAGAAATGTTAGGAAGAAAAAGGACATTTGAGACGGGGGGTCACGGGGTAAATAAGCGGGGTGAACTGTCTAAGCAGGATTCTCCAAAAGCTTATGCACCTTGTGAAGGTCTGGGAACAGATCAGCACTCCTCCTGCCTTTGGTGAATGAATGTCAGAAGGTGCACTGTGCATGTGTTCTAGGGTTATGGTTGAGGCCTGGTGTTGTGTGACCTTAAGTGCTTTTGTGTTAGAGGACTAATGTTTGATTTGATGTTTTTGTTCAGTTTTGAAACACTTTGAAATAAAGCATATCCTTCATTTATATAATCTTTCCTGTGTCCTTCATTCATCTCCTGTCTACATCCTTTTTTGATGAAAGATTGTATGTAGATTTGTGAATAATTAATATTTTTGGCTGCATGATTTTTCAGTAACACATAATAAAAGCATCTGCTATACACATAAAATTTTAGGATTTTATGTGTATAGCAAGGATTTGTAAAATTTACAAATCCTTGACATGGACTTGGTGGCTAGACCCTGAATAGACCCCATTAATGACCCTTTTGAGACGTATTGATGAAATGTTAGAGTGAGATGCCACCTACTGGTTGTGCCTTTTTGTGCCATTGAGATACTGCTCTTTTCTTTGAACATAGTGGGGGGAAAATAAGTATTTAAAAAAAAAAAAAAAAAGATTTACAAAGACTGGAGAGATCTGTAATTGTAATCATAAATAAACCTCAGCTCTGAAACAGAAACAAAAATTACTTGTTTTATGAAGTAGATTGTGTATTTCACATAACAGAACAGTAGATCTTATTATTTGGTACAAGTCTGAAGACTGGGAATCTTCAGACATTGGTACAAAACAGTTACAGAGGTCAGATATTTCCTGTATTTGACCAGGTTTGCACACTGTGGCCAATCCTTCTTACAGAGCTCCAGCTCCCTCCATGGATTTTCTATTGGCTAGGCTAATGGGTTTTATAGTCTCTCCTTATCTGCCCCGGCTGTGTGTTTCAGGTCATTGTCATGCTGGAAGTCTCGATCACAACCCATGTTCCCATCCATCCTGTTCCCATGTCAGAAAAGCAGCCCCAATTCAAATCCGCTGACAGACCGGCTGCTCCACATTGATGACCCCTAATAGGATCAGCTAAAGGAAGAACACTATGTGGTGATGTTGATGGGATTTTGAGATGCTGTGCCACAATATCATATCTAAAAAAGCAGAGGTAACAATTGCTGCTGATGTCAGGCCAGCATATCAGGAGAATCCTCCGCAAACGTGCTGCTGAAGGTGAACAATCATTTTCAATGCAAATAGGTACCAACTGCTGCATCCCAGATATCACCAGACAAGAGTTTGCTTTTGTTTGTTACCTATCACATGCGCTCATAATGTCAAGTTGATCAGTGTCAGTCTGATCCTGGCATAAAACAAGCATGATTAAACAAACGCCATCTCTGTGTGTTTGCCCTGCTCTGGGCAAGTCCCTGCCCTAAGCCCAGGGTCCCAGTGTGGGCTCGGGTGGCCACAACCCTGATTAGGAACACACTGTTACGTAAGTGAGTGTGAGTGACCCCACTGTAAATATAAAATGCATTGCAATGGACACATTTCTTGCTTTAATAAGAGGCATTTATTAAAAACTGTGTACAAAAACACAATTGCATACCAACCTACACCAAACACTGACAAGCAAGTATGTAACCCCCCATTCTCCATGGATGCAGTCCATGTTCCACGGTCCAGGCAGCTATCAGGAACATTTGTCCATGTTGCATAATACGCAGAGGACCGGTGGTTCGGTACTCTTACACACACACTCACTCACTGTGGGATAAAATGTCATCCTTTTGCAAGTAAGAGTCTAGAATAGTCAACATGGCCCTGTTTATTGTGTGAGCAGGATTGTCTCTGGGTAAAATAGTAATGGGTGAGTCTTGAGAAGATAAGATCTAAAACACTGAACGCATGCACCAATTAGAAGAACGCTGCATATTCAACACACACACACACACACACACACACACACACACAATCACTCACAAATAATTCTGTATGGAAAGCATGGTCTGCATTATTGCTGTCCTTGTGTTTAAAAAACCTGGAGAGGAAGCGATCTCAAATGCAAAAAAAAAAAAAAAAAAAATTGTTTTAAAATTGTCACATAACATGCATACAAGGGTGATTATGTGCACCGTAATCTGAAACCTTGGAATGGGCGTTCACATGACAGAGGTAACAAATACAGCCTGGTTTAAAGTGCTTTTTTTTGCCCAAAATACTGTGATGAGTTGAAAGTCAATACTCAGTTCATTTGCAGGTCCAAAATGATCCAAAATTCCGGACTGGAATAAGTATTTAAAAGGAGGCCCTTCCCCCACCCTGGTGTGGGCAGAGCATGAGGGCAAAGCAGCTTCATGTCCGTAGTCAAACTCAGTGTTACTCAAAACTCTTGGGCCCTGATGGGTTTGTTGGGTCGTGTCACTCCTCTAGTCTTCGTTATACCATCATCCACTGGGAAGTTACCCAGAACAGGTGTTCATTTAGGACAATGCAGAAGATGACTTGGGCACAGGTGGTGGGAGTCCTACATACCCCAGAGCACACAGCAGGGGTGGGGTCAGACGGTCAGCTTCATTCGTCCTGCAAAAAATAAATAATTAAACAATACATTTTGTAGGCAATGACCAGTTGCACTCACTTTACATAATCCAATCAAGTGTCAATATAGAAGTTCAACTTGTGGAAAAACCTCAAATTTACATTTTTTGTATTTTATATATGACATACTGTTTTATTGCTTTGGCATATTGACATTGTTTTGCATAGGAGGAGAAAAATAAATAGGAATATTTTTAAAATGTTGCCCACCCCTCAAAAAAAAACAAAAACAAAAAAAAAACCCTACAGTCATGAAAAAATTCATAATTACAAGCAAAACAAGCATGTTAAGACAACAGGACAATTCTCAGTGTTAAACCGCTAAATAAGCTTTCATGGCAAATTAATAAGGTTTCTTTGCTAGGCAGACAGTGTTAATGTATAAACTTAGACCCAAGCCTAGAGGGCTGCACTAGATGTTAAAAGTTATTTTGAGGAATATTCCAGCTTGCAAGACCAAAGAGCAATTGCTGCAGAGTGTGAGAAATTATTCAGAATTCAACATTCAAAAAGCTGAATTCCATTGTTCTGTACATCACGCACACAGCTCAGCATCCGCCCCATAAAACAAGAGCGCACAGCCATTCAGCAGCAGAGGTGAGAGGTGAAAACACACACACACACACACACACACACACACACACACACACACACACGCACACACACGACATGAGCACTAACACAAAATACATGAAACCACCTAACTGGTGTAGACAACCGGCTTCATAAACACATTTCAACTGTCCATTCATAGGCAGTCAGACAGAGTGTCATACATTATTATTATTATTCAGAATTCAACATTCCAAAAGCTGAATTCCATTGTTCTGTGCATCACGCACACAGCTCAGCATCCACCCCATAAAACACAAGAGAGCACAGCCATTCAGCAGCAGAGGTGAGAGGTGAAACACACACACACACACACACACACACACACACACACACACACACACACACAGGTTCTCTCTGAAAGCTTTTCTGAGGGTTAGGCAGTGCGTTAGATGGGTGGGCTTCAACCAGGTGACACGGAAGGGGCACCATGCCATGCTGAAGCGTTTCCATGCGAAGCGACCAACCAATCACATAAAACCCCACCTACCTGCCCACCGTCCCCAACCAATGGGCTGCTTCTGTCTACCTGTCTATCTGCAAACCAACCAATCATAAAGTCACAACACAAAGCACAAGAGCAAGGACTAGGGAAGAGGACTTGGGTGCAAAGCCATCGGAAGGTTATTTTTGTGTGTGTGTGTGTGTGTGTGTGTGTGTGTATGGTGAGTAACTGAGTGTGTTAATCAGACATGTGAGGGTTTTTTTCTTTTGTTGTTGTCCCACGTTTCCTCACCTGTGGCCAACTGGCTCTGGGATCGGCGGCGAGTGCTGGTTGTTTTAGTGGTGGTGGAGAGGGTGGAGCCTGCACTGCTGGCCCTAGAGATGGGCAATGGTACTGGTGTGACTGGGGGAGAGTCAAACTGTTCATAAAAAAAAAAAAAAAAAAACAAAAAAAAAAACATGGAGACACGTTTGGTTTTGGATTCAGGTTTTTATATTTTATTGTTGCAGTAATCACGACAAAAAGAAAAATTGTAGCATAAATGTGGCCTCTACATAAGCGTGTGCATGAGCTTACCTCCACACTGTCATGAGTAGGTGAAGACGATGTTGAAGAGTTTTCTGTCTGCTTCCGTGAACAGCCACCAGGGCCCAACTCTATGGTGCGAACACGCTGTGCAAATTTCAGCGAACAGACAGACTCACTTACGTTACTGTCCAGAGGAGACACCTGGAAGGGCAAAAAAACATGACTTATAAGACACTACCACGAAGACAAAGAACACAACACTACTACTGCCATTATTGTCATAGCATATCATATACCACATACACTCATTGTTGCTACTTGTCTGCCTGGTTTGTCTAGTTTGTCTCGACAGGCACTATTTTATGTCAGCGTACAATGTCCCTTGGCATGTTTTTGTGTTGTGTGTTATTCCATGTCTTTTTGCACACTGTGAATCTCCAAAGCTTCAAAATCTCGTCTTTCTGAGTACTTGTATATAGTGAGGTGACAATAAAGTGGATTTGAAAGAGACGTTGAAGTGACATTTCTGAGTGTGTGTTTGTGTATGTAACAGAAAGCTATAAATTCCAATTCCACTTGACCACTAGATGGTATCAAAGACTGCTTCCATGAGCTGCTAAAAGCAGATGAGTTGAGATTTAAAAACTCAAGACGGCCAATATTAAAATGAATACATATACTGCATGAATACATAGCATATATTAAAATCACTTTCATATAATGCTTGCTTTATTACCTAGTTTTTTATTTCTATTATATTTGTGCAATGTTGTAAAATGTCAGACTATGGTAAATAACACGTTTGCAGTTCTGGTTCTTTGTCTACTGACCTGCACCATCATGAGTGTCTTGCTGTCCCCACTCAGGGAGTCCTGCAGCAGGTAGGTGAGGCGGGAGTTGCGGAAGGGCACATGGGATTGACGAGAGCGTAGCGCGTTGATGACGTCGCCCAGTGCCGACAGGGATTTGTTGATGCACTGTGCCTCCCGCAGGCGACTGCCCTCTGCACCAGATTTGGCGATCCGCTCCGACCCAGCCAGATCCACCAAATTCAGCTTCCCTGTAATCAATATTACTTATTCATTTTCTTTTTTTAATTAGGATAGTCCCAAATGTATGCAGAGCACAGAAACAAGGCAGCTTTTTCTCATAAAAGCAGGCATTGAGTCTGCAGAATTGTTTATGCAGCAAAGACTGAACCATTTGTACCATTTAAAACTAAAAGGTGGCAGAGGGTTTTTACCTGTGGTCCGATGGCCGGTGGAGGAATTGTACCCTGCAACGGTGATGATGAGGAGGGCGTGCGAGCGGGAACTGTGCTCGTTCAGATTGGTGCACGCAGTGGCTCGGTTCATGTGGCCCAGCTCAAACACCTGCAATGACCAGCAGGATTTTTGAGAACTACTTTGAACACAACAAGATCGTCAGGTTGCAGCCCTCCTATGAATGCAGCATTGTTCAAGTGGAAAATGCAAAGAGTATTAATACCAATTAATCTGAAGGGATTATTCTGTATGCAATCACCGGTGTATTCCGAAACGTACACAGTGCACGTGCTGGCTTTACCACATGTGCGAAACCCACACACACATTCACACAAACACAGTCCAAAATCTCTGGCTAATCCACTTTAGTCGCAGCACCCTCCCATTGTGCACACTTTATTAGTTTTAAAAATTAAAAATCTCACCTTGTTAATGTCCTCCACACTCTCCACAGTGAACTCTGTCAGTCCTGGCACGTACAGCTGCCCGCTGCCATCAGGACACATCTTAATGTCCAGCTTCTCGTTAAGATTTTCCCCCAGCAGGTTCCTGAGCGAAGCAAGGAACAAGGTTCTCTCATTAACGCACATACGCCCAAATTTCAACTGTCACATCTGGATTAAAAGCTCTTTACAGCCATACACAAAAAGCCTCCAGTGTGAACTCTCCGTTCCATCATCTGGGGGAACAGAGGGGATTATTGGCCATGCAGATGTGCTGCACTTACATCAAGCAAAGATAAACAAAAACGCAAGCGTTTTTGATAGAGAAAAGTGCTGCAGATGGTTGGAGTTATTAAGCAAAATCTCTTTTTAAATAAGTGCTGACCTACACAGCTTAGAACACACAAAGCAATTGGATCCAAAGTACACGCTCTCATTGGTCAGCACCCAGTACAAAGAATGGTGTGAGGTCAACATACAGAGTGCACTCTGTCGATTTAATGAGCTCCCAGCACGAGCTCGGAGTGTCACAGGAATAACAGTGTGGTTCTTGAGGATGAGCATGAATAACTGTACTCTCACCTTAACGTCTCATTGTAGATCTCCACCATGCTGACTGTGATGTTGTAGTCCCAATCAGGTTTCTTCTCAGATACCTCAGAAAAAAGCAGCCGCAGCGCGCGCTGGTTAATACCAGGGTCCTCTGGCACGCCCTACAGAAAAAAAAGCAGGGGGATGTTTCAGACGCACTACACAAGTGTCCAATTCACTAGAATCAGAATGAAAGCATCTTTGGTTTGTTAGCAGACATGGTCCTGAGATGACTAATGAGATGTTTGTGACATCCACTGATGGCCCCATGTATAAAGGGTATAATGAGTCCCTTCTTGTTTGTTTATTTATTTCTCTACATTATGTAATGTGACATTAGTAAACTCAACACACTAAGTCTATTTTGTTCAATTTACATGTACAGCATTTACCAGACACCCTTATCCAGAGTGACTTACAATCAGTGGTTACAGGGACAGTCCCCCTGAAGCAAATTAGGGTTAAGAGTCTTGCTCAGAGACAGAATGATAGTAAGTGGGGATGGACTTTTTGGTCTTCTGGTTAATGGGGTACTACCACCCCCTTTCCATCCATGAGGGTAATATGAGGGTACCTCCATTGTGTAGGTCTTCCCTGATCCTGTCTGTCCATAAGCAAATATGCACACATTATAGCCATCAATGCAGGAAGTGACCAGAGACTGAACCTCCTGGAACACCTGTCCACAAACACAAAGACCAGATGAGTGGATATTCCAGAGTTTCAAATCTGGCTTTTTAGACCAGCACTCACCTCCTCCTGCGTTGCCTGTGGGGGAAACACTTTGTCCAGTTCAAAAGTCATAAGCTTGCTTTTGTTGGACAGGTAAAGAATAGCATCATCATCTGGGTCAAAGGTCACCATATTTTTCACCTCTGTACCATCCATCTCATCCTGACGAACAGGCCGCACTCGGCAAAATACCCTGATGTTTCCTAAGAGGCACATACAACATTTGTCAAATTCTTGAACCGCACCTTTATCCACCTTTGCTCTAAGGCAGCATTTCCCAGAATGCCTCAGTGTCTCACCTTTGAGTCTCACAAGCTCATTGTGACATTTTTTCCGCAGATTCATTTCTCGCTTGTATTTGCGTAGCAGCTCTTGATTGGCGGTGCTCACCTCACCAATCACCTGGCAGATCTGTGGGAAAGCAGATGCACAGTGAGGTAATATATGTTTAAAAAACTGATTCCTACCATCTACATCAGCCATGGGTTCTACTCACCTCCTGCTTGGCCTCAGCGATGGCCTTCTCCAGCATGTAGGGGAAGTCTTGCACCTGCCTTTTTAAGCAGTTGTAGTCACAGGTGAGGGTTCGCAGGGCTGGCTGCAAGGTTAACAGGTTCATGCGAACACCTATCCAGACAGATTTAGAGATTAGGGATATGCACAGATTCAACTAATTTGTATTTGTGTGTCTGTGAAGGCAGTTTAAAAAAAAAAAAAAAAGATGGTCTTCAGATTGTGGTTTCGTGACATTTTTTGTATGCTTGCACATAGTCAATAGTAATTTTGCACATGTTGAATATTCAGTTATATTAAATGAAGATATTTTTCAGTAAAAACAAGTACGACCCTTTTTAATGTCAATATTATCAAGTAAAACATGTTACTGAATGAACATACAATATAGTGAAAATTAATTGACTGAATTAATGTTTGCACTGTTTGAGGAGTTGGGGGGAGGTTTTGGAATGATTTGTGGGCTGGGCCCAAAGCAGATAATACTATCAAATGCTATCAAAAGCATTTCTTGACAATGACCATAATGGGGCAAATTACTGTTACTGTGGCTCATTCTCATGCCCAACCCAAAATACGTCAGCATTTCCATTTGAATGAGACGATCCTGCCTCTGCTCTCCTTTCAGCACTGTTTGGGAATGTGTAAGATTACATATCAGGCCACCCTCACATCTAGTTTTCCAGTGCACAGAATGAATAACCCTACATAAAGTAAATCATATGCTTTAATGTGATGTCAAGTCACCATTTTAACAGGCTTTGTATTGTCCTTGGTTTTTAGCTTTTCACTTTTTAGCTGTTTATTTTTCACTAGAACCAGTAGTAAGAAAGTCCCTCAAAGATATTTATTTCATGCATTAAAAATGGAAGATAACTCGCTGTGTCTGATCATTGATTAACTTTCCTGGAATCACAACACTTGACAAAATTTGCCTCATTAACCACAGCCATGCTGTCAGACAGACTTGCTCACCTGCCAGGTTCTCATGGACGGCCTTCATTTCGCTTTCGGCCCTGATGAAAGCCTCCTCGATCACTCTGTTCTTCTCCTCCTCCAGGCTCTGCATCTCTGCCTCCAGCTGGCCCTGTGCTCTCTCCATCTCGCCCTCATAAATCAGGATCTGTCCCAAAAAAACACATACACGTGTCAAAAGTCAGGCTGGATACAAGTATAGGCTCTCACACACAAAAGAAACAATTCAGAGGATTAGGATCGCAGACTAACCTTTTTGCCCACTATGCTCTGGCTTGTACCAAAAGATCTTTCAACTACACACCATGACGCTAAATAAGAACTTAGTATGCTCTGATGTTAATACAGTGGCAGTAAATGCAGCTGTCTATCTCTCATAGTGAAGCACACAGGGAACAAACACTGGTGGGGTGTTGGTGGAATCAGTACACAAGAAGCTCTGTGGTAACACTACATCTAAGGGACTATGCAATTTCCACACTAAACTAGACCATTTAAAACCAACATTTTGGGATCCAAAGATGGAAAATGCTTTTATCCAAAATGACAAATCATGAAACAATGATCTAAAAAAAAAAAAAAAAAAAAAAAAAAAAAAAAAAAAAAAGGTGTTTATTAACATTTACTGCAGCTGTACAGCTTTTTTTACTACACTGCCGCATCTTTGATCCCTCATCTTTGACCTCTGTAAGCTCCAGAGCAAAACAGCCAACCTTTGACAGTCTACAGATGACCTCAGCATTGCCCCTGCCGAAGGCCTTGGAGAGCAGGCCGCACAGTCGGCCTCGGTCAGCCCTTAGCTGCAACGCAAGTGGAGAGAGTGGTTAACCGGGCCCGGGCCACCAATGAGCTACCACAGGGAAGGGGAGAACCAACCACATCACTACAAAAGGACACGGGAGGACCAACCAGACACAGTGTCGACCATGAGTCACAACACTCAGAAGCAGGACTAGCCAATCACTGAAGGCAACATGAATGCAATAAAAGGCAGGAGCAGTCACATCTCTTTAAACAAAAACTAGTTAATCTGCACAAAAATATTTTTACATCCCTGTATTAATTAGAAAGTGTCCTTCCTCACATTCCTGAAATAAAGCCCTTCAGACTAGAAACACAGTCCAATAAGGGACAAATCACCTAGGCCTAACACCATTACTACCGTTTCACCAGACAGGCACCAGTGGACTCGGCTTTGTGGCTTTGAAGGAGACTATACACACAACGGGTGCCTTTCAGAGAGTGTATCGGCTACAGGCCGTACCTGCTGCCGCAGCTGGCTGCAGGTCCTCTGGGAGTCGTGAAGCTGCTGTTCCAGCTCTCTCAGCAGCTGCCTCTGGACGTCCAGCTGCTCCTGCATGGCCTGGTTACATGCCTGGGCCTCCGCAAGAGCCTGCTTACACTGGGCAGACTCCACCTCCACCATCTTAGTCACATACTGAGGAGACAAGGTGGAGAGGAATCCATGGCGTTAGACTAGAATGTTATAGAAAACCACGCATGAAGTCTGCATGAATAATTAAACAGACACATACTGGACAAATTTTCTAGGGCAAGGGAACAAACCACAGGCTGTGCCCAATCACTGCACTTCTCAATAGGAGAAGAAAGGTTGAGTTGAGGGAAAGAATGAAGACTTATTATGAATCTAGGGCATAATAAATGTCCTTTTGAGGTGAACTCTTATTATAATGAAGTGTGATGCCTGAACAAGTTCTTCTGAAATCCATTTTTCTCTAGAGACACTTTTGTAACCTCCTCCTCATTTAAATGCCGAGCATTACGGTGAGCTGTTACGAGTGGAAGAGTGGCATGACACAGTAACATAACACAGAAAAACAGCTGACCTTGACCTGTGGAGGCATCGCAGCCTGGCGCTCGAGCTCCTGCTCGCATTCCCTCAGGCGGGAGGTCAGGTGTTGCTCCGTCTCCTGCCTCCGAAGTGAGGCCTCCTCCAGCTGATGTTCTAACTGAGCTGCCAGATCAGACTTCTCCTTAACCTGCAGCTCCAGCTGCTCTAGCTGACTCTCCCTCTCCCGGCACTCCTCCTCAAGGTGGGACAGCTGTCCCCGCAGTGCCTCCACATCCTGGGATGAGAAACGAAAGCAACTTAGTGTGTTCTACGTGAGTGAGTATGTGTTCACATGCGTGTGTGTTTTTATGGCTTGACTGACCTGACTGTTCAAACAGTTGCTGCAGGTGGATGGGGCTGGCGGTACTTGTCCAGCCCTCAGCTCCTGTTTGAGCCGATGGTTCTCTGTCTCCAGAAGCTCCAGCTGCTTCTCCAGGTCTGTCGCCCCCTAAAGAAGAGGAGGTGCAAACGATAAAGGAGATTCTGCACCAGTGAAACATTAAACACTGTAGAAACCAGGTCAAGATGAAGTCTTTAACCATCCAGCTATAATAAACCAGGTCAGGAGGATTCTCAGGGAACCGGAGCTGCTCTGATTTACTTTGACTAGAAACTATGATCTACGGTTGTCTTAAAATAAATAAACAAATAAATAAATAATAGACCAAGAAAGACAATGGCATGACACTGATTAGGAGGTCAGTGTGGTTATAAATACATTAATATGGTTCATGCTGTATCATTTACAGTGAAACTGTACTTCTCACTGCATTGAGAGAAGTACAGTATTGAAAAGACACATTACACACCAGCTCAGAGCGGAGTCTCTCCACCTCCTGGGTCTGGCCCAACAGTTTCTCCTCCAGCTCCCCGATCTGTGCAGAGAACCACGTTGAGAGATGTTAAGATCCGCACTGTATTTGATGGACGTTGTGGATGTGTAGCAGTGTGCAGCACAGCCACATTTGTACCTGTGTGCGTAACCTAGTGATGGTCAACCGGTCTCCTTCCAGACTGTTCCGTCCCTGTTCTAGATGACCTCTGACCTCGTGTGATGAGCTGTGCACCTCTGCCAGTGTTTGTGATCTAGTACGCAAATAAAATTCACCTAAAGTGCACAAATGGACAGAGTATTAGAAAAACTGGCTGAGAAAAACAAAAATCAGAGAATTTGATGTCCTGATTTCCCCACTTCCACCTGTGGCGATGTCTTCTGTCTGGTTTCCGTGGTTCTCCTGATGTCTTGGCTGCAGTCTGAGGTCCTGTGTCTGTCTGTGGTCTTGGGTGACCTTGTCTCTTTTCAGGCAGTGTGTGTTATGTGCACACTGGACAAGTAGCCGCTTACTGGCCTCCTCGTTGCGCAGGCGAGCCTGGAACTCACACACCCTCTCCTGAAGGGTCTACACACACACACACACACACACACACACACACACACACACACACACAGCGTGCTTTCATAAGTCTAAATTAAGATAAGTACAAGTACTGCTGCGATACTACAGTACACAGAGATACTACAAAAAGGTCAGACTCAACATGGCAGCAGGAACATAAAGGACAAGCAGAACTAAATTCAAGGCCAGGACTAAAAATCCTCTTTCAGAACAAGCTCTGATGGTGACAACAGTTCAGTGGGATAACGTTATCTCTAGCTAACTAACATCAAGGATTCTACAGCAGTGCCAGTACAGCAGCGCGTTTCAGCTTTACAGTGATGTGCTGTTGCATTTGTTCAAGTCCAGCATGGTTATATTTTTTATTTTCCTCTACGTTGTTTAATATGATTACGCTGGAAAAGACTGACAGGCACACCACTGCTAGCTGCTTAACATACAGCAAACACGAGTACGTTGAAACTTGAATTACATATGCAGACATCCAGGAACATGACCAGGTGACTTTCTGTGGTGGGCGAGTCAAATGAAGTGAGCAAAAAAGGGGCAGAGAGAATGAGTGAAATGAAAAGAAAAAATACACACATACTGAAAAAAATGGGGGAATAAAAACCAGAAGGATTTAGTTTAGCAGCAAAAAAAAAAAAAAAAAAAAAAAAAAAAAAAAAAAAACTAATTCAAATGCGGCAGCATGCTTTGGATTTGCATTGATTATGTCACAGAGGTCTCAGGGAAAAGGAAAATCTCAGGGTATTTTGATCCCTCATTCAGGCCACGTGTACACATGGCGTCTCTTAGTCAGGCGCAGGATGTTCCAGATCATGACACTCCCAGTCCAGCAGGCTCTGGCTGTGACCCATGGAATGCAGAAGGAACAGGAAACTCCAGTCTGCAGCCGGGATGGACGTTAATGCGGCTCAGTCAGGTGGGACATGAGGATGTGCATTTTTAACAGCCGTATGTGAACACAGCTTTGCCTAAAATTAGCTCTCAGAGTGTGAGAGTGAGTGTGCGAAAAGATAAAACCCGCAGTCAGAAGCTGTTATCTGCCTGACAAAAAAATGGAAGCAGTGCAGGAATCAAACAAAGCCACTTTACATACGACTTCTGCCCAACACCGCTACATTTTTCCCTTTACGCAGATGAACGAAAGAGAGAGGGAGGAGGACAAAAAAAAAAAAAAAAAAAAAAAAAACAACACACACCTCACTGACCTCAGCAACTTCTTGCTAAATTTCATGCAACAGTGACCATAAGGGTCACATAGCCTCAAACACACTAGTGCTGTAATCGCAATGATTAAAGTGGGTGGTTGGTCCCTGATTCCTGAGTCAGGATGGCAGGTCAGGAGGACTGGAAGGGAGGGTGGCAGGGTCTCACCTGTATGAGCAGCTGCTGATTGTCCGAGGATTGGGAGCTTGGCTCCGTGAGGTCGGAGGGCAAGCAGTGGCGATGGAAGACTGAGCTTTGCAAAGGCAGGAAGGAGGTGTCCTCCTCACCATCACTCATCAGGAAATCCACTGAGCTCGCTAGAAGGAAAATAAATAAATAAATAAATGAGCCTGCGCCTCCACCTCAGGCACACAGGTTCTTAAATACACATGGCGACGAACACACACACTCACAAAGTTGTGGTTACCCTACACGCTACCTGATCACACACCTACTATAAATCCAAGACCTCGAGAAACAGTGACTTCTAGAGAGCAGCAGGTTGAACTGTATAAACACACACAGCAGAGTTAGGGTCCTCTGGATACCATGGAAACAGCAAGATAACAGCTCTCTGGGTGACACATTAACCTTAAGTGTACGCACACAGTACACTAGAGGTAGTGTCTCCCAGACAATACAATCTCAGCAATGTGAGTTCTTAACAATAAAAAAAATAAAAAATTAAATTAAATTAAAAAAAAATTATGGAAAAGAGACAACCAGGTAAAGACACACAAGCAGAACAGATCTGGGAGGAGCAGGTGTGTCACTGTGGACAGGCCGAGAGTCGTACCTGAACAGCCGCTCAGAGGACGGCTTGTGCATCCGATGACACAGCAGAAACAGTCAAATCATGCGAGGCGAACGTGAGCGGCCCTGGACCGTCACCGTGTAATCACAGAGCAGAGGGCAGGATCGAGGCTCTCCGCCATCTCACTCCCTGTCACTTCATTTCCTCGCTACGGTCACACGGCCAAGCGTGTGTATGACTCCCTCGCCCTTCCCCTCTCCCTCTCTTTCTTTCACAGCGGCACAAAATTAGAGCCCTGCTCTCCCTTCGCCCCCTTGGGAAGTCAACATTAGCAGGAAAAAAAAAAAAAGAGTGTGAGTGAGTGTATACACACACACTGACAGAACAATAGTCCCACTGTTGGGAGAGCAAATTGCTACTTCTAAGCAGATTTACTGCACAGTACCTGCAGAAAACACAACACACTCATAGTTCAGCCAAACGAGACCAGCCACCAAGCAGGAACATGTCCCTCAAAGTTCCAGCCCTCGCGTTCACTTTTGCGTGAATATATACACGTGTGCACACACACACACACACACACACACAAATAGTCTCTCAAACTGTCATCAAAAGAATGTGGCAACACAGGTTTCCTAATGAGTCACGTGAGCACCTTACCGTCCAATGAGACGTCTTTCTTCCAGAGGTCCTGCAGGCAGGGGGCGTGGCCGAGGTCCCAGGTTTTACGTGTGCCAAACATGACCGCAGGGCCAAGCAGAGCGGACCGCTGGACCGGCTAAAGGGACAGCAGGGTAGAGAGAGAGAAAGAGAGGGAGAGAGAAGGAAAAGAGCGAGCGATTGAGGCAGGACGAGAGAGGATGGTGGATGTTAACCACCTTGTGTTTGCTACCACATTGTTTCCTAATGACACCTTCTAATGACAAATGAGTGCTTCAGATTTGCCCTGTCTTGTCACAAAATGACATGTTTGATATAGAGCTGCGCCATGATACGATGCTATGCAAGGGCCATGACCCACCCTCTTTATCAAAAGGGGATTGACCAGAACAATTTTCGGTCCATACAGAAAGTGAGCACGCCAATCAGACTATTAATGCGCTCTACAGACGTCTCAATCACACACACACACGCACACACACACACACACACACACACACACACACACACAGTCCTTCACAATAAAAATGCAGGAAACCTTCGACTAATTTCACCCATCATGCATCAGTCTGGATGTCCAGTGACAACCAACGGTCACCTGTAGAAACACTCATAGAGACAGCCTTCCAGGCTTACACACTCACACCCCCCAGTACCATGAGTGCTGAGCTCCGGCCGTCCAAGTGATTGAAGTACCGGTCGCGCTCATGGTCCAGGAAGCGCTTGTTGAAGAGCGAACCCATCCATCCCAGCATCTTTACCCACCCGACCCACCCTGGCCTCAGTCAGAACGCAGACGACCCAAGCGTCCCATGTTGATGTTGACTTGAATCTACCAGAGGACACACTTTCTCAGACCCGCCCCCGAGCCACATTAGCGCAGTCTGCACGAGTTTCACGTACCCATAATCCCTTAAGCCTGTCAGCAGATGGCCTTCGTCTCCCATCGCCTCTTCCTGTTACGAGCGGACAGGGCCTTCTCACTGCCCGGTCTCAAACTCTGAACACCACAACAAGCTATTCACCCACAACAAAAGATTAAATCAACCAACAGATGATTGGTTGGGTGTGCAGCAGTGATGTTGCTAGACAGAGATGAGAGGTTCTGGTGTCAGCCAATTACTAGAGAGAAGCGACACTTCTAATTTACATTCATTGCCACTAGGGGAAGCAAAGTGTGTCCATGGACTTAATATAAGACTATCAGGGTAATCGGCTTAATTAGGACATTCTAATAAATAAGGACAAACACAAAATAACGTATTGTATTTCTGACAATTATTTTATTCAAAATAACTGTCCAATGCATGCTTGCAATTTCTGCACAAATTAGTCATACACATATACACCTCAGGAGACTAGTAGAATCTCATTAGCCTAGTTTTGTTATCTCGTCCCTCACAGCCTTTTCTACATGAATCCTGGTTTCCTACAGCCTCTGCTCTGCTGTACTTGCTTCACGGTGACTGGCCTTCCCTGCTCGCTCGCCCACATGCTCGCTCGCTCGCTCGCCCACACACACACACACACACACACACACAGCACATATAAAAGCTGGCAGCTCTCGTCGTGCGGTGCTAACATGAAGACATGCAGAGTGGACGGTTGGAGGATGCTGTGCGTAAGCAGCAGCCTTGTCTCTTTAAACGTATAATGCGCTAAGCTCCGGGTGTGCACAGACACACGTGCAGCTCTCTCTCTCTCTCTTTCTCTCGGTGTGTGTACACCCTGCAGGAGGACAGCGGGTTAAGACCGCATGCAGCATGAAAAACCAGTCACCGCTACAAGCTACAAACACACGTCCACACACACACACACACACACACACACACAGCGCGAGTGGAAGCGGGACATGTGTGAAATGTGAGAGCTGCGTCGATGGGCGACGAGAGAGCTCTTGCTGACAAAAAGCATTTCATTACCCTCCCATCACGGTGAATAATTTAGTGACATGTGCAGTGTGTCCAGAGCCTCTTAGAGGAGGAAACTGCGGTCAGCCAGTCTGTCTGCGTGGCCATGTGCTGCTGTCTCGTTCGCGTACACGTACACAAAATGTGCTTTTCTATAGTATCTCTAATGCAAAATGTGTTCAGCATATTAACACTGCACTGTCCCCAACCACCCCACCAAGGTTAAACCTCTCCTGGCTACGCTGGCATAAACGCTGAGCTTTTTGTGTCAACATCTGCCGGCTCAGGAGCGTGACCGCAGACGAGAGGAGACGCGCCTCTGAAAGGACATGCAACAGCACATGGTGGGTGTGTGTACAGTAGACCAACCGCACGTTCTCCAGCACAGACAGACGTGGAGTACAGACACAAAGACCCCCTTCTACTCACCTCCCTCCCTGCAGTCGTGCAGCTCTGATCATCCCAGCATTGCTGCGGTACCCATCTTTACTGAGAACAAATGCCACTCGCACGCTCACACACACACACACACACACAGATTCAAGGACAACCACTGCTCTATGTGGCACCAGCTAGCCTCACACACACACACACACACACACACACACACAGGCACGCAGAGCACAGCTTGTTCCTCAACCACATACAGTGACACAAACAGTCTGCCTGTGCTCCGTTTCTTAGTAACAGTGGAATCTGAGCCAACACCATGCCCCCTCGACCCCCCCCCCCTCGACACTCCTCCTCCAATTCCGCGTCCCTCCCTCCCTCCCTCATTCTCTCGCCACCAGAGGAATAAATATTTCAGCCTCAAATGAAGCACAGGGCAGAAGCCCTCTCTTCCTGAGCCCCTGGTTACTAGTGACTGATGCTGCTGTGGGTGGGTGGGGGAGGCATTGAAGGAAGCTCCGCCCACCGACTGAAATAATAATAATCCTGACAATCTGAGAATGGTGCATTCTGTGTAGAGATGCATGGTACCCACATTGGCTCCGCCCTCTGCCTGAAATATTCATCTGTGCTCTGTGTGTGTGTGTGTGTGTGTGTGAGAGAGAGAGAGAGTGAGCAAGAGGAAGAGAATAGGGAGAGCAGGAGCTCCTCCCACTCTGTTCTGGCCCAGAAAAGAAGAGCATGGTGAAAGACGTGTCAAATACAGCACTGCAGCGAGCAGATGCCACCACTTTGAGTGTGACTTTGAACAAATCAGATGGCAAAGTTGGTAGAAAAGGTGCAACTAGGAACAGTTCACATTTAATAATACAAACAGCACTACTACCTTCAGCTAACTGACACTACTCTCATGTACAGACACTCAACACCAGATTAAGAACAAAGACTGGCTCTCTAATGCTGATACAGGTGTCATATATATATATATATATATAAATATATAAATAACAATCTTTAAATTAAGAGGTCAATGTAAAAGTTCTTCAGAATAGAACAAAACAATTAGGATGAGGCTGCGAAGAAAGCTCAGGGTGGCGTTAATAAACCAGTCTAAAATGAGTCACATTTCATTGTGGAATGATTACTTGTGAAAATGCAACAGACCCCACAGTTAATTTATCTGATGTCAGAAGTCTCCATGAAGCTCAGGAATGTGGTCCAGTCTTGATGGTGGTGTTGCACATCTATGAATAACCTTCAGACATGTTACCGTGGTACCTGTGCTATTATTCACATTCAACCCAAAGAGTTCAGGTGTACAGTCAGTGTCATTGTTACACGGCAGACATTGTAACATACAATGAGGTTGACACACAAGGGTGTCACAATAGGTGGCCTACAATCTGGGTGTGGCCAGGTGACTCTGAAATAGCAATTAAAGTGAATAATTGCAGGATGTTGATCTGTGCTTTATTTTAACAATGGGAGGTGGTTTGCAATTTGTGTGCGTGAGGCCATGAGGGGGAAGAGTGCAGGTCTGGGTTGTGAGCCACATGGCAGAACTGAATTAAAGTGGGATTACAGAGGCCGAGATGGATCATGATGGGGAGAAAGAGAGACATCTCAGATTAACCGAACACTCGTTATACAATCACTGATCCAGCGAACTGTGTCCGGGACTTTGGCAGGAATACCGAGAAACACCACAAACCATTACAACAAGGAACAAAAATGGAGGACCACACCAACTCGCTAAACTACATGAGTCACCATTACTGAGCAATGAGGCTAGTAAAGGCCCGAGGAATCCTTAGTCCATGGGAGGGTCCAAGTCCAAGAAATACAAGTCTCATGAGTGGAGTTCCACGTTTGGGACCAATGTTCCCTTTTCTTATGCAATAATAATAATAATGTAACAAATCTAAAAATTATCACCATGTGCTTAATAATAAAAAAAAAAAAAAAAAAAAGCAGTAGTTGATTAAAATATCTAAGTTATAATATAAGTCATACGTTATTAGATTTTATTTGGTTTAGAATTTAAAATGATAATTGAAACCTCATCATGAGATCTCAGTCTCATTCCAGCTCAGTACAGAACTATTTACCAGCCAGAAGACCACTTTCTTAAACACTTACTGCATGTTCCTATTTTCACTCCTTTCCCCTCACCTGAACCACCTTGTTGCAGTCGGGGACATTGTCCAGGTCGCCTGCCGACTTCACGCCTCTCTGTCTAGCCAAACAGCTGCAGACGTCTGCTTCAGCAGCAGAGTCTCCATGGCAGAAGACCTTGGCTCTCCGTCTCTGCCCAACTTTCGATGCTTCGTCGGGGGGCTGCCCCGGCCTTTCCTCTGCCTCTGGGGCATCAGAATCCAGGGTCCTGGATCTCTTAAACAGGCTGTGGATCGACAGCAGCACGAAGGTGCACAGAACGTACATGATCCCATCAGAGTGGGAGAGGGTCTCCACGTCCTCCCCAATGTGCTCAGTCACCAGAAAGAGACCACCCAACACACATTGTGAGGGTCTCAGCAAAAGAGTCCGTGAATCCGTTCTTGCCGTGAAATGTGAATTCAAAAGTTTTTCTTTTAGAAGATTTTTTTAAACCTCAAATTGTCCAGGACCCGTTAAACCAGCAATTTTACAATTAAAAAAGTCATCGTCCTAGAGCACCTTTACAATCCAAGAGAGCGTGTTGAACGTGTGCGTCCTGCTGAAGGGGGGGCACACACTGTCCTAATGCTCATTTACGGTAATCCCCAGGCTCTCTGCAAATGAGATGTCCTTCCCCCGCTCTCTCGCCTTCGTTCAATTTACCGCCGTGTGAAGGGTGCGAGGACACGCGGCGTTTATATACACACGCCCCTGCTCACCTGTGACTCACCCGAACCGCCAATCATCCTGTAAAACGCGGTCGCTAAAGTGGCGCACGTACAGCACTGCACGGCGTGGCTAAAGTTCAGAGCCTCTGCCCTCTTTCCAGAGAAGTTGAAAAGATAAAAGAAATAAAGATAAACACACAAACATGGCAACGAGCCACTGGTTGGACTTTTTTTATGGCGTCCTCTACTGCATTAAGTTCTCCATCGCATCACAAAATGTCCCGGTCCCATAACTCCAAGAAGAGGAGGGGGGGTTGGTCTCCACTCATCAGCACGCATCTTCAGAGAAAAATAAAATCCCGTTCATTCACTTGTACCTCTCCGCCACGGCCATCTGTCGCCTCAAAGCCCAGATACGTCCAACGCTGCGGCGCTGATGTAATATTTTCACGTGATTTTTTTTTTTTTTTTTTTTTTTAAATGGGAAATAAATAAAACTCAGTAAAGCTCCCGTTACATCTGCTGCTAGCTGCCGTGCGATTGGGTGCCACTGCTGAGAGCTGACCTCAATACTGCTGGTCGTGCCAGGCTTTCTGGTCACCTCGCTACGTGACAATATGGACTAAAGGCATGGCCATGGTGAGCCATGGGAACGTCTCACAGCGGGACGCCACCCTGCCAATCACCGCAATTCAGTGTTCACAACGGCCACTTTGTGTACGCCGGACCATGCTAAAAACATAGCTGAGGTCTTCAGCGCGGAGTCCTGGGGGAACAAAAGGGCCTTCCAGCTCATTACCCCATTTTGGAAAAGAAGGGCCCGGGCTGTGGAGGGGGGAGGCACCGCGGAGTTTCTATACCATGGGCTCACTGAACGGCAGATTTACACAATAAACTGCAAACTCAGAGCGCTAAATACAGACCAAAACAACCTCAAGGGTGGATCGCCCCAAAAAGATACAGAGTTAATATTACACAAAATGATGTGACGAGATTAGATAAGAGCAATAAACCCGCAACTGTTTTAAAGACTTTTGTAAGGCGGCAAATAGAATTGAATATGCTCATGAAAAATATATAACATGCAGCAATGTAAAAGCTGAATTGTTTTATATCCTACACAACTCTCTAAATTGATTGCCACTTTATTCCAGACAATAAAAATGCCAGTGGAACAGTAAAACTTAAATGCAAGATCCCTTGGATCCTTTGTACGTTTTCAGTGAACAATACAGACACCGGAGTAAATGTCAGGAAAACCTACCAAGACATTGGAATCAGAGCATCTTTAATTTATTCATTCAATTAAATAAAAAGTTGCTTCAAGAAAGGTTTTTAGTTTACTTTTGTGGCATTCGGCAGACGCCCTTTTGGCAGATGCCTGCTTAAGTTACCATCGATGAAGAGATCAATTCCGGTTCACTAGGAACCCAACTATGAAAAATCTATTTTATTCACTCTGTTGTAGATTCTGTACACAAGTTTGACAACAAGAAAGTTACAATTTAATCTAAATATTCTCTAAAGAGGAAGGTCTTGAGCTGCCGTGTGAAGGTGCTCAGTGACTGAGCTGTTCTGACCTCGAGGGGAAGTTCATTCCACCACCGAGGGGCCAATGATTAATTTCAGTCTCATTTTTAACATCATAAAAGGGGTGTGGGCACTGTTCATATACACAGTTATTGCAAGGAATCCAGCCCTTCACACAATGCCAGTGGGCTGCATATGTTCACGTATGAGTAGAGCAGTGACTAAAACTGTCCTGCTGTTCCACTTGTGCCACCTCCTCAGGGTCACAGCTGCCATGAATAGTAACACGCTCATAATATTTAGGCAACAGAGGGTCTGAGGTCAGAAACTGACCACTGCCAAAATGTTTACTGAAATTGTGCTAGCCATGCAACATAATACTGAACACATGAAGAAATAATCTCTATAGAAAACAGCACAAGTTAATAGATTACTAATATTGCCCGGCTATATGAAGCGCCAACAACACACAAACTACGGATCCCATAATGCAGTCCTTCAATAAACAATGGTGAGTAATTTAAGTGCGGATTACAGCAATAGTTTTTAGGTAGAGGAACGGTTCTTACAAACATTCTGCTGGTAAAAGTTGCATTACACACTATAACACACAGTCTTTGATGATGAGTTATTGAAGCAGATCTAAGCAACGTTTGAATGGAAATTGTGTACGATAAATTTCTCAAAATATGACCAGTAGTATCGTACTGCTGGTACGATACTTCAACATTTAGGATCTCATTCCTCAGAAGCTTGTAATGAAGTTGGACCTGCTGGGAATAAGCTCTCCACTCTGCAGCTGGATCTTGGACTTCCTAACAGACAGGCCTCAGGCTGTGTCTATAGGAAATAACACCTCCAAGGTCCTCAGACTGAGCACAGGTTCACCACAGGGATGCTGCTCAGCCCACTGCTGTTCACTCTGCTGACACACGACTGTGCTGCACAGTACAGTTCAAACCACATCAAGTTTGCAGATGACACAACAGTAGTTGGGTTCATCACCAACGACGATGAGTCTGCTTACAGAGAGGAGATAAAACATCTGGTGGATTGGTGCCGGAGCAACAACCTGATCAATCAATGTCACCAAGACCAAAGAGATGGTGGTCAACTTCAGGAAGAAACAGAATGTCCGCACCCCACTGCACATCGATGGATCCACTGTTGAAAGTTCCTGATTGTGCGCATGACAGACGACCTCTCGTGGAGCCTCAACAGCATCTCCACTACCAAGAAAGGCCAGCAGCATCTGCACTTAGTCAGGAAGATGAAGAAAGCAAACCTCCCTCCTCACATCATTCTACCAAGGAACCATTGAGAATGTTCTCTGCTGCTACATCACTGCCTGGTACATATATATTTTCTTTCATGACTGCACTATGTGAGAAACATTATTTCAAGACACGGTATAGAGTGTACACTGTTGTGCTGACAAACCAATCTGTAATCTTGGATCTGGCAACACTGGTATGTATTTCTAATCAGTGCTTATTTAAGCAGATGAGCATGTGATTACGATCTTGAACTACCTTGGTCTGCTTACAGGAGAAAAATGCAACTCCTTTCTTTAAGGGATTAACTATTAATACGGAACACACTCATTTACAGTGAGCGGGTGAGAGAGAAAGAACGTGCGTGTGTGTGTGTGTGTGTGTGTGTGTGTGTGTGTGTGTGGTGGGGGTATGCTATTTCTTATAGAGCACAGCACACACCCTTCCCCTTACTGCTCTCCAGAGCTATTTCTGGAGAAAATTACAGCATCAAGAAAAGAAGCTGGAAACAGAAACTAATTACAGGCTTGAGAAACACAGCAGTATTTCATGTCACAAGGACAGTAGGAGACCACAGTGTATGAGTAGCACATTCGACTATGAACCTGAAGGCCACAAAGTCACAGGTTCAAACCCCACTTACTACCATTGTGTCCCTGAGCATCTCCAGGAGCACTGTAACTACTGACGTTCCTCTGGATAAGGGCATCTGATACATGCGGTAAATATATATGTTTTACAGAGATCAAATTTAAGATGGCCAGATCATATATATTTAAATAAAATATTGCTTATTAATTTATACAAAACAATGACGTCTCTACAAGCACGCATGATCACTGTATTAAGTTTAAGCATTTAAAAAAAAAAAAAAAAAAAAAAGAACTCATCATATTCACACGTCATACCCACGTGGGCTCCAGGCTGCACGACGGGGCTGAAATGGAGCCGAACGGCGCCCCCTGCTGGACACGCAGGGAGTTTCCAGCGGCCATCCTCTGGTTCCAATCACCGGCCTGCTTCTCCATAACAAGCAAAACCACCGAGACTTCAAAAAGGTGCACATGACCCGGCCTCTCCCAGAGTCAACATGACGAGGAATGTTGCCCCATACCTACATTTTCAACCTATGTTAAAGCAGCCAGGAGCACGAACGGTCGACATGACTTTAAAAACACACACATACATGAATAATTTGCAAAAAACGCCGCTATTGTCCATCCGTGCACTGCTTTACTAGTACTACACAATAGCCTGAAAAGGTTCAGCAAGCGCATTGTCCCGGCAAATCATGTGTGAGCCCTCTGGCTGAATTTCCACTCCATTATACTTCTCTCCTTGCCATTAAAACACTGTATCTTTAGCTGGACAAAGCAACGCGTCGAAACCAAATTCCTCGTGCTTTAACATGCTTGGCTAATGACCCTGATATGTCAAAAGACCTAAAAAAAAAATAAATAAATGTTATTGTGACTAAATTAAGGATAGCTAGCAAACATGAGTTTCCAGGACCATTTTACATCCAGTTAGTGGAGGTAAAAAAAAAGAAAGGGCAAGGCAGGTTAAATGACTTCTAAAAAAACCCCAAAAAACTCTTATCTGTGTTTCGGAAATTAACTTTGGGTCAACACGGAGGCGCCCAGATGCCGAGCAATCCTGAGACCGGTCAGGAAGCGAAACTCGGGAATGTCCGCTCGGGAATGTCATTTCCGACACGGAGAAGCTTGAGGGGGGGGGCTGGACTGGGAACGCGGGTTCACCGAGGGTCCAACCCCCGAAATTCCCAAACACCCGTCACATTTCCTGTGGAGTTCTACAATGCTTTTCCCAAGTACTTTCGTGGTAAAAAAAAAAAAAAAAAAAAAAAAAGTCTTTTTTTTTCCCTCCGGCTTTATGATGGCAACGAGTCGAAGCTGTCGTGCATTTCCAAACCGCGACGATCAGCTGACCCACAGAATATATATTCCAACATTTTATCAGAAAAACGTGGAACCCCAACGCACCCCCGTAAATCACAGCTGTCTATTGAAAGGCGGTCGCGCCTTTCAGCCGCGTTCTCTCAGCCATTCTAGAATTCTTTTTTACCCCCCCGACACGCACATAAAAAGCCCGGTTTCAGCGACTCCGAAGCTGCTGGAAACGAGCAAAATAATAAAAAATAAAAATAAAGAAACGGCGGCCCGTCGTGTTCTGTTTTCTCTCTTTCATAAAAAAAAAGTCGGATGCGGGTCGGCGGCGTGTGACAGGTTACCGACGACCCTTCCCCGCGCCGACGCGTCCACGCAAATACTACTTATTTACGTCTTCTCACGCTTTTAAAACGTGTTCGTTGTGCAAGAAAAGCCGCGAACTTACTTTCGGAGCCGGTGCGTGTTGCTCGCCGAACTTTTCCTCCGACGCGCTTTTTCCACTCCGCCGACGTTTTCTTCCCGGCGTCCCGGGGTTATAAAGCAAGGTGAAGTAAAAAAAATAATAAAATAAAATAATAATAATAACCGCGTCCGCGCGTCGCGCCGTGCTGTACCGACGAGATAATTTCCCGTAGAAAAGTTTTTTTTTTTTCTTTTGCGTGGTTTTTAAACGCGAAAACAGCTGAAGAGGCGCCGGTGACGTCACGCCGCATCCAATTAAACGTGTGCGGGAGAGACCCCTCCTCTTCTCTCCCGCCTCTCCCTTCTTTCTTCACGTAATTACTCCTTCAAACTTTAATCCGTAAATATATATATATATAAAAGGACACAGCTAATTCTTCGTAGCGAGGAAACGTTGAACACAGTTGGCCTGTGCAATTCGACTGGGAGGTCACGATATTATCCACACAGCGTCTGAAATTACATTTTCTTTCACGAGGGAGTGGAGTGAAGTCGAATGATCGTGTTTTTTTGCCATCCGAAGAGGGAAAAAATCATTGAGCAGATGTAGTACATAACAAGGCAAACTCAACGAAATGACTGTATGAACGACTGGTTTATTAAAAAGTCCACGGAATCATGTCAAATGTCGAACCATTCAGTTCTATGCAGCTGAAGCATAAAATGGAGATTTTTCCATCAATTCAATTCAACGATACAGACAAAAGCATCTTTAATCCATAAATAAAATCAATATAATTTCCTATTGTAAATCTCAGCATACTGAACTCTGTCCATCACCAGGGTAAGGTTTTGGAGATTGAGACCACAATAGACACAACATTTTCTCTACATACTGGCAATTTAAGTAAAATTTTACACGTGAAGTGATAAAAACTACTCATTATGTAATGCCTTAAGAACTGAAATGTCCAAAATTCACACTGTGGTCTGTTCTGAACCCTTGTTTCTGAACTTACTGTTAACATCACATGGCTTCTGATTGTAGGTTTTCTCTGCATTGTTTCCAATTCCCATTCTTTTTTTTCTCCTTTCCTGCCTTTCTTTAGATGGAAGCAACAAAAAAAATGTAGGTTCAAGTAATCCGGTTCTCTTCCTCTATTTCCTACCCAAAGAAGACATGCTAGCAGACATACTCACAGTAGTTAGATATCTAGACCAAAACATTTCAATTTCATAAAAATCATCAAAATAAAAATATGATGTTCCTTTTATTGTTGCCAGAGAGTGTCCTCACGCAGACCTGTTGGCTTATTGCAAACTGACCTGGAAATGCAGGAGAAAAATCATTGTAAATGATCGGTACTTGTGTGGGGTCGGCGAAAGGGTGCACAAGGACAAACCACTGACATTGATTTGAACTCCATTTTAGTCTGGAAATTTCTGTCTCCGGATACGGCTGGGTCATTCAGTTTCCGTGGGAGATTAGTGCAAATCATGCTACATTTATTATACAGAACGCTTCATACATCAAACACCTGGAATATTACAATTAGGTCAAATTACTAGTACTCTTCATGCCTGTGTTTTAAATGTTTCTCACATATTCCGAAATCCACGAGAATAACATATCAAATTCCCAGAGTGCCTCATGGGACATGACCCCGGATTTGTGTTACTATTAGGTTTTAGTCCTTGGTATTCTTACAGAGCCAACAGAGCCAACAGAGCCAACAGAGCCAAAGGACCTTAGAGAACTTGTACGTTCACTTGTGCCAAGTTTAGGTCACCCACTTATTCTCTGCGTGCTTCACTATGTGCTGATTCAGCCCAAACATTCCTATTTGTGTCTGAATGTCTTATAAAGTGGAAAGCACTATACAGGATTAATAAAGTTTTCTGATTCTGATTCAACAGACAGCAATGCATAGCTGAAGTTTGCAGGTTTTGTTCAGCAGTGTTCGCAAAGGGTGATCAAAGCTCCTTTACAAAGCTCCATTATTGTTTTCTGGAAGAAAACTGAATCTGAACTGAGTATTCCAAGGCCTTGGAACCGCCCCATGAGGTTCTGTGTTGCATCGAGCAGCTTTTGTGTAAATGCTGAAATCCTGTAACGGTTGCATATTACATTGAACAAAGTGTGTATCTTACAGCTCTATACATTCAAATGTACGCATGTATATATAGGTATTCTTCTACAAATAATACACCAGTAGTAAAGTGGCTGAGGCCACTCATCGCTAGAAGAAAACACAGAGCAGCAGACCTGGAGATAAAGGCCCGATAAAGCCAGAAGGAAAAAGGGCCTGTACAATTCTAACGTGGAAATATAGGGGCAATGTCAATGATCTGGGGATCTGGCTGGGCAGGTTGTGGTAGAACATTCCTCTCATCTTTTCAAGGGCATTTCCAGACCTCGTCTCTTCGATTACTTGTCCGGTGGAGCCTCGGTTTCCGCATGGACTTCCCCCTCGGCATGGCCCAGCTCAACCGTAAGGATCTCCTCGCCCTGATGGCGGGGGGTCATGCGGATGATCATGGTGCTGTCGGTGGTTTCAGACACCATGTCTTCATCCTCCTGTACCAGTGGGCGGGGTATGGGGGATCGGCGGTGCACAGGAGAGGGCGGAGGCATGGGGGAGGTGGAGCCAGAGGGCTGAGGAGAGGAGGTGAGTATATGTGAGCTGACGACAAACCCAATTTCCAAAGCCTATGCAACACGAGTGTGCGTATGTGTGTTTTTGCTTGTGTGTGTTTAGGAGGACATGTGAGTGAGTTGCATTGTGTTGTTCGTACCTCTAACAGGGGTCCCGCCTTATATGTCTCCTTCAGCTTGGCAAAGGTACCCTTGATGCCCGATTTTTCTGTGACCTCCAGGGCGGCTTTGAAGAGTTTAGGCGTCTCTGGCCTTGGCGGGATCACCTCTGCCGCGTCTTTGGCTGCACCCTGACCCTCCTCAGGCTTCTTATCCTTGGTCAGCATCTTCCTGAGACCGACAGAGAAGAAGGCATGCTTACTCATCCAGCAGGCACAGGCTGCTCAAACCAGTTTCTGTGCTTGCACAGACGCATAATGTGCCATCGTGTAAGAAGATAATTGAGGATTTAACACAGTAGACATTAGTAGCCATGGTCAGCAATAACACACAAACCCAGCAACACACACGCAAAAAAAAAAAAAAACAGCTCACACACTGCAAGGCTCTTGGTGAATTGGATCCCTGGGTAAGCAGCTGCCTGAATCATGAGACATGTCTAACTTCCCTCATTAACTCCTGTCTTGATAGCACAAAGCCCCAACTGAGCTCCAGAGCGGAGGCACAAAGAGAGAGGCTGAGGCAAGGCAAGATGGGATAGAGCTAGGTGATTTGGTGCACCATGTGACCGGTCACATGACTGTGAGATCTGGAGGTGTGACGTTGAGCATTACAGAGGATGAGTCCGAGTGGCTGGTGTGTAGACGGTGTGATTCACTCTAGGATTTGTGTGTGTGTGTGTGTGTGTGTGTGTCTGTGTGTGTGCGTTAAGGGTTAGCTAGGGCTCTAGGTAAAGGTCCAAGGCCCTCCCCCTCACTTGGCCTTCTTGCGCAGTAGCTTCTGCGACTCGGGGTAGTGCACCAGGATTGCCGCCAAGTCCTTCTTATCCAGGATGAAAAGGTTAGCGAAGCCGTGAGCCACGACGTTAGCCGTGCGCCTGTTCCCTCCTCCCACGGCCAGTAAGCTAGAACAGGCACAAGGATTTCCTGATGTCATGAACACGATACAAACACTGTATAATGATACATGCTAAATGATGTTTGGAGAGACCTAAGCATATTTTTGGTTGAAGAGAAGCTGGACAAACAATACAAAATTGGCCAGAATTCAATATGACATCTCAAGTCTACTTACAAAATGTTTTATGTTGCGCCATCTAGTGGTGTTGCATTTTTTGTCTACTCCTTGGATGTAAGACGATGCCACTTTTTTCTGTCCGACGTATTTTGATAGGAAATGTGTTATGTCATATATTGGTAATTCAATATGAATGACCAAAATTCAATATGACATCTTAATTTCTATATCAATTACAACTCTAGTTACAAAATGTTTTATGTTGCGCCATCTAGTGGTTTTGCATTTTTTGTCTACTCTTTGGATGTAAGACGATGACACTTTTTCTGTCCAGCGTATTTTGATAAGAAATGTGTTATGTCATATATTGGTAATATAAATTGGTAATATAAATTACCAATATATGGTAATTTAGAGGTTTTGACTTCTTGCATGAGCTCACCTAATTTCTCCAAACACAGAGCCTGCCCTTAGAGTAACAAACACTGTCTTCCCATCGGGGCCGCCCACCACTTGTACCTCTCCGGCTTTGATGATGTACATTTCTCGCCCAATCTCACCCTAGTTCACATGAACAGACAATGTGAGCCTCGGGTGAGACTTAAACTAATGGAGTAATCTCAGAATGAAACAGAGAAAACAGGCCATGTCTACCTTTTTACAGACGTAATCCCCTGGGAGATAGACCACAGACTTGAGCCTAATTAGCATGTCAAAGATCATCTGCCTGTCACAGCCCTGATGAAGAGGAGCAGAGGTGAGGGAGTAGGCATTCGGGCCAGCTGGGTCTCACAAGCTGCTTTATATTTTGTGGTGTGAAGATTCATCACCTGAAAGAGGGCCACTTTACTGATGATGCTGTAGTTCACATCCACTGCAATGTCAAGCCGCATTTTGTCTGGCAGCTGGTTGAGCAGCTCTCGCTCATCTAGAGGGCACGGAAGGAGAGGTGAACATTAGACAGAGTAATGCAGCAATTTTTTTGCACCACTGGGTGGATGCTGAAAAGTGGACTTACCCAGCATGCCCTGGGACTGCCAGGTGTAATCATACCAGATCTTGACCCGGTTCTGGACCTCTCGTGGGATGCGATAGGTACTCATGTACTTTATGGTGCTGTCCATACAGGCCCGGTAGTATGACTGGCCAGCAGTAGCCGCTCCAATAACATCTCTCATCTACAATGATCACATGAACACAGAAGATCTGACAAAACAGGCTACATCCTCAAATTATGCTTTTTTGTGATTTTCCCCAAATCCTCATTTAGACCTAATTTTGTAATTTACACACCAGTTAACAGAACAGTTATGATCATTTAGTTACATTAAACTAAACAGTAGTACTGAAATAACCAACCTGACCAATCATGATGGAGAACGCAAAGACACCCACAAAGTAGTTGACCAGCTGAAATGTTATTTCAAAAACCGTGGTGGGATCTGGTAAACCACCAATAGTAATCAGGGTCTTCACAGCAAAATAGTAACAGCGGATATAGCTGTAGAAAAGAACAGAAAAGAGTGGGATCTCAAAGAGAAAAATGCTTTCCTCACTATAGCTGCTGAAATGAACATGACCTGAACATTCACAGAGTATCATAATCTCAGAATGTAGGCTTCTTATTCTGTTGCATTGCATTTGCTGCTCACCTGTTACCTTTACCATTATACACCCACTTGGTGGAGCCCAAACCTTCATAGTCAGAACCCCAGTAAAAAAGGCAAGCATTGCAATGCAGGGAGTACAGCAGGTAGGCCGTAGTCCTGATCACTCTGTCAGAAAGGAGAAAAACAGAAAAGGACAATTAAAAAATCTGTATTATTTTTAGACAAAATGTCCAGTCTGTAACCTGTTCTTGTGTCACCTGTAAATGTAGGCTTTGCTCATCACCGCTTCCAAACGATCGTTAAACTCAAAAAATGCCATGTACTGTCCAAGAATGATGAGATGAACAATCAATCACTATTGATCATGTAATTTTCCAGACAGATCCAGACAGTAAATGAATAATTATGAAACAAATACCTTAAGCAGGCGAGGGAAGCGCAGGAGGGAATTGACACCAGTTTTAAAGTACAAAATGTCCAAGGGCAGAAGACTGAGTACATCCATCTGAAGCATTCGAAGAGCATGCAGAAATCATTAGAGAAGTTCCACTCATGCTCCTATGTGCGTTGGCTGTCTTTCTCACCTTGAATCGCTGGGTACTCATGTAGTTCTCTCTCATGTCTTTTTTGTCACACTGAAAAGTGTTAAAAATTTAATGGGACATAGTATATTAACAGACTACATTCAACTTAAGTATTGTAAGGTCACTAGCTGAACACACCACGATATCTCCTCCACGAACAAACTGCAGTCTGGGCTGAAAGATGACGATGTCTATAATGTAGATGGCATCACAAAAGTAGTCTGCAAGGAGCCACCAGTGGATGTTTTCTGGAGTCTGATATGGGAATGCCCAGCGAACTGGGATGAGCCAAACATTCCAGTTCCAGGCACACGTCACGAAAAACAGCCACAAAACGTAAATCAAATCTGTGGGTCACATTCAGATAAATAAAAAAATTATGTCATTTTCTGATGAGCACAGCATTAAGGTCAAAATATGTAAAGTTATTGAAGAATATTTCTTTCAGGGATCGTACACCATGACATTATGATATTATGAAGACTTGTTATGGACTTGTTGTGGGAACTTATTTAGACTCACTGGTAAAGGGGTCGATACTTGATGGGAAGCGGTAGTCCACGATAGCTCGAAGCCAACCTGGCATTTCAGGAATTTGGGATTTTTTGATGGCATAGCCCCAGATTTCAAACAACGGTGGTTCTTCTTCCTCAGCCGGTGGTGCTTCTTCTTCTTTCTTCTCTTCAGGTGGTGGGGGAGGAGGTGCCCCAGGAGCAGCAGGCTTCTTAACTGGAGCTACAGATAAAATAAAGGAAAAGAAATGAGAGCAGCATCACAGGCTTCTACAACGGATTCCCCATACCAACACAAACAGTGCATGAAACATGGAATGGATGAATGGATGATTGATGGATAAACGGCTGCTGGTGGAGTTTGGGTTGGGTGAGTTGGAACTCACAGGATGAAGGACTCTCCTCTTCTGACTCATCGGGATCTATGAGTCTGTCTTTGGCACGACCCGTCCTCTGTTTAAACAGCTGGACCAGGTCTTGCAGGCGCTCGCTGACCACTATACTCTTTTGGCTGGCCGCAGAAGTGGGGCGCTCCATCCTGTTGGACACATGGTCACATTTTCAGATCATATTTAAATCATGTCAGTCTATAAAAATACACTGTTATACCCTCTTATCCCAGAATTAGATGTTCAGGATTATGCCATGGCTAGTGTGGTAATGCACCACTTGAGCTCCAGGAAGCTCCAGGAAATGTTACCCAGTATCTCTGTTTAGATAAATTGCTTTCACAAAAACATGCCAATCCTATTTCCTCGATATTAAGAAACCAGAACGGCTATGGGAATCAGTTTAGGTTTGCTGTTTACGGTTGATCTACACTGGCTATGGTGCGCACAAAAGCTCACCCATCTGTTCCAGTGGGCATGCCAGGCACAACGAGGCTCAGGAGATCAGAGCCTGGAGGGATGATGACCTGTGGGACACCGGGACCCTCTCCAGCCTCTCCACATTCGAAATCCTCCACATTCTCCACATTGACTATTGGCTTCTCATAGATGGTCTCTAGGAGGCACATCAGCACATTGTGTCACATACTGTAGATATAGCAGTAAAGCTGCTCACTTAAAGCCATAACTCGTCAACAGTTAGCACCATGTATTTAACGTTTTAGTAATTATGGAATTGGTGCCACCAACAGGCCCCATGGATGCTTTAAAATACACAGACAGTAAACATCCACAGCACAACACGAAACAACACAGCACTCCACAGGACAGGACAGCCACCATCGAGGCCAGGCCTCCACAGAGCGCTCAGTTCACCTGGGTGATGGGAAGTTGAATGGCTGTCAGCAGGGTGCAGGCTGGCTTTAGGACTGTAAGTGTGGAAAGATGGGGTCCCTAACCCTAAAAGGTGGTTGGTGGAGAGTGGAGAGGGGGGTCCCAGGGCTTTTATCTTTTTTTTTCTTTCTAACTCCAGGTTGGGGCTCTGCTGTTTAGGCATGCTGCTGGGGTCTGAGGATGTTGAGGCTGTAGATGATGTTATAACAGCACTCTTGAGCATGCTTGGGCAGCTGGGAGATCTCCTGGGTTAGCACAGCCAGGTCAGGGGTTAGGGAGGGCAACTTGGGGGCGCTGACATTGCTTTGCTTCAGCAGCAGGTTGAAGCGATCAAGGCACAGGGTGGCATAGGGGATGCGCAGGAACCAAGTCTTTACTGCAGAACAGTTCGCAGGTGCTGCAGGAGAGATGTTGCATCACTACAATTCACATTCATTTGCAAAAGATCAGGATATGAAACAATAAATTAAAGATGAGAAATTAAAGACTTGCCAGTTTCAGTCCTGAGAATATACAGGTACTGACTGGGAACTAAAAACCTTCATTTAACACAGTAACATTTTAGCCTTCGACCAGCCCATGATGTATGCACTAACCTCCGCACCCTTCCTCAACACTCTCTTCTTCCTGTGATGAGACATGAAATATGTATTTGGTTAGATGCAAATGTCACATCATGTCTTTTTTCACAATGATGTGGTGAAGGTATTGACCTTGTCTTCAGAAGACTGACAAGGTTCTTCGCTGCCAGGGCCAGGCTGGTTGGTGACCGGTTCCTGCTCCTCGCTACGGGGTTCTGGAGAAGGAACCCTTTCTGGAAGGCTGTCTATGGGTGCTTTATCCTCAGTGGGTCCCACATCTAACAAACATCTAAACAAGAAAGTATAATGGATTGTGTCGCACGCATATTAATTTTTTTTAATAGAGTATTAGAGTATCCAATAAGTGTCCGGTGCACAGAATATCACTTTCCAGAATCTAACAAAAAGAAAAAAGTTACCACAATGACATGCAAACGAATGAATATGAAGGAAAGATTTAAATGATTATGAGTCATAGCTAAAATAGGTAATAATGTGATAACCCAAAGAATATATTACTAAATATTCCACATCAGTACCCACCCTTGCGGTCTTGCTCGCTGAGACCTGCATTTTAGATTTTGGACCCCTGAGTCCAGATCAAGTTGGTCTTCAGGCCACATGGATCATTACATTAAGCCTAATAGCTGAGGATTTAATTAGAAATTATATTATTTAATTTAATTATCCTACTTTTATCAATACTCAGGTCCTCCAGGCTCTCCATGATCTTCAGGATGTGGTGATTGGATAAAAGGAGAGTACACGGTGCAGTTTCACATACATGTTAGTAGGTTTAGATAATTGCAAAATAAATAGATAAGATCTTTCCATTCTTTTGCTCTGGGGTCATATTAACACACTGCAAAGCAATGGAAGGTCAACTGCCACTCTGCTCCCAGGTGACAAAAAGTATAGACATATAATGCCCACTGTAACACGTATTTAATGCAAAAGCAATTTTATTGTGCGGGTTCATTCAAACAGACATTAGTTTTAAACCTGAAATCTGCAGTGCCGTATCAACAATCCTATGTGTACTGAAGGCCTTGTCCAACATCATTTCAGCCACAAAGATGACTTACCTCTTGATTATTTCAGCTCTTTTTAATCAAGTTGAAAAAAAGAGGAAAAAAACTATGTTAAAGGATATTTAAAAGCAGATTGTCTAAAGTAGAGCATGCATAACCTTAGACTAAGCATCCTTGAGGATCTCAGGAAAGGTGACGGTGCCCATGGCATGATAATCTATTTAAAACATATTCTGTTCTGTGTCTCAAAGTGAATGTTTTCAGAAACATTCCACATTATACAGGCATTCCTGAAATCCTGGGGAAAAGCTTTAGCTGTCGTCAAGCAGGCATCACCTACAGAGCGATGATAAAGTATTTTTTTATAGAAGTTCATGTAAAAGCTGGCTTCTCAGCAGCATCTCTGAAGCCTACAGGCGCGGGTTCCTTCCTGCAGGCGAAGCGCCCTGCTGAACTCTTACTCAACGATCTTATTCTCCCCACTGTCCTCCTCACTCTCCTCATGAAGCATCTGCAACCTGTACGGCAGGCCAGAAAGGACAAACAGAGCCTCAGCCCTCATGTCGTTTTCCAGGTCAGAGGTCGAAGAAGAGCACAGCTGGCAGAGCTCAGCGCAGAAATACAGGAAGCAAGCTGAAGCTGCCCAAACCCACCCCACACACACACACACACACACACACACAGACTCATCCGTAAAAGAAAAGCTTTAAATAAGCAGCGTGGGTGGAGACTTACTCTGGGTCTTCTTCGTTCTCTTCTTCTTGAATGTTGGGCAGTCTGTCAGAGGGGGGCAAAGGTGAAAACAAATGTAACCAGAAGGTTTTAGGGTCTTATTACTGTGTGTGTCTGAGAAGGCTGATACATTCATGAATGTGAAATAATAAACAAAATAACTTATTGTTGGCAGATAAAGAATTTATTGAACATTTGCTTTTTTTAATCTTTGTTGGTGCATATAATATGAAAATTTACATTGTAATTTTTTGGGGTATTTTCATTCACTTTTTTAACCACTGATGTTATTAATATATCCTTTGTTATTTTTATCATTATTATTACCATTATTATCCTGTGTAATTATGAGAAGGACTTACTGCTCTGTGTTATCTGGTTCTGGCATTCTGAGTTCTGTAGGCTTCTGCGCACCCTGCTCTTCTTCCAGCTGTCTGACGGCCAGCTCCGCAGCCTGCAGGGCCATCTCCTCTTCCATGCGGGCGGCTTCCAGCCTCTCCTGCTGCAGCCTGTTAGGACACACCACCACATTATCTTCAACTCCTGGTTCTTCTCCATTCAATGCCTGTTTTGGGACTTGTCAAGAGAGACAGAGCGCAGGTTGTCTTCACCTCTCCTCCAGTGTGACCAGAGCAGCCTCCTCAGCCTCTTTCTTAATACTTTCAATAAGTGGTGTCCACCTCTCTGTCTGGGTCTCAGCATCCTCCTGTATCATGACTGCCAGTGTGTCCAGGACAGGCACGCACTCTGGCTCCGCCCCCGCATCATGCTCAGCGTTGTTCTCCCAGTCCGAGTCCACCTCCTCCAGGACCATTTCACTAGGGTCCTGCAGGATACAAACTGCACAGGGTACAGGGGGCTCAATTTTGGCCAAGGAGGATTTTTCCACACACAATTCTGGTAATTCAGGTGCTGGTTTAAACAGATGCTTAGTGCTATTCTCTTCACTGCTCAGATGAGTATCTTCAGAAAACAGAAATGTGTCAGTATGTAATAGTAAGTAAAAATAATTTCCTGAGAAATGTGCATGTGGTGTTCAAATTCTACATCAACTGGAAAACTGCAATATGGTATAAACTGGTTAAATTGGCTTTTGTTAAGAAGGCTATAAACATTTGCATCATATTTATTAAGAATAAATGAATACACCTCTCAATTAAAACATTGTATGTTCACATGTTTGATGAATTTATCCATACACCCAGGCTTAATATTGTTTTTATTTAGCTTTAATTTATTCATTAATGTTGTCTTAGTTGCAACAAAACCTTTCAATTCCAAAGAAAAACAAAAGCTGCAAGTGTTCATATTTTTATTTATTATTTATCAAATTACAACAATTTCTGAACTACATCTTTATTTTCAAGCCTTGAAGATGTAAGAACAACAGATTTGAACTGTAAAACAGGGCAGAATTTTACAAAAAAGGTTTTGTCAGTGCAAAAACAAATAGCTGCCTGGGCTGTAACGGCAATAGCTTTAGAAGCAGAGCAAGAACACAACAATCAAAACCCTCATTCATGATTAACCTTTGCCCTGTAAAATCTGAATAAGAAAAAAGTGTGGCAAGTGTAGCCTAGCAGCGCAGTTAAAGGCCCTTGGATGAAACTGAATGGACTTTTGTGTTTATGAAGTTCGAGAAATGTCTCTTAGCACAATCTTTTGTAAGTTGCACTACAGTTGCACATTCCCTATTAAATTATTGTTAAGTGATAATGAACAGTGCGCTAGTGCACGTTTGCTCTGTTCAAAAGTATTCAAAAGAGCGATATGGCACCATCTAGTGGCCTTTGTCTGCTATTGCTTATGCGAACTTAATCTCAACCGGTAAAAAGCACAGTAAACCGGCAGCATGCAAAAAGCTGAGTAACAAGCATAGTGCAAATATCAAAGCATATATATATTAAAACCATTCCACAAGAAATAAAACTATTATTCAATAGAAGTCCTGCTGTCTGTTTCAAAACACAATACAAGTCGGCATTACTTCATGTGCACGCAGCAATTTTTATGACCACATGTTGTTATGCATGATGCATTGCTTTGCAACAGAAAGCTGACTTTTTGTCTATTCGAGATGGTTATAATGAGCGACTCTCCCAGTTCTTCCACTCCTTATGTTTAAGGGGCTTTAACAGCATTTTGCCCTGGAACAGAAGGAGAAGAAGGGCTGAGTTAGAGTCTGTCTAACACCTCAGCTCCCCTGGGCCAAAAAAATAGTGTAAGCTTGCACCACCGTGGTCCACAGCTAAATCTGCTAAATCCATCTAAATCACGTATTTCAAAGTAGCTTATCTGATCCTTACTGTACTTTCTGACAAGTTCTGTACCCGATCCTTATTTTTACTCCACAGGCGTGTAACATTTTGACTTTATTGATGTTGATTGGTTGATATTTATGGCTTTGGCTCTGCGCTTGTAACTGAAAATTTGAGTCCTATATATTTGTTCGTGACAGGAGAAAAACAAGTGGACCAACATATTTTGACACCTCTGAGTGAAGATAATGAAAATGAAAGTGTGATTAATTAAATGTATAAATATATAGAGCAACTTACTGTTTTGAACAGCATCGATGCTTTCCTACAAATAAATTAAGACAACACACCTTACATTAATATTGTTATCCATGTTTGTGGAATTTCTATGGGTGAATGCACAGGATAGCTACACTCACCACTGTGTCCTTGGGTTTGGTTACAGGTTGAGGGATCATGCGGCCCAATCCCGAAAAGATCCATCCCACCACACTAAAAAGAAATTAAAATTATACAAACTGATGGGGGAGCTTGTGCAGTATTTTACAGGAGCTCCATCATACCTACTAGAAACATCTGCATAAATGTTCCAGCCAGAATTAGAAATAATAGGTACTCTGCTGCATCTTAAACTCACTCAATTCAGAAAAAACAACAGCAGGGTCGAAGTAAATTTAGTACTGTCTTCCCACATTTTCATAATTGCTTACTACTTAAAGTTCTAATGTATTGCATTCATCGTTTTTTTTTTCTCTCTTCCATATTATACAAGTTTATTTTCCTCATATTTTGAGGAAAAATAAATGGCAGTAATTATATATATATTGTAATTCATGCCTTGTAATGAACATTGTTTTGTTCTGTAATTTCCCGTCTCTACAGATACTAAAACACGCAGTCGAGTGTGATGGACTAATGTCGGATGAGATCTGCCTACATCACCAAGCAATCAGATCAGTACGGGACTTTGGAAGTCATTAGGGGATTCAGACCACAGGCCAAAACAGTAAGCAAAGCCAATTATCTAACTAAACAGAGTTAGAAAGCATCCTCATTGGCCATTCTCCAGGGTCAGAGATGTGGGTAATCTTCGCTTTGGACTGAATAAGCCCAGCTGTCATTTCTCTTACTTCGAGGCCTTGGATTCCTCTTCCGGTTTTTGTTGTTCAGGTGGAGATGAGATAGCTATGGTACAGGGAGAAACATTAAAAACATTAAACATGTACATGAACTGTAACACTTACTAAGCACAGTGGATGTCACTGTGGTTGTTATTATGCCATAATAGTGTACCTGGATCCTTCTTGACTGAGGGCTCTGGGGTCGGTGCTGGATGGCCATCAACAGGATGAGGAACAACCTTTTCAATCCCTTGCTTTAACCACTCAATCACCCTGTGAGGCAGACAAGATGTTGAGACAAGAGGAAAAGGAAAGGGGAGAGATGGACACGGAGGGAAGTAGTGATGAACCTTGGAGGAAAGGACTTGTCTTCTTCGTGGTGCTCGTCGTCTGAGATGATCTCCACAACTGGGATGTTGGGTAGAGGCTCAGCATCTTCAGAGAAGTAAAATGAACACAGCCATCACCATCTTCTCCAGAATTATAAAAGTAATATATATTAATCATTAAAATCAAATTCAACTTTACAATAGAGCAAACTCTGCATTAATGATTGATGATTAGTATATAGTATTTATAGAATATGAAAAAATGAACACTCACCAGGAACATCTTTCATTTCCTGCACCTGTGTAGAGAAAGAGAGAGTGACCTTCACAGCAACAGTCAGAATACACACACACACACACGTTGTAAACACACTTCTGTGATGCAGAACTAGATTTAATATCTGGTCCAACAAAGCAGAGCAGGGCAACTGTCATTCAAAAAAGCGGGGCGTTAAACAGGCTTGATTCAAATTGGAGGCAGTCAGAAGTGAAGCTCATTTGAGCGCAGACCTCCAGGCCTCTGCCCAGAGGCCGAGCATTAAGAGCAGGCCCTGCCGAAGCCTTAAGGCACAGCAGTGAGAAGCGGGCCGAGGGCAGGGCATCTTTCAAAGAGGAAGAGTTTCCTTTGAGATCCACTACTGGGGGTCTTAGACCACTTCTGTATCATTCACACATATAAGCCAAATAGCTTTTTCAATACTCTGTCAACTGGTTTGCTTTATAAAACCATTCATACTTGTACATGAGCCTACGTAGGTGTGCAAAGGCACTTTAGGCCATTTGGCAACTATTTTAGTAATTTTTTTTTATTCAATTCTAATTTTGATTCATAGTTCTAAATGTACTTGTTTCAGTCATGGTTTGCTTTTTTAGGTCAGCTTACTGTTACATTTGACATTGCTTTCAATAACTAACACAAGCCAAGTGAGCCATGAGAAAAGTCAATGTCATCTTTTGACATTTTAAAGTAGAAAATATTTTGTTTGACAGAATTGTTCATTATGGATCTCAAGCGAAAACTTGAACAGCACAGCAGCAAGGATGGGCTGTTCATCACTCCCACTGTACTTACAGCAGGCTCCACTTTAATTTCCACAACTGCAACAACCTACATGAGAAACCCATTAAACCAACAGCATGAGGCATATTAAGAGGTAAATAGCAGCGTTTTCTGTCATCAATTTGTGATGCACAAATACAATATTTTATTGCATGGTTATTGGATGTCAGTGGTAGAGTGAAAGAAAGCACTAGTCAAAGTAACTCATTTCACAATAATTATTAAACTATTGACTATCTCCACAAAAAGGTATCTAGATGGAAGATCTAGATTTACAATTTAGTGCAGGGTTCTTTAGCTCTTCTTAAGTCAGCTTTGATGTATAAATATATATCAGAATCAGTCATTAACAAATTAGCTGTCAAATAGAAATGAAGACAAGGCCCAGAGTTGAAGAACCCTGATTTAGTGGCTGGGATGGCTGCTGTTACCTCCGTGGTTTCCTCAGAGTGCGGAGCCTCTTTGTACTTCTCGTCTGGCTGGGGAACGACTTTTCCCAGGCCCTGCACGATCCAGCCAATGACTCGAGGGCCCTGCCTGAGAGAACATCAGCCTCAGAGTCTCAGCAGCGGTTGTGCAGCGTGTGATCAGCAGGGGGCAGCAGCAGGCAGGTAGGAAATGGGTTTTTGTTTTAAAAGAATTAATCAAAACCAAAGGAATGTGTCACTGGGTGGGAGCGGCCCATGATTGCCTTTTTTCTTACAACACAGTTCTTAATTTGACCAAATTGACACATAATTGACATCTGGCCTGAGCAAATATCCCACACACTTCAAATTGTGTTTAGTAATTTGAAGTCGTTTACATTCGACTTAATATGTTCTCCTGTAGAACAGATTGGCAGTTCCTCAGTAGCTGTGGGTGAGCATCTACTCAAAATGCATTGGCTCATTTAATCCTTTCAAAGGATCAATAAATCACGTTGGTTTCTTGATTCCTAAGCCTCATTAAAGTGACAAAATAACGTTTCAGTGTAGTCTTATTTCCAGGTCAAATTGAGACCCTTTTAGATGTCATTTAAATGCATGAGCTGAAGGACGCTGAGACAGAAAATGCATTGGCAGGAATGTGGAAAGATGCTGTTGTTAGTGGAATGCAGCTAAAGGAGACCTGCTCATTCCAGAAATGAAATGCAACATAATGATCAGTTCGAAGGGAAGCTTGAGGTTTCCTGATGACCGCTGCTACAGTCACTGTAACTACAACATTCATTTAACATGAATTTGTGGGATTGTGGCCTTTCAGCCCCAATGCATTTTCATTTAGTTTGTCTTAATTTAAATGTGAATGTGTTGAGACAATCCTTGGATGTGTAAAGCATTGTGGCACGCTAGACTTTGCAAAGCGCGGCATTTGCTTAATAAAGTAATTCATTAGCATGCTAAGCCGCCATCATTATGTCACAGAGAAGCGCAGCGCAGCGGTTCATTAGCATGCTTTGCTCTGTTTTGCAAGGGGTTATGGCTACCGCCGGCCACCTTAATTAGCGTAAGCGGGTGTCTACTCACTCGTCCCCCTCCTTTCTGAGGTCAGTGACAGCATACACAAATACAACATGTCAGACACCTATCATGCACACATATTTACTAATGATGAGACAATCTACAGTAATTACTGCAGACTTACCTGATTTCTGCCTCATCCTGGAAGAAAAGATGAAATAATGCTCATTTCATTTATTTTAGGATAGTTTAATTCTCAAACAGAAAAAAAAAAGTGTTGAACACTTCTAACTCATTACTCATCATGTACCTTGACCTCCGAGTTTGCCCTTTCATGTCTAGGTGAGGGTTGGGGTAGTGCATTTGTGAGCCCATGGGAAATCCATGTCATCACTCCAGACTGGGAACTGTAGAAGGGGGAGAAGAAGAGAGCGAGGCGGGATTGATTGGCTCAAGCAGACTGTTCTGCCTTCTGGTTAGGTCAACAGGACGCAACATGAGAGGAGGAACATGCACACACACTAATGGAGTGAATGTAGCATCGCCTGAACTTAGCCACTCTGTCCAAATGTTGTAACATAATCTTTGCTTTAGAACTGCATTGATGTCAACAAATCGCTTACCTGCCGTCCTCTAGAAGTGGAGCATCTTGCTTGAGTTGTTCAGCTTGTGGGGCTGTGAAAATATGTTTTCACCATCATTTTGCTGCCAATATTTACAACAACTATGCGAAATAATATAAAAATTGTGTTTTGCTGTTGCTCTTCCATATCTATCGAATTACCTTCTTTCTTTTCTTCTTCCTTAGGTGTTTCCTTTTTATCCTGCTGTGGTAGGAAAATGCACAGTATGATAATTAATACATTTACATTTTTTTGTACAGACATCCCACATTATGTTATTCATAATAGTTCATAGTGGGGGCTGTAAATGATAAAACTTCCTTGTTATATGCCGGTGGGGCAGTTTAAAGGGTTTAAATGACATTTAAAGATTTCATTATATTAATCTTTACCGCTTGAAAGTATACATATATTGAGTGTGCATTTCCCCAAATCCGTTCCCCCGAAACATACCTTAACCTCAGGGTTCGCCCTCTCTATCTTGGGACTCCCCATCGGCTGGGGTAGGGCATTTGAGAGACCCTGAGAGATCCATGTCAACACCCCAGGCTGCACACTTTAAACAAGGTAATAGGAACAGTGAATTAAGAGGGAGAATAAGAGGTGTCGATGGTGTCTGAGTTTATGATTGGGGCTAAAAACCATTAAATGGCCTACCTGCCATCCTCAGCAGCCTGGGCTTCCTGTTTGGGTTTTTCAGCTGGTGGGGCTGTTAATGACATGATTTATCAGCTAAGGAAAAATATCTCTGCTATTTATTTAGAAATAGATCAATCAAATTCTAGTATTACCTTTTTTTTCTTCGGCCTTGGGGACTTCCTTCTTCTCTTCCTTTAACAGTCACAAATGCATTGCTATTTATGAAGGCTTTGTTATAAATGATAGAATTTTTCACATATTAAGTAAAGTGGCGACCCTAAAGTAGTTGAACAATTTCAGTACCACAAAGACATAATTTACCATCGATAATAAGGTAAAAGCGGCCATTGTCAGCACCCGTGGTATCGAGGGAAACGAATGAATGATCTACTGGCAGAGCATTTTTTGAAATGGGAGCATATACCTTGACTTCAGAGTTTGCTCTTTCAACCTTTGGCTGGGGTAGAGCATGTGAGAGCCCATGAGAAATCCATGTCAGCACTCCACCCTGAGCACTTTACAACAAAAGGATGATCAGAAAGAGACAGCATCAGTGGTTAAAAGGCAGTGTGAGGAATAGCAGACGGATGGACAGATGTCGGTAAGTCTATCTGTTAGTTCTAAAGCTGTGCTGGGTTCCTCAGGCAGCCTGTACTATCATCTGTGGTAGGTCAGTTTAAAATAGCTAAAAAACCTACAAGAAATATTGGAACCATCCAAAAAGTCACCAATTTAGACACATATGGCCAAAATTTAACTGTCATGACTTCTGCAATACTACTACTACTACTACAATACCTATTCAGGACAAGATGGCAATCTGGCATGAGGCAGACCCAGATGGATGCATCTTGTGGTAAAAATACGTCACCTAACCTAACCTAACTAACTTTTACCATTCTGCCCAACTTTAGCTGTCGGTTTATATGGTTCTGAAAGTGAGGAGCAACCCTAGCTGGAAAAGTCATTCTTGTCATGCATATGCCAGAACTAGAACAGCCTCATACCTTTCAACCTATCAAAAGTTAAGATTAAATATTATGGTAGTAACAACTCAATATTTTTCGGGGCCTGTCCTCACTGTCTCTTGGTGAACCTACATTGTGAGGGGCAAGTTAATAACAACTTAACGACCATATGAATAAATCTGTAAATACAGAAATTACAGAAATGATCCGCTCATGCTAACTTTCAGTATTATTTAATCTTAATGAAATTTAGTACTACAGAACAACTTTTGCCTACCTTTTGTCCTCAGAAGCATCACGTTTGGTCTTGTCACCTTGTGGAACTGTTAAAATAGAGTTATTAATAGAGCATATCTGCATTACTGCATGATGCTTCTCTTCTGTGTTTTACCTTCTTCTTTAGGTGTTTCTTTCTTCTCCTGCTGAGACAGGAAATAATGATTACTGCCATAGAACAAACACTCACAGTCTAACAAACACTCTCAGTTGTATTTCGCTCTGTTCTGTAGGTATTTTATATATGTAAAATATAAAAATAAAAGTTATTCTTTTTTACAATGATCTTCTGGCAACATTATCTACCTACGTATTTAGCAACAAGCACACTTGTATTTTTAACATCTTACTTGTGCTGCCGGCTGTTCTTCGCCCAGATTCCCAGGGGGCTGGGGGGGCTGCGGAACCACTTTCACCACCCAGCTGAACATCCTTCGAAATCGCAGCACAAAGCACAGCGAGCACTAAGGTCAACTTTCAGACATGAGTGTGCGGCTTTAAATATTTACGAGGCTAGAATCTTTTAAATACACCTAGACATGTGAATAAGTAATGTTGTAATGTTCTGTCTGGTTGTGGGGTTGGAGGGGTATGTAGGCATGTTTAGAGGGCTGCTGGCCCTAATCAGTAATGCCTTTGACCCTAATCTCTCCTGGCCAGTGGAACGATAATAGATTTTACAGGTGAGTTTGTCTGTGTGTGAGAGGAACTTGGAGCTGTTTACAAGAGCCTAGGCTTCTCCTCCATCTTTTACCTGCACATATATGTCTAGTTGAAAAACTGGGGATAGGAAAAAAAATTGTAGTTCAGTAGATTAATACATGGGATGTTACATTAAAGACATGGACGTTTTTGAAATGCTCAGCAAAAAAAGGAAACTAACAGTAAAAGTGGAATGAATGGCAACACATTTCTGGAAAAATAAGGAATGCGGTTTACCTGGACTCTCAGAGGGAGGCCCTCATTCCAGAGGCAGGCTGTTGGAGAGGAGGTGAAGCCGGTGGAGATGTGGAGGGATTAGTGAAGAGGAGGCTCAGCTAACCGGATTACAGGATGAAGAAGAGCGTTTGCTCACTGGACAGGGAGGGCTGGACCCACCCCATATAAGCTCTGTAGAAACCTCTCACAGAGCTCATCGCTAAAAACCTGGGCACCCTAACCATTACTCAGCCCAGTGTCTGCAAGGCCTGATTTAAGATGGAATAACCGCAGTCAAACCTGGTATACTTAATTCATATTCTCAGAACACTGTCTTGTCTGTGATGGTTGTCATGTCACCGGGATTGTCGTCAACTGTTTCTGTTCATATAAATGTATCCTGGTTGTGTTGTGTCCTCATGCGGACATTGCCTTTTAGATCTTGGGCCCAGGTATGATGTATTTTTACGTTTTTGTATTAAACCCCTACTTCTGTTGAGTTGTGTGAATGCGTCCTTCCCTGTGCTGCCATGGTCCTGACAATTTCACAATCCTGTTACCAATCTTGCCTGATAGTCCTTCACTTTTTTAACGAATCCTGTTTTAATCCAATTCTTCTGTTTCCTGACTAAAGTGCAACTGGTGCATTCATTTCTTGCAATTTTCAGTAACATACTGATATGTACTATGTTTGAAAATCTTTTTTTTTTTTTTGCGTAATTTCATTTGCACCGATGGATGAAACATGTCACTGCACTGCACAGAACATGATGGCAAATAAATAAATAAAACATAATTGGTTTCTGGTTGACTCATATGCTGGATGATCTAAAAAAATGCAGCTAGAACATTTCCTGTGATAGAGCTCCCTGGTCCTGAGGTCACAGTCTGAATAAGCAAACAGTAATTTTTCTCCCTCACCTTTCATCTTTCCTGTTTCCTGGACATAAGACCCAGCATGCAGTCAGACATCAGACTAAAACCAGTACTGACGGGTGGGGAGAGCTCTCTGCAATTCAGCATGTAGCTATGGAGATATGCCGCGATCTGGATTTAGGCGTGTGTGTGTTTATGCATAAAAGCAGTGATGCAGCATGGGTCAAGGACATCAAGAACAAAACCGATATAGCAGTGCAGGTGACAATGTGATGCACATAGACCACAGTCAAGGAATTAAGGCAAAATATATGTAGATGTAGTGTGGTGTTGCGAATGTCAGATTGACTACTTCTCCCAACAGAATGCTTGAGTTAAAATGTGAATAGTATGTTCAGTATATATAACATATAACATTTGTAATATCCGCTAACACCACGGTAGTTAAAAACAGGTGGGAATGAAGGTGGAAGGGAGGAGAGGGGACAGGAGTGGTTTTAAATCCTCCGGAGTGAGGGAGTAAAGTGCTTGAGACCTGGAGGTTATCCATATTGGCCGCTCCCACTTTAAACTTTGTTCAAACAAACATCAGTAACGTTAATTAATTAATCTGAGTGTAATTACACACCAAAAGGACCGTGGCAAGAAGTCCTATCTTGTTTCTTTCTGACATAATTGATGTGGCTTTAACATTCATTGCCTGTGGTAGATCTATTATGGCGCCCCCTGAAACCCTGTGTTCCTTCATGAGTGTCAGGCGCAGGTGACGGACTCAGGTAGAGGTCTGAGAGATTACGAATTAACAAGGCCAGCCAGGCTAATTCCAGAGTCAGCAGAGACAGGATTGATCATCCATCGGTCCTGACAGTGATGACAGCTCCTAGTGTTGGAAAATATGCAGCAGGACACACAGGCTGCAAACAGACAAAGACTGAAAACCATTCACTTAGCTGGGCTGACCTTGCTGCTCACTCTACCCACTCAAGATGATGTTAAAACAGACAAGGGAGCATGAAGGGAAGAGCAGACGGCTTAAGGCATGCAATAGGTCTTCTAGTCTCGGTCACATTTATTTACTTTTCAATGTCTAATGTATTGTGAGTCTGTAAAAAAAACTCTCCCTCTGACACGCAAACACACAAAAGGCAAGGGCACAAACACTCTGCCATCGGCACACACTATCCCATTATGAGATAAGGTCATGTAAGCCTCTGACGAGGATATCTGCGCAAGAAGAACAACAGACAATGAAACTTAGTCACAAGGTGGCAGCGATGACAACTTGTGTGGACATTGACGCATTGATGCAAGAGGAGGTGGTGGCCTAGTGGCCAAGGAAGCAGACTCGAAACTGAAAGGTTGCGGCTGCTTATTAAGGGTGATAGAGTAAATGCAGTTTGTTTAGTGTGCTGTGCTTGCTGTGCGTCACAATGAAAAGAAAATCACTTTTACTGTTTACTGTATTTTTGATGTAGCTGGATTGTACACACAGGTCAGTTGTAATTGAAAAAGGAAGTCACTTCTTCTAAAGTCATGAAGAACAGGAAAGTTTGTGTCTCATTATAATAAGTCCCATTGTAGGCTCTTCAGTCTGTTTTTAAGTAGCTATTAAAACACTTCTATCTCTTGTAAATGAAGTAATTGCTCACTAATGAAAATTCTTCAGGGAAATTAAAGCCTCAGTAATGAACTGCCTTCTGGGTTTGTAATGGGATTTTAATGAAATGTAGACTTTAATACTTACCTTTAAAAGCTCATCTCTCTAACCAGATTTCCAGAAGGCTACTCTTAACATGATCCAATCTGTGTGTGCTGTAAGGAAATTGGACAAAATTTGACAGGTCCATCAATCCTTCTGGGTGGACAAAATGTGATTTACAAACACCATGCAGTAACATTTTAGCCCAGTCACCACATGGCACCTCATACAATACGAATGTCATAAAAATCAATATACTGATTAATGATTAGCATGATTAGAATCACATCATTACAATTTGCCAGCATTGGACTCCTTTTCATTCCCCTGGCCTTCCTTGTAATGCATACTGTAACAGTAGGAGACCTTGAGGAGGCAATAAAATATCTTATTTATCATCTGACAACTCACTGGCATGTTCACAATCAGGCAGCGCCATACCTTATAAGGCAGTGAATAACATTCTTTGCAGCCTGCACTATACAGGGATCATGTCATTACTTCAACATAAAAGTCATCCGCTGTTTAGAACATTTCTCATTTCCTTCACTATCCTTGCCTCACAGCGTGTAAATTTGTCTGTGTAAGCATTGGGCTTGCATTTATATATATAAAAAAATGTGTATGTGGGTGTGTGTGTTTGTGTATATACAGTGGGTACAAAAATATGCAGACCCCCCTGAAATTTCCACTATTTGTTACATTGCAGCCATTGGCTAAAGTCGTTTAAGTTTACTGTTCCATCATTAATGTACACACGGCCCCCTAACAGAAAAACACAGAATTGTTGACATTCATGCACAGATCTGAAAAAGGTAAAAAAAAAATCTGCTGCACTTGAGCTCCGTAGATACAGTTGGGAGATGGGAGAAAGTTGTAGAAAGTCAGCCATCACTGCAGCCCTCCACCAGTCGAGGTTTTATGGCCCGACTGAAGCCTCTCCTCAGTGCAAGACACATGAAAAAACACCTGAAGGACACCAAGATGGTGATAAGTAAGATTCTCTGGTCTGCTGAGACCAAGCTAGAACTTTTTGGCCTTGATGTGGCATGTTTGGAGAAATCATGGCAGTGGCAGCATCAGGCTGTCGGGGTGTTTTTCAGCTGCAAGGGCTGGAACGACTGGTGGAAATCGAGGGAAAGGTGAATGTGACCAAGTACAGGGATATCTTGGACGAAAACCTTCTCCAGGGTGCTCAGGACCTCAGACTGGGCTGAAGGTTTACCTTTAAACAAGAGAAGGACCCTAAGCACATGGTTAAAATAATGAAGGAGTGGCTTCACAACAACTCTGCGGTTGTTCTTGAATGACCCAGCTAGAGCCCAATTTAGCAACTCTGGAGAAACCTCTGGAGAGACCTAAAAATGGCTGTCCACCAACATTTACCAAACAACCTGCCAGAACTGGAGAGGTTCTGCAAGGAACAATGGCACAGGATCCCAAAATACTGGTGTGCATCTTTCCCAAAAAGGCTGTATTAGATCAAAAGGGTGCTTCTACTAAATACAGACCAAAGGGTCTGAATACTTAAAACCATGTGAAATTTCAGTTTTTCTTTGTTAATAAATCTGGAAAATGTCAACAATTCTGTGTTTTTCTGTCAATATGGGGTGCTGTGTACACATTAATGAGGAAAAAAATTAACTTAAACTGTTTCAGCAAATGGCCACAAAAATTTAAGGGGGTCTGAATACTTTCCGTACCCACTGTATATTGTACTACATGTGTGCATGTACCAAGAACTGTACCATCTACCTATAAGTACCATCCGACCTCTACAACTAATACAAAATGCAGCAGCACGACTGATCTTCAACCTTACCAAATTCTCCCACACCACCCCTCTGCTACGTTCCCTCCACTGGCTCCCAGTAGCTGCACTCTTCAGATTCAAAATACTGATGCTGGCCTACAAAGCCAAACATGGAGTAGCACCATCCTACCTCACAGCCCTTATTACACCTCGCACTGCACCTCGTATACTCCGAGCCTCCAGTACTGCTCGCCTGGTCCCTCCATCTCTGAAGGTAAAAGGAAGACATTCATCTAGACTCTTCTCCGTCTTGACCCCTCGGTGGTGGAATGAACTTCCCCTTGAGGTCAGAACAGCTCAGTCACTGAGCACATTCAAACGGCAGCTCAACACCTTCCTCTTTAAAGAATATTTAGTTTAACTTGTAACCTTCTTATTGTCTAAATTATGTACAGAATCTATAACAAGAGTGAATAAAAAGATTGTATTCATAGTTGGGGGTTCTAGTAAACCAGAAATGATAACTTCATCGATGGTAACATGAAAGCCGCTCTGTAAGTAGCTCTGGATAAGGGCATATGCCAAATGGCTTAAATGTAAATGTAAAATGTATGACAAAAACTTGCGAGGTATTTTCCAAAATAAAGTCAGTGTGATTCAGATACTGTTATTCATGCTTCAACAAATAACTTCATTTGCATTTCTTTCTTTCTAGATATTTTACGTGCTTTATCATTGTTCATATCTCAGCTTTCCCTTTCTTCATCTCTTTGTAAATTAGATCAGCACCCGGCAGCGTTCTTCCCCATACGCCATTACTTGTAGTTCAGAGAGTAAATAGCTTCCTGCCAACATCCATTTCTTTGCTAATCTCCTTTACAACCAAACACATTATCCTCTCTTCGTAAAAAAAAAAAAAAGATAAAAAGACGGCGATATAACATCAACATGTGATTTGGGCAAGTGCAGAGGAAATAATGAGAGGTGCTTTCACAGAGTTTTGCATCAGGGTCACCTCCAGCCCTGGCATGTTTCATGACCTCAGGACACACAGTAAAGCCCTCAGCCTATCCCACATCATTCTCTCACTCTGCCTCTTTTCATGTCACAGTTCCACTAAGATTTAGGTCACAGTATCAAGTGTCTTCAACTCCTTCCTACGTCCTCCTTAAACCTCAGCTCCTATTCATTATTCTATAGGGAAAATGGAATACATGAAATGTATGTATCCTGTATTAAAATATATATATTAATTTCTTTCATGGGTTGTCATCAACAAGCTTTTTTTAAAAAAAACCTTATTAATTAGCTCTATTAATTATTCCAGTGTCTGCCAACCATTAGGGTCTTTGGATCTTGCTTGCAATAAGATGATTTAAAAAAAAAAAAAAATTGGACCTACTGTGCCACAGATAATTAATGATGAATTTCTCTAAAGGGACATAGAAATCATAAGGAAAAGGAGGGACAGTAGAGAGGTGGCATCTGCACACTTCACATGGAGTCACAAAGGACCAAGCATGAAACGATTTACTTCATTTTTATTTTGTGGGAGGACTGTATGCATATGATGAATAAATGAAACAAACATTATTCGTAGATGTGAAATAGATCTGGGAGAGATAAGCACTGATTCTCTATAAAATCAAGCATTCCAAAACAATAAGAATTATAGAAGCTTGGTTAACCGACGATTTAGGTTTCATTTGGTTCCTTGTTCCGCCTGTTGGGCAAATGAAGAGATGCAGAGCACAAAGCAATGGAATCTCAATAAGCCTAATTAAGACATGTTACTTTTTGTTCCCCTTCTCCTGGTCTCTCCAACACTAAAATCAATCAGCATCCTTTCCCCGTGCCTCGGGAAGAAAGCGAATTTAATGGCGAGCATTACTGCTGACATGGGTGGGATTAGAATGAAAAAAAGGCTTTTTAACACAAATGGCAAAGTAATTAATTTTCTCTCTAATAGGTGTTTGAAGGTTTGTGGATGTTTGTGTGTGTGTGCGGGGGTGGACAGATTCCCTCAGACCTGTGTGTATTAATTCATGAAGGACACTTCTGTATTTAAATCCTTTTGAATGAAATTGGCCAAAATGAGCCACTCCAATGATGCTCAGGCAGAGTTATTAATCAATTATGAATCCAACTTGGCCAGAAGGACATTAACCACACATGCCGGACCTTGTTGCCAATGTCAAAGCAATAAAGATTGCGGCACAAAATTGTGGGGAGTACAATGTGTGGGAACTGTTCTAATAACATTTATACGTGGTCACCTTCAGTTAAATTTTCTTTCTATTGTTTTACCTAATTATGCTCATGTATACGTACTGTATGAATAAAAAACATCATAAAAAGTTCAATGTTCTCAATTAATAATCATGTATTAAAAATGTACCAATAATTAAAATTATCATGTGAGTAGTCATTGTATTAAGAAAATACTGATACGTTGAAGATAACTTGACCGTAATAGGTAGCATTTTAATTTTTGACGTGTCGTGCCATTAGCGATTCGGTGATGTCCTAATTCACACTGACAGATTTATTTGTGCTGCTTCACCACTTGTTGATTCTTTATTCTCAGATGCAATCAGGCAATGTTGGGATGCTCATCGCTTAATTGGATGCTTTTTTTATGCTCATGACTCCTGTTTTCCCTTCAAGTAAAAGCTTACATCTGTTTGCTCTGTATTACATCAGAAGCACAAGAGAAGATGGCACCGCAAAATTTGCCTGGCAGGCTGTCAGGGGGTTGGCGGTCTGTAATGTGAGCAGAAACCTTTTTTTTACTTTTTTTTTTTACTTTTATCTCAACAGGAATCTATATCAGAGGCCACAAACAAATGTGTGAAGAAATGTGAGCTTGCAGTGCAGGGTTTCTGTTGTCAAGCACGGTGCGTTTGGCAATTAGAAACAATTCAGGCTACTGCAGAGGATCTAAATGGAAATAAACAGAAACACAAAGGTCATGATTCTGAAAGTTAAATTCTGAAATATATCTGTAATGGGGCAGTGGTGGCCTAGTAAGAAACGGAGCTGTAATGGGAAGGTTGTCGGTTTGAATCCCCACACATTGCTTCCTGGGCGCCTGTCATGGCTGCCAACTCCTCACCCTTGGTTTTTTAAACGTTTTACAATCACTTCACTTTCAGTTATTCAGAAAAAGATTTTAAATGGACAAAAACGAAAGGTTATTCTAAAACTGTTTTTGTACAAAGAGTATGCTCTTTGTTTTATTTTATATTTTTTAAGACAAGCCAGCAAATACGGATGAAAGAATCATTAAGAGGCTTGAGCCATTTGGCCAGAAGACTGGGGTTTATCAGTCTGTGCCTCTGTGAGTTTGTGTGTAAGTGAGACACTTGTGTCAACCAGTGAGTAAGAGGGCTGCATTTTAACCACCAGAACATAGGGGGCACCACTAGCCAAGGAACTGTTGACATGTGTCGTGCGACTTGTCCCCTTGAAGTGTTTTATAAGGAGGATTAACACATTTTCAACAACTTGGTAAGAGATTAAAAATTAAATATTACTATATTACTCAGACATGTTCTGACAGAACTCCAGTAATTAGAAGAATTTCACAAAATGATGTAGGTGAACCTTCATTTCACCGTAATGTTAATTACTATTTGTTATGAGAGCCGGTTCATTCTGGACCTTAGTAGAGACGCAGCTTTGTAGATGTGGACAATGTTCTGAGAGCACTCCCGGCTCATGCTGAGAGCAGTCAGCATTAAGGATCATGGAGGCCTGGACGGGACAGGCCATGTTTCATTTTTTTAAAAAGACACTGGCACTAACATCTTAAGCATCTGACCTTGAATCCCCAAAGGAGCTAACCTAATGAGCTCACCTAAGTTTGCAAACAGGAAGACATTTCCCTCAGAGGTCGGAGGTGGCAGTGGGATTTGGAAGGCTTGCAAGAAGATTTATGTCTAAATGTGACGCATTGTGCAGTAGAGTGCTGCAGGAGAGAGACAGACTAGAAAAGATCTACATCAAGTAAAGTTGATTAGCCTTTTTTAACCATTCTGACTGCCAATCTTCAGACAGGGTTTGTTCAAATGTAGCATGAAATGTATAGACATCTAGTAAAATAAGATCTTACAGAGAGCTGTGCTGTCATCCTGCATGCCTCTTCTTAGGAAGAGGGAACAACTGTGAATGCTCACAGAATTTTGATAAACTCAAGACTGTCGATAAAGCTGTCTTGCACAAACACCAAAGAACAAAAGCAATGAATGACCAGCGGTGACCCTTAGTGAGCGTGAAGTGATACACAGCACATTGTGATACACAGCACAACACACGGTGACACAATGAAATGTGTCCTCTGCTTTTAACCATCACCCTTGGTGAGCAGTGGGCAGCCATGACAGGCGCCCGGGGAGCAGTCTGTGGGGACTGTGCTTTGCTCAGTGGCAACCTGGCGGATCAGGATTCGATTACGGGGCCGCTTCCTTAACCACTGGGCACAAAATATATTTTTAAATGATTTGAGTAAGAATTGCAAATGGTCTGTTAATGTCTCCAGTAAGTGAGTGTGCGGCTCTCTTGCAAAGAAACTCAATATTTTAATTTTTTAAATGTAAAATATCAACTCTGATGTACAGAATATGCAGAAATTTCGACTTTAGCTTTGTAAAGAGAACCAGAATAAGTAAAGCCGTTAATTTTCACATCTAAAGCGAAGGAATATTGTAACTGATGAAATTCTGCTAATTAAAATAAGTGAGATTTAACTGAGCATGCAGCTTCTGTGTGGTAATTGAACATAATGGACAACTGCAGACTCAGCGGACAAATGCGGCTGTCAGAACAGGATAATATGCCTTTTCCATCAAAGCAGTCGGAGGTCAGGAAAGGATCTATCGTAATGTGTTCTGCCCTTCGGATCTTATCAGAACTTGCACCAGCAGTGTAGCAGATAACGCAACAGACTAACATGTGGACCGGTGAATGAAGCATTTTCCTACAGAGTGAGGAGGAATGAGTTGTTTAAAAAAGACTTTGTACCTAAACACCCCATTAGATTATGCTACGTCCCCCTCACTCAATCCTTCCGCTGTCAGCTTCATGAATTTTCCATTTGGGATAGAGACTGATAATGGATTTCCTTTCTTTTTCTTATTTTTACATGATGTAGGGATTTCAACGCATCTGTTGCAAAAGTAAAGAGCTAAATTTACTTAATGAGCAGCTTTTGCATTCAGCCACGTAACCACATCTCATTAAAAACAGTAGAATTACAGAATTAATAAACTAATTTTTGTTAAAAAGATGCCTGACTGGCTAGTTAATTATATTACATGTACCAGATATCCTTGACTGACTGACACCCAAGTGCTGTTGCTCTCTGGGTGGATTATTCATTTTCATTTGAGCCAAAATGGAGTTAGTTTGCCCTTCCCAAGTTTCCCAAGTCAGGCTGTTGCCAGAGATTGCTGGGGGTCAATGTTATTACCTTGGCCCTGTTGGTAGGGTGGCCTCTACCTAGAATAAACTTTGCCGGCAAAGGAGCTTATCTTCCAAAAAACTGTCCAGAATGTGGGCAAGGACACTGGATGCTGAAATGTAGTGACCGTGGCTAATTTAAAAAAAATGGGCAAAGAAAACTCCAGAATAACATTCTAGTCACATATGCATTAACACACTGTTCCCCTGACAATAGACAAAAAATGACCATGTGGTTTTAAAAGCATTCTCACATTATGACACCACATTTTGGCAAAGCTCAGGAAGCCCCAATGTGACAGATGGTTATATCTTGATCTGTAAGTAACTGTCAGAAGGTTAGGTAGTACTTTTCAACAGGACGAAGGTAACAGATGGTCCAACACCATGAGAAACAAGAAGGGCACTGTCACTCCTATGGTGAATGTAAAAATTGCTGACAGCAGTGGCCAAACTTGAAAAAAAGTTGCTGTGCTTAGTGGTGAAGGCAGTTCCGACTTACATTTACATTTACAGCATTTATCAGACGCCCTTATCCAGAGCGACTTACAATCAGTAGTTACAGGGGACAGTCCCCCTGGAGCAACATAGGGTTAAGTGTCTTGCTCAGGGACATAATGGTAGTAAGTGGGATTTGAACCCGGGTCTTCTGGTTCATAGGCGAGTGTGTTACCCACTGGCCACTACCACCCCGACTTCCTGTCTCAGTGGTTTCACAAACTTCACACACATTGAACAAAAAAAACGCTCCATGATCTATGTTGATTACCACCTCATGAACCAATAGGCATCATTACCTCATGGCTTTATGATGTTAGTTGCATTTTGCAACCATCTTCACGTGCCCTGCACATCGATTCATATGAGCATTGTGAATTTCCTTTATGAACCATTAGTACCAATTATATAACAAAATGTTGTGCAGCATGTTCTTGACAATGACTTTTCTTAACTTTTTACCAGAGTGTGTCTCCTAAATTATGTAGAGGAGGTACTAGCAGCTGTCTCCCTAGGCAAACAAGTAGAGAAGTCATCACTTGTTGTTGAGAGAGTTTCATATTTTCACTTTCAGACAACAAACTTCGCCAAGGGAGCCCAACATTCACTTGGATTTCATAATGGTAGCAATCAAATCTTTTTTTCACCATGACACATCCTCCCCATCCCAGCCAGTAGGAGGAACCTGTTTGTGGTTAAGCTACTTACTCCAGATCTTAAGTTTCGTATTTGTAGTTTGCACGAATCCCAAAATACCCTTCCCTGTCTGCGCACTGCTAACTCATCCTGCCTGTAGAACAAAACAGATTTTCTTTCCTAAATGACTCATATAAAATTCACATAATATATGTAGCTCATTTTTTCCACTCCATTTTTTATGAAGCATCATGTTTACTTGACATAATGAAGGTAATTGAGGGAATTTGATTCTATTCAACTCTATTTTATTTTAGCCAAATTTTATTTTCCACCATCAAACTTGCATGAGCATTGCGTTCCACAAACACACAGGTCAGTGCTTATGAAACGGCTCAGCGGCTCCAGGCAAATGAAATATCAATGTGCATATTACCGATCAACATATTACTTTGTCAATAAAGCAAGTTGGTGTGTTAAAATAAGATGATGCAGAATTTGGATCTGGCTAAAACAGCCCATATCCAATCCAATCTTCATTTTGGAGACCAGTTTCTTCTACTAAGTTATGTTTGTCAGTGGTTCTGCGGTTTGCCTATTCAACTATCTGACAAGTTTTTGCATTAATCCCAAGCCATTAGGGTATTGGCACATTTTAGGATCTTGGCTTGAAAAGATAATTGTTTAAGCACACGGAAAACAGTAATTTTTTTTTTGGTAATTTACTCTGATTTCTAATAATTAATTTCAAGAGTTTTATATATTTTTTTATTGTGTCTGGTGAATGGAAGTGGGATGTAATGGAAAAGATCAATTCCTCTGGCAACCAATTGCTTTATCGACCCACACTCACTGATGCTTTATCCCCTTACAAAAGTACACAACTAATTTAAGGCCATCCCACACACAACTGTGCTCCATCCAAAACAAAATGTCAATGTGTTTTATTCTCCTTAAACCACGGTAAACACAGACGGGGGGACTCGGAATACACTGCGGCTTTATTCAGTCATTACAGGCTGGGGTCATTCTGTCTGTGGACGTAATGATCGGAGTCACTTAACACTGATCACTGCAAACAGGTTTAACTTCACTTGAGGAGAACCCAGGCGGGTTATAGGTATTGATGAGTTTAAGCAAAGGAAAAGCAAAAAAAAAGTGTTCTACATTGTCACGTCCCCGTCTAGGGGTCAGGAAACATGACAACAAACGAGGGGAATGTGTGCAGTGGGAAGACACAGATACCAAACCCCAGTGAAATATTGTGCTTTTATTTACAGTGAGTAGTGAACAACAAACCAAACCAAAAGTGCTATATACAACAACTACACAACAATTCACAGGAGGACAATACACCTTGAAAGGAGAGACAAAACAAATACACCACAAAGCCACAACTAACCACACTAATCACTAACACACAACAAAGGCTTATCCAACTCTAACACAATCCAAAAACTCCAACTCCAAAACTCTCCTCTCACTACCTTCTCCTCCGGCTCCACAACAATGAGCCTTACCCTGTTGCAAACCGTCTGTATGAAAGCATCCAATCATCTCTTTCTGGTTTTGGCAGATATTGTAGAACAGTGCAGACACACCAGCACACAAATATAAATGCTGAACATCACACGAACAGGCAATATAAAGCCTACAAATGGCTATTAATCAGCTTTAAAACTTGCAACTTCATGCCTTTATTGTTGTCATGGTAACTTCTTTAGAGATCTAAAGCCCATTCATGCTTCCTTTTATGGAAGGGAAGTCAGTTTCATGCTTTTCAACAAGTGCAATCCACAGAATTCCATATGTAATTTACATTGCTATCCGTGTTAAGCAATGCAACCACCAAAGCGCAGCTCAGAGTCCAAAGTTTCAAACCTTCTGAGGTGATTGTTGTAGGAATTATTAATAATATGTTTATTAAAAATAAAGGTAAAACTGGCCAAGTCTGGCCCACACTTTCCATTGGCACTGCTTTGTTCTACTATGTTTCACATCCACTTTCTTAAAATGTGTACAAATAAATGGGTTTTTATTTGCTGTTTAGGTGTGAACTCCTGATTTGCATTCAATAGTGTGACATCTGATCCAAAAGTAGTTAAAAGGAGTTTTCCCAAACTCAAACTGGAAAATTCCAGGGTTAATCACAACATTGGACTCTGTACTGGACCTGTAGTGGTACAAGACTCCAAATTAGTGTAATCCGTTGAGCCATTTGTTTCTAGGAAGAAAGTCTTTCACATCCCCCGACCCTCACAGGTTTGTGTGCCGATTAACACATTCGGCCATAACCATTTATTGTGATCTGTTTAGAAAAACCAGACAAGGAACAGAGAAAAAGAAAAAGCAAGGTCTGCATGTGGAAGAACCTGAAGTCAGGAGAGAAAAGAAGTGGTGGAGTGTATGAGTGGAGAGTGGCTTCTCCGCTCGCCTCTGAGGTGGTTATTCTTCACATCACGAGCTCTTTCATTACTGCCTCAACATTTCAAAAACTCCCCGAAGGAAAGCCCTTTCAAGTGCTCGCAATAACATCGCAGGGAACGACAAGGAAATGTTTGGATTTTTACCTTGCTGGTTTTTATAGTGTTTGGAATTTATATATGAAAGGTAGAATTTATTAAATACAAAGATCATAAAAATTGCAGTCTTGCTGTCAGCATTATCAGCAGCTGCATTTTTTTTTTTTAATTGACACCTGATATAACACAAAGGAGGATTAGTTTTCAGGTGTCCTGTTTTGACTGTTGCATGAATGGGGCTGGTGCTGGACATTCGCATCAGCAGCTGGATGCGGGACCCTCGTGATGAGAGGTGACATGGCAGGGGCCGTCAGCATGTAAGCTGCCTTGTGTTGTACAGTCTTTCATCAGGTCCCCACTGGGAAGTGCATTAGACCCCTGCCGCAGCAGCAACAGGTGTCATGAATACACGCAACCCCGACATCTTTCTGCTTTAATCCTCAGTTTCACACTAATGCCAGCCGATATGATCTTGTGGTGTGGTCTCGCTAATACACATTTAAGGGTTTGAACTGAGGGTGGGCTAGACTTAATTTCATCTATCCTGTGGTGATTGACTGAATAAAAAATTCTGTCAGAATGAATGTGCTCACATGAGGAGACAATGTCCTTCCTGAGATTTTCTGCACCTTGCAAAAAGGCAAAGTTCTCATGAACGAATTTGTCATTAAACTTACAAGTATTCTGCTCCCATGTTGCACATTGGAGTGTTCGTGGTGTAACAAGAAATTGATAATTAAGTGATGCAAATGATATTTTATATGTTTCCTGGCCCAGAGAAAAACATGGATGGTAAATGTCCAGGCTAAAATGTCGTTGTTGAATGATGAAGTTCCCCGTCTTGTGTTTGCTGATGTTGCTGATCCTGCAGAAAAAAAAAATTATCCGATGCTGGTTTGTTTTATCTTATGTCAGCATGCAAAAAATCCTACTAGTATTGATCTGAAAGCAGAGAAATAAAATCCAATTTAGCAATTTTGTCTGTAAACTCATGATACTGATGTATGCTGGAGGAAAAAGTGACTTTTTGTGTATGTTACAGTAGGTTAGGTGCACTGTAAGTGTTTCTATTGTGCATGCGCTGCACATAAATCATATGATCTTTTAGCATCGAGGAGCTTAGCATCACAGACCCAGTCGTATTTGCTCGCAATCCAGTAGCGGCCTGCTGTGCACATGTCCTCATGCACTTGTCTCTTTGCCCAAAGCCCTCCCATTAATCATATGGCTGCATGTCTGGGCTTCAGCTCATTTTAATTCATTCAATCAAAATCCATTACAGCTGTGCAGCTTTGAATCAATTACATCAGCGTGGACATAAAGGAAAAAAAAACTGTACAATAGCTAATGCAGGTTGGACGCTTGGAGTTCCTGTAGACAACATAATCAACATTACCATCATTTCTCTCTGACATGGTAGTGAAAACATATCATCTATGACACATGGTTTTAGTAACATTTCTGCTGCTAAACCTTGACGTTTGACCATCAATATGCCTGACTGAATGAGCGAAGCTGAAGAGGCATTCCTGATATATTGTGACATGAAGATTACTCTCAGTGTGAGATTACATTGAGGAGTATATGACATCATCCTAAGAGATCGTCCATTTCCTATTGGCTTTAATATTTGACCTTTTACCTTTAACATATATGATTCCAAATAGAATATAACAAATTTTCATTAAAAAGATTCCCTCAAATAGTTCAAGAATTGTATCGTGCTCACAGGAGTGGGGGCAGACAGACAGACATAATGCCCCTGGCCATCACATCACCCGAGGCATAAAAGGATCTGGACTAAGATAAATGGACAGGAACATACCATACATGTCATATATTATTAGAGGGCAGCAGAATAAGAACATTAGCTGATGAAATATAGGAAAAAGTAAAAAGTGAGTGATGATCAAAGGGATGGTTTGGGGTGTTCAATTGTTCAATTTTTGTTCTGTCTGGGGCCTGAGGCGAGCAGCATCAGTTAGGTTCCTCTGGTTTCCCTGGCTGGTGATCATTATCATTCTGATTACTGTCATCAGCATGGGGGTCTAATGACGGCCAACTAATCTGCATTCTGCATTGCAGAGGCAGGCCTGCCATCCTGGATTTAAAAGTAAATATTAATGGCCCTGGGTTTCTTTCATATTCACAGACTTAGGCACATGTAAAAACAAGCAATTAAAAATATGCAAAGTATTTTTATAAATATTTTTTTTTGGCAACTGTGGCCTTAGCATACATAAAACTTCAGATTATTTCATTTGCCCCTTACCACCTGCCATCTAAAAATTCCTATAATTCTAAAAATGATTAAAAAGGTTATAGCATGGTACAAATAAATGCAGGCATTTAATAAAGAGCATTCAAGTTTGTTCTAGACCTGATATCTCAAAACAGATTTTCTGATCACAACAAGATGAGATCTTCGATCCAAAGATCTTAGCCCCAAGATCTGGCTATGGCTGAGCTCTTTGCCTTCCTTTACCTGTGAGTCAGGTGGGAACCAGTATATATTACAATTCCTGGGAGAAGTGAAACCAAGGTCTCAATATAGATTCGTGGCCCAGACTGGAAGATCTGTCTGATGTTCTGAATGCTGTGATTATATGTATATATATATATGGTAAGTTACATTTTACAATTGTTAAGTGTCAGTATTTGCACTGGTCAATTAAACAGCGTGATTGCCTGGTGCAAGAATCTGGCCACACATCCTGCTGCTCTGCTGCAGTACCAGCTTTTCACTAGCTTTCCACAGGCACCTCTTGGTGTAGATGCCCTGCAGGGTAGGAAGTTCACCTCCAATGATTTTTTTCAGAAGACCGCACTCCACTCTGCAGAGCTCTACTGTAGTAGGTGGTGCTGCTTCTGGCAGGATGCTCTCGTTACAGAACGATAACTGCTCCAACACAACCGAAGAGCTGAAGCACAGGGGCTGTGTCCGCTGATGGACGGGGCAATTTTAGCAGGAGGCTGCTCGAACTCCATCCCTCCATGTTGCTGGCCAATGTGCTTGATGAGTGTTATTATGACCATGACTGTAAATGTTCCTTTTGTTCACCTTTTCCCAAATTCGGATCTTTTAGAAAATGTTTTCCAGATTTCCCAGCTAAGCGCATATAATTAGCCCTAATTGAGGGATTGTATTGGGATGCATGACTAATGATATATAATAGGAATATAATGGGTCTGTTGACACAAAAACACTCACATAGAAGAAAGGATCTTGCTACACATCACACAAAGTTCTCTTTAAAAGTAAAAAATGTTTTTTTTCTGTTTTTTTTTTCTGTTCGCTGTACATAAAAATGTTTAGGGACCATATCAGTCTCCCAGCTTTGATCCAGACAGGACCGGAGCCAACATTCTTATCCACCAGCTCAACCCGTCCCTACCAAACCAAAGGGCAAAGCAATTTCCAACCTGACGGTCCCAGGGTGAGGAAGCCATCAGGGCACATGCCAGTCATCCCTCACGTGGCCCACATCTGCCATCTGTCATCCTCCTGTCCCAAACTAAAACCGAAGCCTGTGACCCTGACCGCAGCCCATGTCATATCCTGGATTAAGCACCAAGATGCACACGTTTTTGTGTTTTTTTGGGGGGGGGGGTTTAAGGACAGATGTAACAGGCATCACCATGGCGACAGCTGAAAAGTCATTTGGGATTAACAGGTGGACAGACTGAATGGCTGATCCTGGTAACAAATATCGTACATCCTCAGAACAGAACAAGAACACGGAACAGAAGCCATGAAGGTGAAAAAACAAGAGACCATTGTGTCAAGCGGACGAATACCAGCCGTGCCACAGCAAATGCAACACACATCGTATGTCTCACCACCTCTCTTCAATTTCACATTCAGATCATGACACAAATATGTCCACAGTTCTCTATTCAAATGCTTTTAAAATGGAAAAAAAAAACTGAAAGCACAGGATTTTCTATTGTCCGACTCGCCTTTTGTTGAGAAAGGAGCCATGCTTCTCCCCTAGGCCAACTGAACCCTGTAATGATCATTGCTCATCGTTTAGTCTGCCTGGAGATTTGGGGAGAAAAAGTTCAACGGATGACTGAACAGCTTGTGGCTGTCGAGCCCAAAACGGTCTGCAGTGGGATCTGCACAATTAGCCAGTCTGGACTAATCTATTTCACCTCGTCTCTGAGGAACACACACTCTGGCAGACAGAGGGGTCGGACTCAGGGCGTCGCAGGTTTGTCCTCCAAGACTGTCAGCGCTCTCACATGCAGGCACAGTCGTAAAAGGCCATTTACTCATGCTGCCAGCTGTTCTTTTTCTGACATGTAGACCTCTAGCTGTACCTCAAGACATTCACAGACATCTTGCAGGACCCCCGGGTGCCTCACTGGTGAACTCTGTGCCCTCCACCCCTTCTCTTTCCTGCAGGAAAAACTCAAATGTTGGTTTGACAGTTGCAACCTGTTCAGAAGACATCTTTGGGTATCAGTTTACCTTCATATTCTCATCAACATGGTGTCTTAACATACTTATATATATATAAATTCTGTGATTATGTAATAACAACATTAAAAGGCCATTACCACAAGTTGATAGGTGTCTTGAAACATATTTCTGAAATGCATGAGCTGTACATTTAATCAGCCATAGCAGGACTCAAGCATTTACCTAATCAGCAGTCATCAGGCATTCAATATGTCATAGATTTTTTTTTATTACAGATCGCCACCATAATGATATAATGCATGGGCAACTAATGATAGTGTTTTTCAATCTTCAAGTAATTCTCCACATTGATCATAGAATAGTGATTAAATGTGGCTTCTGAAGCAGTCTGAAGCTCCAAGAGGGTGTGCAAGACCGTCTGTACTAATTGTTGTAATTTTGTCTCTAATATTAAAAACATTGAGTTAAAGGTTGAGATTAAAGGTTATTAGGACAAATAATTAAAGACAGTGTGGACATTTGATATGGATTCTGTGCTGTTTTTTCTTTCTTTACTTTACTTTACTTTACTTTACTTAGCATCTTCTCATTCTGCCTGTTTGAGTATTTTACTTGTATTTGGTTATTGGTGATGTTTTGCTATTATTTATGAAAATTACATGCATTTTCTGCATCACAGAGTTTGTTTTGTCTTCCCTACAGAATGTTCCACATTTTCACAGATTGAGGACACAAGGCACGAAAACATAAATGGGGACCCAAGGGCAAAAACCAAACCCAGTGTTCACTATGTTGACTCAGACAACAGATACTAGACCGACACCCGGCAAGGTCTAAAGACATAAGGCAGATTCATGTACACATGAGGAAACTACTACTAAACACACATAAGAGAAGCAGTCAAATAGTGGGAACCTAGTGGCCAAGGCCTGGTGGACCATTTAAGAACCTCTTCAATACATTAATGTTGATAAATGTGAACACCCAGTCACTTAACCGTTCCTCGTGGGCAAACAGACAGGACTTTAAAGTCTAGATATATGTCACATGAACCAGAAAAAAGGTGTGTGTCTGTGTGTGTGTAATCCTAAATGACTTAAAGTGAAATGAGCTGACAAAAATTGGAAAAACTATGAAGCAACGCAGCAGGCAGAAGAATGATCTGTGCCATGAGCTCCAGGCCTTGGTCTGTGCTGGATGCTTTTCATCCGATTGTCCTCTCCAAAGGAGACAGGCAGATATCGTCTGTTACCGTGGTGACAGCACAGTGTGTCTCTGCGTGGCGAGGTCAAGTTTGTGCATGTGCCCCTTAGGTGGATATGTCTGCCGTCGGGTAAGAAATCCTAAAAGGAAAACAGCAAGGTTGGCCCAATGTCTTTAATTTTCCTAATTTCCAGATGCGCCCACATCATTGTCAACTTATTAATAAGGCAAATAATTTCACACCTGTGGCACTGGGGCAAGGCTTGGCCTAGATTTCAGATCTCACTAGTCAGTGCAATTAACTCCGACATCAGTGCAGATGGAGGCTCGACAACATGGCGGCTCATTGTCACTTTGAAGAGATGGGTTCTCATCATTACTGACACTACTGAAGACCGTGGAGGATCTATGAAAATCCAAATGTGTGTGTCTGTGAGTGTGTGTGCCTGCGCATGCAACTGTATTTTCACAGTTCAGTAAATGGCAGCACGGTTTGACATCTGCTACCCTGCAGGCTAATCACGTATATTATTACTAAGTGTTTGTTTTACCAAGGCAGCGTTTCGCATTGCTGGGTTAAAAAAAAAATAGAAAATTAGCAGTTGTTAAATACCAGATTTTTGCAAAAATTAAGCTGAATGTTCAAAACATTAGAGCTTTGGTGCAGTAAAACTGAAAAAATGAATGGTGTCAGAATGGAAAAGCACCAGGCTGGCACGGAACCTGAAGCAATGCACAATTAATTCTTCATTAAAGAGGCAGCACTAACAATATCCACACAGTTGCAATATCTACTTAACAAAATTCCACTCCTGGCACCCATTATATGCATTATTATGAACACAGTTTGTGCTAAATTGCTTGACAATCAGTATTAATGCTGCTTGACCTTGACTTAGTTAATACTGAATGAATTTATGAAAAATTAAAAAAGCTTCTATATTTTCTGTAGGAACCACTTCAGCTGACCACATGACCACATGAATGGTGAAAGTTTGTCTGCGAGGTTTGACCTCTTACTCACCAGCAGTAGGCATCGCTTGACTGCACCTCCTGAGAACATCAATATCACATGAAATGTATAAAATGTCAACCACGCTTCCACCCCATGTTATCGGAGGCACAGCATTTGTCTGCCTCACGTTGGCTTATCGCCTTACAGGTGGGATCAGAAGTCGCTATTAAACTCTACCATCCTATTTCAAAATCAAACATGAGACAGCTTGAATGTACGACACTCTTGGCATCCTTCCTTCCAAACAGCTATAAGTTAAGTCAACTGATGAAAGCCGGCAATGAAATGTCACTCAAAATCCGGGGCAAATTGTTTAATGGTTATTCTTCAAAATAACCAGCTTGTTAACTAAACATGAAATGTATTCTGTGAAAAGTCCTCATCAGGCTGCAAATACTAAGTGCAACAGCATTTATCAGGGCTGTCATGAGGTACAAACAGCATGGTGCTTTTCCACAGTGGAGGACTCGTCTGAAGAACGTTCCTCTGATTGAAAAGTAAGACAGTAATAATAGATCACAGAACCTAAACAACATGCATTATGCAAGTGGACTAAAACCGAATAAAGTATGCAAATATATATATATATGAAAATAAGTTATACCTAATGCAAAGTGAAATATTGTGCACAGGTAGGAAAGATTAGAGCAGATTTTATAATAATGATTGGCACATTTGACTTTCCGAGGCACCGATTTCAACAAATTCTGTTAAATGTAAAAGAAGCTTTGTCTACATGTGGAACGACTGATAAGCAAAGTTGAAATAATGAAGTTTCTCAATGTTTGACCTGTAGATAGCCTTTTCATCCTTCTTTACTTGGCGAAGTTTTGCATTATATCTATCGATAAGGCGTTCTGAATGATTGCGTTATTTTGTACCAAGATATGACCAGTTTTATCAAAAGGAGGCAGGAAATCAGAAGTAAAAGAAACTTTTGGAGTGGCATACTAAAATGACGTGACTACTATAATGAAACTCATTGATGCTAGTAAAACTGACCATATTACAAATTCATAGAATCATAGAATTCATTTTTGAAAGTGAAAATGTCTCAGAACATTATCTGCAGACGTCATTGCAACACTACTTATATTTTGTAATTTTTTTAATTGTGCACTGGCTAAGTGAGTAAGACTTAAAGTTATACTTACGCTTCTTTGACAGAGTGCATTTTTGCAAGATCATGGGAGTAAGGTGAAAAGAACATTTTTTATTATGCATTCATTTACATTTTTCTGGATTAAGTACAGCACATTGCTAGGTCTTTTACTGCTCTGACAAAAAGGTCATTTTGTGAAAGCATCTCACAGCAGTTACTCACCGCACCATCTGGACACCAAAAGCTGTCACTGACACTCCACCGGAGAGGAATAATAACCAAAGAACCAGCCTCGTTGCTGATATTTAAGCCACATTGACTACTTTCTGAAGCCTTATCTGCTGCTGGACCAAATGTCACTAACTGGATGGGAAGCATCTGAGTTGCAGCGTAAGATCTTCAGCTGTCAGCTCAGCTTTTGCAGAAGATACAGATTTCTCGTCTAAATGCCAGATGAAAGTGTCTCACTAATCGATCATCATGTTGAAAGTGCAAATAGTTGTTTATGATGGGTTGTTTGAGATGGATCATTAGGAAAAAAATTAATTCAGCAAGTACGTCACAATGGAATCAGTGAGTCACAGCACCAGAAAAAAAAAAAACTTGACCAAGAACCAAATATCAAGCCAGAATTACAGACACAAACTACAGACACAAAATAAAAGACATAGAGACTCATAGGAAGGGGCTTCTAAAGGGAAATTCAAGAAGGCTGCTAGCCTCACATGATACAAGTGAAATTTCTATCCACCAGTCCATCACAGGGCAGATGAAACAGAAACCTTCACCCAAAAATGTATATACGTAGAAAAGTACTACTGGACTGTTACGACAGTTTTGTTGGAAATGGTAAGGACATCTGTACTCGGTTACCCTTGTGTAATTGTGTGTTGTTGTTTGAGCATGTTTTGTGAATATGGATTGGCATTACATAGACTAGGATAAAGTGTAAATTTACACATTGAGGTTGATGCAAAATTAATTTTCTTTTTGATTCGATAACCTATTTTTGCAAATGATAGAAATATTTCAGCTGTAGTTCTCACTGGTCTGTAATGTTCTATATTCTTGGACGAATGCTACATCTTTTAATATTCAGCAGACTGCACTGACACTGTAGTATCAGAATTCTCTGGATTATGATAAAGTCCAGGTGCCATGGAATGTTTCTATATGTGGATTAGCTGACAGTGCCTGCATAAAGGGATGATCATCAATAGTGTAATAATTAGTATTCCCAAAGTTTCCTTTAAGCTATTTTTTAAATATATATATAAAATAATGATGCCATTTGTCATTTGGGAATGTCGTCCTCAATGTGAGTAGCAGGTTTTAGTACAAGTCTAACAGTGAGAAGGGGATGTTTGCTTAAGATGAGACAAATGCAAATGGTGCCGAGGGGAGAATATTATGTTAGACGGGCAAGTTATTAATGTGAGGGAGAAAATGTCACAGCCTGGCAAAGTCTCCCGGCACAGGCGAGGTAAACAACATTTCAGCAGCCCTTACTCAGTGACCCCGGGCATAAAATATTTCTTTTTATGCATGTGAATACACATGCGTATCTGCTTGTGTGCGTGGCAGCTTGTGTGTGTGTGTCAGTGCCTTTGACACAGAGAGAGAAAGAGAGACAATTTTACTACGGCACAAGCAGCTCTAGGTATACATGTGGGTTTGCTTCTAGAGATCCAGGCCCTGGTGGAAACTTAAGAACAATGATGGCAGAGCTGCCCTAGGCACTGAGAGAAGACCTTCCCTCCACAGGCTCAGTCACAGACCTGAAAATACGAACACTCATAAATATATGAGTTTTATGGAAATTACAGTGTGTTACTACTTCTTTCATTTATTCAAATATCGACCTCACATGGGAAATGGAATATTTTTTTAATTTGGTTTCATATATTCGAAAGATAATAATGCCAAGTTTGGGCAGAAAAGTTGTGAGGCAGTTGTGAGAGGGTGCCAGAAAGATGTAAGAGTGCTTCCTGATGGAACATCGCTGGATGTACACACTGCAGATGATGTTATGGTAGATGCTGGGAACCACAGATGGCTTTAGCTGTGACAGGAACAGGCTGTTACCCACATGGTGCCTCTGTAGGCTCAGTCATCTTAGTCATCCCCCTGGCAGGCTGAGAAACTCCCAGCCCAAGATGTCTGGCCAAAACCCACAGGTGGAAGCGTTCACATCAAAGGCAAACACCCATTATTACGTATCAGCAGCTGAGTCTGAATATAAAGCATGACAGCTCCTGGATCCATGACAATCCGGTACACACACTCCTGCCAGGATCCAAACCGGCTGTGTGCTTTCAGACAGGTGGCCCGGAATGATGATAGCAGATTTGTATGGCATGACTGAAATGTGTTATTGTCGCTTGATTCATCACCGACAAATAGATAAATAATCATAGAGACACAAAAGGACCTCAGGAAGTCTGGTTCACAGTATTCGATCTGCAGATGATTATATATAATCATACCAGTGGGTTCTAGAAAACACAACGAGGTTTGATGGAACTATAAGACCAGATGATCCACCACAGGTAGCAAGATGCTACATCTGGAGCTGAAATATGGACAAGTGAAGGATAAAAAATATGGATTGAGACTGACCGTGAAGATGGATGTGGAAGAAAATGTCAGGAGCAAGATGGAGAAATGAATGGAGGATGGGATAAAAACACAGGATAAGTCGATCACTTTATTTTATTCACTGAATTTAACATTATAGCCAAGCAACAGCTGAAGACACTGGCACTACTGTATTTTTTTTATTATGTTTGGTGGCACAGGCGCCTGTATGTGACATGTGGATCTTCATTATCTCCACGTCTCTCTCTCATCACTCGGTCAGTCTGGTCTGCTGTGGTTTTCTCTGCGCTGTATGAGTAAAACTGGAGGTTTCGTGCATGTTTCTGTTGCGCAGAAACGATGCATCTTCAATTAGATTTTTTCAAACATGGTTGATTGTTTAATGAAATACAAATATGATTCTCATTTGATTATTACGTCCTGTAATCACAATAATTAGTCAAAACCGATTTCATCTGAGAGCTTTGCTTGTGTGCTAAGCCCAGTAAAAGAGGATAAACTACCCTTTCATTAGCTATGAACCACCAGGCAGCTTGACTGCAGTGTGAAGCACTGTCTATTCAAACCCCAATAACACTTCAGCGTGAATCATTGCCATTGTTTCCCTAATACATTCGTGCAGAGTCCAAAACATTCTCTCAGCCCCCTGTGGGAGCACTCGTACTCTCAAACATTCAAATATGCAGCCATATGCTGAACACAATCAAAGCACTGAAACCCATCACACTGCTACGGCTATTGTGTACTAAAATAAAATCAAATAAATAAAATGTGCATAAAAAAAATGAAACTGCTTTAAAACAGCAGCACGTTTCCCTGTCTCGCTGCAGGGAGGGGCGTTAGGCTTTCGACACCTGGCAGTTCTGAATGAATTTCCAATGCCCAAGTGCATGGCCAGAATGGATGAACTTCATTTTCTTTCCTCCACTGACATTAACATCAATGAATATTAACATTTCATTCACTCTGACCCATCTGGTACGCCTGTGAGCCAGACATGCATGAAGCATGAAAAAGGTTGTAGTAGCCTTGTGGGTAAGACACTTGCCTACAAACCACTTACTACCATTGTGTCCCTGAGCAAGACACTTAACCCTAATTTGCTCCAGAGGGACTGTCCCTGTAACTACTGATTGTAAATCACTCTGGATAAGGGCATCTGATAAATTTCATGAATGTAAATGGGAAAAAAAGAACAAACTAAAGAGAAAAATCAATCATCAATATATCAGATTTTTTGAGCGTTTGCATGGCACATTCATCAGGAATCAGCACAACGGACAGCGGCGCATTATTATTCACTCACTACATGCTTTTAAGGCAAGAAGTGCAATAACCCGAGAGAATCTGAATGTAACTGAGAGCTCAAGAGCAAGAGAGAATCGTTGAAATACTCCAGAGCCTCTAGAGAAAGCAGCTTTCATACCTTCCCATGAAAAGCAGGGGCCAAAAAACAGAATGCACAGACAGAATGTCAGACTTTCCATAACAAAGAACGCCGAAGAAGGCTGATGCTGGAACATTAAAACATAAGCAAACACTCCTGCTTCAAACAGTCCACACACAGGAGAACACAATAGAGCACAGATGCAGACCCATACTGATAAAAAAAATATCAAATGGTCTCCTTACTAAGAACTTACTTTTTTGTCTTATGAAATTGCGAAGAATTGTGTTAATCTATTTTCTGGTGTGTTTAAGAGCTGACACATTTTAATTATAACTAGTTAAATTTAATACAATTTAAAACACTAATTGTAACAAAAGAAGTCAGACAAGTAAGAAACTTGCTGAGAACACCTGGGCTGGTTGAGTAACACATAAACTGTGAATTATCACACTGAATCAGTTATCCAATCAGGAATGAAAATAAACATTTTAACGAAAGTCCAAATTTGCTCTTAGAAGAGCAATTTTTTTAATAAAACTCATAGATCACATATTATTATTGGTTCTTTGTTATGTGTAAAGCGTGTGTCAATAATTGAAGCTGAAGTTTAATTTGAGCTTTATTGTGATTTCAACTACAAGCTCTTGCAGAGTCTGGCAGTGAGGGCCCGAATGCTTCGGTACCTTTTTCCGGATGGCAGGAGGGTGAAGAGTGCATATGAAGGGTGTCTAGGAGAGGTTCTCCTCTAGGTGAACTTTGTGTTCTTGACGATCTCCACACAAGAGTGTTCAGTGGAGAGTGGTCCCACTGTTCTCTTCTGAAGTCGTGAATCATCTCCTTCATTTTGTCCACGTTCAGAAACTGATTGTTGACCTTTCATCTTTTTTATTAGTATAAATGTATCTTAGCTGTGTCCGGTCCTCTTTGGTCATTTGAATTTTACCTGTGGTTAATGTGTAGAGTCTGTGTGACGGTCCCTGTATCCTGTTAATGTTATTAAATCCCTGTGTTGCTCATGCGTTTGCATCCTTCTTTCCCTGCCTTGTGAATATTATGGTTAAAACAAATATTGAAGTGCGCTTAGTCTAAATATAAACATACTGATATCATTGCAATTTGTAATGATTATGAAGATGTTCTGAGTCAGTAAAAGCCATGTACCTGCTGTGTAGGAAATGAAAACAGAAAGTATATCATGCAATTAGGATCATGGTATTTCTTCCCATTGAATACCAGAGTAGGTAATGAATTTTGAAAAAGATATGCATGAGAAATTGGCTAATGAACTTTGTCAGTGTCCATATCGTGCCACAATATATGAAGAGAATAATTGAAGTTTAATCTTGGTGGCCTAGCGTGTGCTGCGGAGGAGTCTGTCATACAGATTTCCAGACTGGTGATGTAGATTTTCCACCATTTGGAGAACTTGGGTGAAAGGCAAGTGAGAACAGAGGCATGTCAATACAGACAAATATGCATACAAACACATTAACTCATCTGGTTTAAGGGTCTAGATTTTCCTCATGGGGAATTTGCACCTTGCAATGATTTTCTAACAGTGGCTGCCAAATACTTTTTTACCTTAATGTAGATGTTTAGGAGTCACAAGATCAAAATGCCCATGGTAACGCGTGGCGTCACATCATGTGGCACTGAAAAAAGTCTCAGTTTGGTTGAAATAGTAGCTCAAATGCATAACAATATTTATCTGATCTACGTGATGGAGGTTTTTAAAGTGAAGTGATTGTCATTGTGATATTGTCAGGATTGCCTGCAGCTGGGCTCCACACCTGACTCCAATCCTGACGCCCCATAAATGCCGGAAGTTTCCGCCCCTTCTGGGTCTCCGGCATTTTCGTGAACTTCAGTTGGTAACAGTGTTTGTAATTGGAGTTCTGGCAATCGCCACACGCCTACGGGTTAGTTTATGTTCGTAATTTAACTTGAATTATTTTCGGCCACCGCGCCATTGTTTATTTGTATTTCTTTATTGTTTGTTATAATAAAACCCCCTTCCCAGCATGTCAGACCTCTGTGCTTCCTTCCCCCGTAAGTCCGTAGTCGTGACAGAATGCCGGAGACCTCCCCAAATGCGCAGAGGTAAAAAACAGAGGAGAAAAAAAGCCGCGAAGGACGCAGCCCAGCGCGGCGAACGCGGACGCCAGGAGAGAGACGCGCCGCCCGTTCTGGTGGAGCGTTTTCTCCCCGAGAAGCCGTGGTACGCGGCGCCGCGTGATGACGTCACCCCCGGGAAACTCCGCGAAACCCGGAAGCGACAACGTCGGCGGGTGAGTGGGCGGAGCAAGGACGTTGGCGTCGGCAGCAGCGAGGAAGTGACGTGGGCAGCGAGCGCAGAAGATGCGACCCCCACGATCTTCGCCATGTCGAGCCAAGAACTCTGCGCTCTGCTGGCAAGGCTCCCCGTGGACTGGGACGACACGGACGACGACGAGAGCACGGGAGACGAGAGTTGGGCTCCGCCCATCGCGCCAGTCCATGATCGTCGCGAGGTCCGTGGGGACCCACGTCACTTCCAGGGGGGTGAGAAGCGACAACAGCGAGGAGGTGGGCAGGCTCCAGCCCGAATGGCCAGAGTACTGCCCATGGGAGCTTATCGCGCCATGGGTCCAGGATGTCCGCAGGGTGGACGACCCTCGGAGTCACAGGTGGGAGGACACGGATGATGAGAGCGACAATGACGTGGATTTTCGTTGGGCAGTTGGAGCCGGGATGGCTCCACCCAACGCGCGCGTCCGAGATTGTCGCGACATCCGTGAAGACCCACGTGACTTCCGAGGGTACAAGGTCGACACGGACTACGACAAGGATGACTCCGATTGGGCAGTCAGTGCCGGGATGGCTCCGCCCATCGTGCCCATCCATGATCATTGCGAGGTCCGTGGAGACCCACGTCAGTCCCAGAGGTGCGTCAACAGCGAGGAGGAAGACAGCGATGCGGGGGTAAGCTGGTGGAAGAGGCCAGCAACTGCACTGCCGGAACTGCCTCGCAGGGAAGATGCCCTCCCAGCTCCAGTCGCCAACCCGCCTTCCCTCTGCTCGGACGTTCCCCAGCTGAACGGCAGCGCATCACCAGCGCCCCCGCACACGCCCGCCACCATCTCCAGCGATGTGACCAGCCCCGTGTGGGACAGCCCAATGGTCCCAGGACCCTTCAGTGGGGCAGCAGACACGGATGAGATCACCTCCATCCTCACGTGTCTGACTGGGTCAGCATGGGGCTGGAGCACAACCCTCTGGCAGCAGGGAGAGACCGACAGGAGTTTTCGGGACTTCCAGCAGAGACTGAGGGTGGAGTTTGATCGACCAGAGCCTGAGCCAGGGATCGAACTCTGCCCTTCCACCACATCCAGCGCCAGTCAGGATCCGGGGCAAGAAGACCAAGCACTGGTGGGCGACGAGAAGGTCGCTCCTCCCAAGATCCTGGCTGTGCCCCCTGAGGAGGTCCCGTAGAGCCCAGAGAGGGAGCCAGACGACCCTCTCTTCTGTCTGTCTCTGTCTGTGTGTGTGTGTGTGCGTGGTATATGTGTCCGTATGTCGCCCCCACTTCCCCTCTTTGTGTCCACCAGATGGCGACCCAGCAGCAGAGCTGAACCCCAGGGAGGGAGTTCCCAACCTGACTGCACCGGTCCGAGGTGGACGAGCCCCAAGGTACCCCTAAGTCCAGCCGGGGGGGGTGCTCCCCCAAAGAATTTTTTGGGGGGGTGCAGTTCGGGTTGGGGACTCCTCCTGAGGGGAGGGGAGGTGGGAAAGCGATGGAGCTGGGTCCTCCGGTAGCCAGTGAGGAGGGCGGGCCAGGCATGGGCCTGTGTCCGCCTCCAGAGGGGTGGAGCGCCATAGAGCCCCCGGATAGGCATGAGGACCCAGCTGGGACAGGCAGGAAGAGGGCCTGCTTGTCCCAACGGACGCAGAAGGGGCTAGTCGGATGGTCTGGCAATGTCCCCCCCTTGGCACCAGGGCCGTGCAGCGAGAGGGGCTGCATAGTCCCAGAAGGCACCAGCCTGGGGTGCCTGGAACAGTTGCCAGAGGCTCTGGGACAATCTCCCTGCGCGGTGCAGGGGGTGACACAAGACGTGTCAGAGGGGACGTGTGGAGACAGGGCCCACACGTACCCAGATGGATTGGCCCTGATTATTGTGTGCAGGTACGAGAGTCTGGGGCCGCCATGCGGGACCACGCCGGGGAGCCAGGCCGAGGGTCCAGGGCCGCCATGCGGGACCACGCCGGGGAGCCAGGCCGAGGGTCCGGGGCCGCCATGCAGGACCACGCCGGGGAGCCAGGCCGAGGGACCGGGGCCGCCACGCCTGACCACGCCGGGGAGCCAGGCCGAGGGACCGGGGCCGCCACGCCTGACCACGCCGGGGAGCCAGGCCGAGGGACTGGGGCCGCCACGCCGGGGAGCCAGGCCGAGGGACCGGGGCCGCCACGCCTGACCACGCCGGGGAGCCAGCCCGAGGGACCGGGGCCACCACGCCTGACCACGCCGGGGGACACAACGAAATGTGTCCTCTGCTTTTAACCATCAGCCTTAGTGAACAGTGGGCAGCCATGAGAGGAGCCCGGGGAGCAGTGTGTGGGGACGGTGCTTTGCTCAGTGACACCTCCTGATTATGGGACCACTTCCTTACCCGCTAGGCCACCACTGCCCCAGGTAAATGTGTTGCCAGAGCCTCTGTTGTTTTTTTCTTATGTTGTGATTATCCTAATAAATGGAATGCTGGGAAATGTTGTCATTAGAACTATGGTTATGATTTAAGTCATCAGAACCATTCTGAACAAAATTTTACAAGAATGTGTTGTAGGTGCCTTCCTTGCAATACATTGATTTTTTTCCCCTTAAAACAGAGCCATGTTCTGTACTGTGATTTCCCCAGCTTTCAGCACATTGCTAATAAAACTTCAGATTATTGAAGGCTGATAATGCAACTTAAAAATGATCAGTTCAGTTAGAAAATTGGGCTGAAAAAAGAAAATCAGAAAGTAACTCTCAGAAAAGGCATATCAGCAACAAATTCTTCATGAGTCTGCATCTTGTTTTCCCATTTTCAATAAGACTCAATATACAGATATTAATGTTTCTTCCATCTCTGCCTTTATGGAGAGAAGAAGAGAGGAAGAGTACCAGATTTAATTTGAATCTCAACTTATCTATATTTGCACATTCAAAAACATAATAAAAATCAATTCACCTTTCCCTCTTTCTCAATCTCCCATCTAAAACGATTTCTGAATAATGAAAAAGGACCAGCATTATCGAATATTCCCAAAATATCACATGAAGTCTTCCAATTAACCAAAGAAAATTGGGTGAGGACGTCATGCTAAGTAAATTCAACTTGTAACAATGACATTGTTTTTTGCAGACAATTGATGTTCCCATTTTCTCAGTCTATTGCAGTTATTGTCAGTTATATAACACCTCCCCCACCCCTGCCCATCACACACATTTCTTTTTGAGGCTTTATGAGGACCTAGGATAATATATCTGCATGAATTATAAAACGTGTTTCGGAAGTGACTTTGCTAACCTTTGCTAACCTTTCCCTGAACTAAATATCAGGAACCCAAAGGGAAATTTTGTACACATAGGCAACCAGTTTCCCAAAGATATCAGAAAACATAATAATTAAACCATAAAAAAGTAATTACTTTTCGAGTTACAAATGTATAAGGAAAATTTCTCTAAACTAATTTGCTGCATTTTAAGTCGTTAAGAAAGCTCTGGTTTTGTTCAGTTTGATACAAAATGGATGGTTTTTTTTTATAAAACAGGTGTGATAGGTGGAAATTATTCTGAAGTCTCTAGTGTCTTCATACAGCTGTTATTTCAGCCTGTTTTTTGTATTTGTATGAACCCATCTCTCTCCCATTCACACATCAACTTATTTGGAGTGTGAAACTACTTCGTGGTGTGTGAATCCAGGGGAGCGGTTTTTGGTTTTTGCTCCGGTGTTCACTCCTACAGCTGATTCCCATTTCTCCAGACACAAGTGAGCGTAATTTTTATTCTCTCAGCCGCCATTCACTGCATTCTGTAATCACACACTATGTTAGAGAATACCAGGACAATCTATGGAAGGTACTCTGCACTTTGGGCAATAGTCAGGGTGGAGAGCAAGCACACCCATGTAAAGCACAGCCTGATAGCCCACACATATTACAGGCACCCCAATCGTTCTCTAGAGCTGTTTTTATTTTGGCCATATTGCTTTTTTCTTCTAAATGTTGCCATGCATTTGTGCCCTAAGATACAACACCTGCACACTCATGCATCAGGACAGCCTGCATCTGGCGTTTTACTTTCGCTCCCTCGACACAAGTTTCAGCCGCTACACCTGGAATAATCTAGTAGTCAACATCTATTTAAAACCAAAGTGGCACACTGAAGCACACATTCCCTATTAGACCTAGACAAGTTGCTTGAAAAGAATCAATAGTTCCCCCTCTGAGAACTGTGACAGGTCTTCGTTGTATGTTCACCTTTTCAGCTGCTAGAATATGCCATCATAACAGTTCTATCATTCTGAACCATCAAGCATTTAGTATTTTGCATATAATTTTTGTTCAGTAAAACCCCTCTTCTGTATTAGAGCCCAAAGTGCACTTGAGACTCCATTAGACTTTTGTGCTAATTGCCCTCAGTGTTCATCACCATTGCTGCATGTAGAGCAAAAAATGTCGCCTATCCTAGCACTACAAATAAATAAATGAAAATAAATAAAGACAAAGAAAGAAAAAGAAAAGGCTGATGCTGTTAAAACACTAGCGCATTTCCATTTTTAGTGCAAAAGAAAGAGAAAAAAAATCACATGGACACAAAAACATCAAGTTAATTTATATTTAAAGGCTCGGTGGAGGTGGTGGCGGTCACGGTGGCGGTGGCGGTGGCGGTGAAGGCTCTGCTGATTCCCAGATACATCTCTGCCTCGTTAAGAAAGAAGAGGCATTGGAAGCAGAAAAAGGCTCTCTTAAACACCATAGGCAACGTTTAATGAGATGTGTGCTAATGTGTGTGTGTGTAACAACCTCTAACTTATCTACAGTAGTCTTTGATCTGTGCTTGAGGACTAGTCGAGGTCTGAACAAAACAGGTAAGGGGAGTTGCAGTTCAAAGGTGACATGAATAGTTACAAAGATGTGGAGGCTATAGAGACCACCATTTGCACTGCATGTAAAAAAATATATATAGGGAACACATTATTACAAATTAAATAACAAAACACTCAAATAATAAAACTCAGACACAAACATATGTATTATAATTATTCATTAACTTATGTTCTGTAATATGATGTAGTATGATATTGTTTCCTGAAATTGGACACTTATCAGACGTATGATAACTGATGTATGATATGTGTGATAACCAGTTGTTACAGGAAAGACCGAACATGTGTGTGTGTGTATGTCTTTTGCAGAGAGACAGATGTTCTTTTCCCACTGACCTCATTTCTGGAGCATTTATAGGCAACTGCATTTAAAAATTAAAAATTCTGGAAACTCCTGATGACAATGGCAACTGTAGAAACAGCTAGTTAGACCGAGAACAGTTCATTTGTGATGCTGGACCTGCAATGAGAACGTATCATCTGCTGAGTCAAGCCATTTTAAATTTATTGGACAAAATGAAAAAAATTAAACAAACTCTTGGCTGCATTTCACTTCATAACCGTTTGTATGTTTTTCTCCTCCATCACAGTGTGGCTTCAGTATCAAGGCTGCCTCAGTTATTACTGCCCGCTGTCCTGAACGCTTGTCTCACAGATGCATTGTGCATGTATAAAATGGGCGCACACAGTCACTAACGTGTTTGTAATAAGTGGAACCAAATGCAAATCTGATCCTCAGTTGTATAAGATCAACACATTGAGACAAAATATCAATTAGAGTAAAACATACACATCAGCGTCGACGGCAAACGCTCCAGAACCCAGGGGCTAAAGCGTTGCTTTGTTCCTGCCTCCATTACCAAAATGGGTGCACTTCTCGCCCTGGCGGGCTGTGAAGGTTAATGGTGTTTCAAGGTTCAGGGTGCGTCTCTGTTCCCAGCTCCACCTCATGCACAATCAATGGTCGGTGTGGGCCTAGAGTTGGTATTAGGGTAAATTGGGTGGATGTACTCATGTACTCAGGTTTGCATAAAAGAGGCATGACAGTAATGATGACTTCAGGAACAAAACAAATCTATAAAGCAGCAAGGGAGAAAACACGCCATGCATGATGGGAGAATCATTGTGGTGGACCCATTCCACCCAGCAGGTTCTGCCACAAATCTCATTAACACTACAATAGACTGTACTACATTTGCTCCAGTAACCACATTTTAAATGACATTTTCTGTTTTTAAATACATTTGCAACAGATTGTTCGGAATAGTAATATAGTGCTGATAAATTTAATTGTTCTTTTACTTTATATTCCTAACCTACATTGATCAAATTAGTGTGTACTCTAAAAAATTGACTTATCAACCTGAACCATCATGGTAATTTAAATATATGAATGATATAATATTTATCAATCGCATGTAAGAGAGGTGAAGTGTCATCACTGTTCTTCTCTGCATTTCCACAGTTAAATAACATGGCAAGGAGGATGTGATAAGGTTAAATGCAACTCAATTATTGTTATGAATTGTCTGCACAATTTAAACGAAAAACAATATTTAATTAGTTATTTTTAAAACTCGCCATCTGCTGAGGATAATGAGCAAATTGCCGACTTGGATGAGGCCAGTGAGCAGATCAAGCTTCAATTGCGAGAGTAGGAAGTTCTCCCTCTCGCTTGCTCCCTCCCTCTCCCTGCTGTTTTCTTACTTTCTCCTGCAAGTTCACACAGAACAGCTCCTTTTCAGTCAGTTAGGGCAGTCATTTTTAAGAAAAGGATTAAAAATGGATCCCAGATAAATCCAGCCAGGTCAAGGCATGTCAAATAAATTTACGAAGTACAAAAGCACAAAAACAAGACAAGAATGAACAAACATTCAGTCAAGACGTGAAGAAGCCAATATTGGTGATATGTGGTCTTACCTGCACGAGCCAGAGGCAACTCAGATGACAGTTTTTCTCATATATCAGGGACATTTTCAAAAGAACCTGTATCGTTTACATGCCAGTGTGTGTTTGAGCCAGTTTGGATTTGGCTGGCAGTTCATATAATAAAACTGCACAACTGCCACAGTGGTTAGAATCTATTGGTTTGAACCCAACTAATGGGGTTCAGTAAAAATATCATGAATTATTGGTGTTTTTTACCCCAGTCAGACTTGGGATTATATAAATCTGTAGCCAAAACCTGTTTTGTGCAGGTCTCTACTTAGCCTTCCACATGGTTTTAAAATGCATTTAATTATTGCTGGTAGTAATCTTACTCAGGCCCTTTTATAATTGTACCCAGAGTTCATAAAAGTGCATGTTTTATCTAACCACTTTATTCAGAAGGGGATTTCCACCCAAGTGTTTGCCCAAGTAATTAAATTTTCCTGACTATATTAAATGATGTGAGGATGAAACAACAATCATGCTTGATTACCATTCATTAGGTGATCCATGAGGGATTAAAATACAAGGCAACAATTAAGAGATGTCACTTCAAAATATATATAAATGAAAATTGGATGCAAACATTACAGGCGACTTGCAAATCCCTTGTTTATTTTCTCAATGTTAAGTTGAAACTCCCTGTTCAAATGCCATGGATTAAAAATTGACGTGTTGTCTTTCAAGACTGCAGAAGCTGGTTTGTGTAACCAACCAAAATACTAAAATCTAACTAAAATCTACCTGTTTTCACTAATTTGTTCCATCTAAACTCAGGACTGATACATGTATCATGCATTGGAAATTAAAACGTTACCAGTGATTATCTGTAAAATTAATAATACATTTGTAAATAAATAAACCTGGCCCAGAAAGTTTCCAAAATATTCATATAAGTAATTTAAGGAAGCACCACTAGATGGAGTGGTCTGAAGGCAAACATGCGGTGTGTATGGTGATAGGTTTAACATTGTCACCTTTTGGCCTCCATAACATCATAAACATTCTCAGTTTTGTACAATTGTGTGCACAGTATTTTATTTAGACAGTATTACCTGTGTTGTAAGCAGCTTGAGCATTGAGTATTGGATTATTTTGCGGCACAGTGGTTAGCAACATGAGTTTGAATCCCAGCTTGGACCTTGTGTGTGTGGAGCTGCATGCTCTCCCTGTGTTGCCGTGGGTTTTCTCTGGGTTCTCTTGCTTGCTCCCGACATCCAAAGGCATAAACATTAGGTGAATTGGTGACCCTGAATTGTCCGTAAGCGTGAATGTGTGAGTGCATTACGTGCATTTGGTTACGCGACCTTCATCATTCTGGTGCCCCGCGCTGTGCCCACCGTCCTGGAATTGGCTCAGGCAGCCATTACCCTGAGCAGGACTAAGTGGTTTATGTAAAGTTTATGAATCTGTGTATCTGTTCCATTAGGGAATGTGTGAAACATAAACCATATACACATCATACAAAATGTACCTTAAGCCCAAACCACACTATAAAGTATACACTGTTAAGGTGTACACTGTTTGACAGATCTCCTCAAATAAAGACATTTCCAGTAACCTGGAAGTATATCTACCTTAAAATGTTTTTTAAAGGTAGAACTCAATAAATTAGAAGTTGAACTGTCACATGTTTATCATTCTGGATGTAATGATTCCCGGATTGAATGTGGAGGCTATACGCTGAGCTGGAGAACAGATTTATCATCTTCTTCTAGATTTAGGAACACAAGGACCTCATAGATGCCAGTTACCGCCGGGACAGGTACAATTACTGAGTGAGGAACCTGGTGTGCTCTACACGCTACACATCTGAATCATTGCATTGTGCTTTTCCAGTCACCCCACAATGTGAAGGCTGCAATTAAAAACAAGTTTGTTTCCCCAGAAAAGTTGTCCTCTATCACAGGCGCAGCAGACGACGGCTCCTTTACAAAATTATAAATTTTTTATATAATCCTTTATAGCAATACATCTTTTTTTTGTGTAGTATTGTTTTTATTTTATTTATGTTCTATTATTTGACTTTATTTGTCATATTTAATGTCAAAACACACTTTAATCTGCATTGATGTGTGAAAGCTGCTGATTAAAGTTTTTAGTGTGATTACTTAATTAATGAGACAAGGTACAATAATATGCATAAAACTGAATTTATGTTAAACTTGATATTTGGGCAATTATTCATTTAAACAGATTCAGTGAAAGAACAGTGAAGGTCACGATTCAGGAGGTCTAGTTGAGTCGGGTGACTGAATTAAACCAAAAACTACAAATATTACAAATTAATTATGCTTGTGTTCAGAGTATAACATTCCATGTACAGTGTGTGTCCATTTATTTAATCTGTATACTTTGTGTAAGATTTTACAATATCTGTACAAATTTGGGGAAAAAATGGCCTCTGTGTACAAATACATATCGATTTTTTGTATTACTGGGACTTTATTTGTGAACTTTTCATTCTGTGTGCCAGATTTCTGCAGTGTTTGGTGTCTACTCTTCAGAAGGCCGTGGCCATCCAGCCCCTGGTAGGTAGAACTGACCTGTGAAAATGGACTCGTGGGAACATGCAGAGAGAGAGAGAGGTAGTGTGTGTGTTTGGTTTTCTGATATTAATGAGAGATTCCATCGTCGAGAAGCATTGGACTCCCTTCACTTGCCAAACAAGCCATTAGGGGAGAACCCTGTTCCAACTGGGCATGGGCCCAAATTAAATCTCTATAAAAGAGCACTCACTTGAAAAGTGTAGCGCTGGAGCTAAACTCAGTCACAAACAGCAGTTACAGTGTAGGCCACCATCTGGTCCAAAACTGTCTGAGAAAACTGTTGAGAAAGTGCAACGTGTAAAATCTTATAACCTAAAAATTCATGAATTATAAGAAATGCCCAGATCTCACACCTGGTAAACATCACTTCCATGAAATAAAAACTCACAACTAATGTCACTTCCATTATTCGTAACAATCCAGGGCTCAAATCCAAACTGCTGGATGCCTGATTTTTTTTCCTTTTACAAAACAGACTTCAAATTTAATTAATCAAAGGTAGTTGTAGAACTTCATTTAAAACTAAGCACTAGAATCATTTCCAATTTTCCAATTTAATTAGCCTTTAATATATCTCAGCATTAGCTGAAAGAAGCCATTTACCTGATGGCTTGAGGGAATTAACTGCTTATTATCTTCACATAAAGCTTTAGGAGGAACATGAAGCAGCTTAGTGTGATGTTAGAAAAGAGGTCATTTTAACACCGAAGATGGACTCGTGCTGAAAATTTAGGTCCATCATGCTCTATCTGAAACAACTCCTCTGTAGCAGATCGCGGTTCAATGAATCTATTTAATTCTATCAATAAGAGTAAGAAATAGTAAAGTAAAGTAATGTTTGCTTAAAGCATGGTAACAACGAAACAAATGACTGGACAGAGATTTAAAATCAACCCACAAAAATAGCCCTAAGTAGTATAGAAGACATCGGCTGCTTTGAAATTATGAGGCATTCCAGGACATGATCCTTGCAAAAGCCCACAAGATCAAAAGTCTCTGACAGCTTGTCTATCTCACCACTCTGTTCCCTCAGCTCTCAGTCGTTCTGCAGTTCAGACCGGAAGAGGGCAGTTGTCTTGTGCTAGAACACCCACTGAAAATTAAAATAAATATTTTTATTAGCAATTCATTCACCTGGGCTAAGGAAGGGGACACATAATCAGAAGGTTGTGGGTTCAAATCCCGAAAGTTGAGGTCCCCTTGATCCTTTAGATCATTTATATCCCCTTGAAATATAGATCTTTGCTTTTCACAACAGATTAAACTTTTAATAAACTTTTAATATCTAAAAATAAACGAATAATAACCATGATTGGATAATAGGACATACATTTCAAGAAATGAAACACTTATATACACTTATATTTTTAGGCATAGTAATCTAAACAAGTAAATTTGCAATTATGAAACTTGAACAGCCAGTTAAAAAATAATGAAATAAAGTGTGTGCCTCCATCTGTTTCATGGGCAGAAAAGAACATAGTTTCTGCTTCGCGTGTCTGTCGCATAAAGTGCACCAGCCAAGAAACGGCCGCTGCTGACGACTGCGATTCAGCCGACTCCGCTCCCACACTTTCTGTTATGTGCAACCACTGCTTTATATGGAGACGAGAACAATGTCTCTACTAAGCTTGCATGATGAGTTTCCACCAAGCAAAGCACTATCGGTGGCCCAGAGTGAAGGATCAAAAATTCTACCATGACTACATAGACAAGAGGCTTGCTCTGTAAGCCAGCGGCATCTCAGTGAGACGGTAACATGGACAGAGTAGGACATGCTCAGCACAACCCATGAAGGGCATCAATCTCCATCAGCACAGGGCTGTGACGACCTTGCCATGATAATATCCAATCACTCACAATCCCGACCCCCACACTCTGGTCTCGACTCATTGCCCATGCTTTCTCACCCAATTAGACAAGCCAGTTGCATGGAAGGAGCTGTAAATTGGTGGGAAAACAAAGCCTCTGCCGGCCCACGTCCAGATTTTTTATTTAATTTTACTTTTTTGGTGGCCAAAGTATCACAGATCAAGTCTGCTACAGGCAAGTAATATACATACTTAAATATATAATTAATACACATGATCAGAACTGTTTCAAATAACTCCCTCATGCATTATTCACATCATGTTCCAGCCAGCCCAAAACAAAATAATCCAAATTTTTTAAAAGGCTCATGATTGTCTTTAAATTCTGGGAAAGCTGACAAATCAGCGTACTCACTGACTGGCAAATTAAGTAATACTGCGGTAATACTAAGTAACTTTTTTGTGTGATCAGGTACATAGCTAATGTATGACCATGTGGCACCGCTGAGACTAGGAGACAGGTGTGGTGGCGTTACATTAATATTCAGAAGGCTTCGCAATAACTACCAAGCTCTTTCCCGCATTCATTCCTATAAAAAAATGAGGAAGAAGATGGTGCACCAAGAAATCACGCCACCAGCACTAATATTAGTTTGCACCATGATTAATTCTAAACCGGAGCAAACTAACACGTACAGGGAACATAGTTTTTGAACAGTTGAGACTCTTCTGCCTTTGAACAGTTTGCGACAAGTTCCTTCGGTACTGATTCCGTTTCAGAATATCTAGAGGTGAGAACACATCAATGGTGCTGTTTGCTTGTGCATCAAAACTTTAGCATCAGTATGACAGCAGAGATCTACGTGTGTGATGGCGTACAGCAGCACTGTCATCTGTCTGACGGGATGGGTGGGACGTGCGACAGAGAGCTCAGATCAAATCAACTCAGCTCGGGTCACACGATCGGGACTGAAAGAAAGAGAAGAGACAGACATGCAGCAACACACACACCTAAACACGACACAGAAACTGTTGCTCTCCTCGCCTGCATTATTTTGTTCTCCCATGTCTCCACTTCTTTTGTGCTTTCTCCTTTTAGCGTTCCCTCTTCACAATTATTCTAATACTTTCATCTGTAAAATGACTCCCTCCCTGCCGCCCTTCTACTTCAAAGGTGCCGGTGGCGTCGAGTTATCGGCACATGAACCCAGCCTTTGTCAATTCAACTGTCCGCTGTGGACCAACACACACTGGCACAAAGACTCTGTTATGCCCTGACCTTTACTCTACATCCAGCAGACATCACAAGAGCAGCTATTACGGTGGAATTGTGGACTCAACTTATCTGCCTCGAGGGAGTGATGAAGGGACCATTTATTACATTAACCAACGGTGCCATTGGTTACGGTGGCACTGAGGTGGCCTCACATTTCCACGGCGAGTTTTTACGCTGTCCCCGTGTTGGCCTGGGTTTCTGCCGGGTTCTCCGGTTACCGCTCTCTCATGCACATGTACTCTATATTGACCGTAGGTGTTTGTGTGTAAGTGAACGGTGGACTGGTGACCCCTCCACCCAGGATGGCCTCTGACAGCCACAACCCCGAGTAACAGGCCTTAGCGGTGGAGGATATTGAGTCAGTGAGTGAGATTAATGAATGGGGTCACTGGGTCAATGACAAAACATTTTAATGTTCTCAAAAGGTTGCTTTACAACACCAACAGCGCAGCAATGTTGAAGATTAATTCAACAAAAGCAGAACAAAATATGGACACCATACCTGAAAACAGCCAGCCAGTTCAACATCAGCACATTCTAGTGCAACACGAAGTAAACACAAATAAATTGGGACAAACAGGAAGTAGATAAAGGGTGATCGCAATCAGTACAGTGGTGACACAGGAGATAATGGAAGGCAAAGAAAATGAGAAATCAGGAAGCGCCACAAAGTCATTGGCAAATGGGCATTGGTATGCCACGTCTTTTCAAGACCCGCTAAAACATTTTTGCTAAATATTTGGTGTCCTCTACCGGATAGCAAGTTTGAGATGACATGCTACTACTGTTTAAAAGTTTAAAGCAGGAATGAAGAGAGTGAGGAATGTGCAATTTTTTTCACGTTTTTCTGTTAATGGCCAACAAACAGAGAACTGCAACAGTCAGTTCTGAAAGTGATTACGGCATATATGCTCTTTATATTTGGTGTTGAGCATGGAGCTGAGCCTGGCGAAATTGGGAAGATTTAAATTGTTAAAAAAGAGTATTAAAAAAAACACATTTAGACAGATTAACTAAAGCATGATTCTGCAAAACCCTGGGTAAGGAGTCTTTTACATTTAAATATCATGTCATTGTTACATACCAGGGTCACATATCTTAATTGTACTCTCTAAATGCAGGTCATTTAGTGCCTTAGTGTGTGAATTTGCATAACCTAAGGGCAGGTAAATAAAATAATCACATACAAATAAACAATAAGCTTGTATCATATAAATTCATGGCTCATATTGCTGCATATTTTTGTTGCACTTTGAATTTTAAGCAACATTCAATGGCCTTCAGTAGGGGGCTGTTATCTTCAAAAAGAAAAGATTAAATGAATTCCTGTGTTAACAGTGTAATGGGGGAGGATTTGTCTGTACTGAAAAATCCTGCTTTGATGCTGCTCAGATCGATTGATGGACAGCAAATGGCAAGCATTCTGCAATGGTGGAACTCATTACCTGCTTCGACACTCTGTATTCGCCTTCCATCTTCTCATCAACACATTTACAGCCTTGCGTCTCAACACAGCATACCAATGTTCCTCGTGAAACCTGGATGCTGACATAAAAATACAAATGTATGCATGATATGCACACACACACATACACACACACAGTCACAAACATAAAACCACTCTGAGACTTTAAGACATCTGTCTCCACCGACTTTCTGGTCCAGCAATATCAAATGGTATTTCAGGTGTACCGTGTGTGAAAGAGAAAGCCTGGAGTTGCACATTCTGGGCTGGAATTCCTCCTTGCTGACATTTGCCTGTGTTAAGTATGCCATGATAAGCTCTCAGATCATCAGGCTGTAGCTGCTGAGCTGTGGCATTCATTAGAAATGACCTTTGGAAGCAACAATTAGCTGAGGAGGCACTATTGTCGCAAAACAAAAGCGGGAAATTAACAAGGGTAAAATGGAATCAATATTTGAGTCTATTACCAGCAGGCAGTTTAGGAAATTGTAATGGATGACCAGAAAGACATAGTCTGCAGAGCACACGTCTCAAATTAACAAATTAAGACCTTATTTATCAAACTACAAACTCTGAAAACAGATTACGGGGAAGTCACTACAGAGATGAACTTACACAATTTCTGACACACAATAATGCAGTTATGAATGCACCCTATCAGGCTTTGCAAGTATCTGCTTTATGCAATTTGTAGGATCTATGGTGGAACCAGAATGTAAAATGTGTGTAGCATTATTGTCACACTATGTGTTCTTCAGTCATACCTTCTTGCTAGTGTAGATTGCATTGAATAATAAGACACTTATAGTAAAAAAAAGAATTTTACTTGATATAATCAATAATAATATTATGACGAAACAGTGCAAACCTGAAACCTCAAACCATTACATGCATCGGCTAACATGCTTATAATACAGTCATTATTATTATTAAGGCACTTATTATTCATATTAAGCAGGTTATTGCAGTTTCATCCACTGCAGCATATACTGGTATTAAACTATTCATTCTAGTTTTTGTTTGTCTTAGCCAGTAAGACCCACTCAAACCTGAAAATCAAAGGACTGCTTCCCCTAACAGAACAGGGGTCTCCTGATGCCAATTAGGTTTGTCTCCATGGAGACCAGGGCTCCATTTCATCATGTTTCTGTCCCTCTGTCATTAAAACCTCATTATAGTCCTTTAAGTTGAATTCAGTGTGCCTCGTAATCCACACAAAAGTCTGAGTACTTGTTTTTGCCGTATGTTTGCCAATGCAGCAGCATGGGACAGAGAGTAGGCCAGCCTCCACCACTGATTCACTTTCAGCATGTATCATTTATTGCTTTTCTCCCAAATTATCAGGGAAATTTGAATAATGGCTATTCATGTAGCAGAAAATGAGAAGCAACGCTTTCTGAGAAAGTCACAATCCACAAACCCACTGACAAAACAAGATAAGTTATTAACATTACAACAATTTATTGTAAGCCATTACGCCAGTGCTACCCTAAAGCTACAGTAAATTACTCGTCATAATGATCTCTTAATTAACGAATGAAACTGGGCTGTGGGGAGGTATGGCGCTCCATTTGATTCTGTTCCTAGGCCTGCACTACCTTACTAACACGCATCCTTGCCCTGTAAATAATTTGTTTTTATATGTTGCATTTTTCATTGACCCCACTGGGTCCTGCATTCTCTTGATCATCTTTCCCTCTCCACTGTGAGTGTAAATCAAATTAAACCATTAGGTCCAGATTAGACGAGGACCTAACAGCAGCACATCCCATTACCCACGCCATTCTAAAAGATATATTCAGTAATAAGCTGCAGTTAATGGAAATTAAGACACCTGTCTTCTGGCGAGCCAGTCCTAATGTCCAACATCACCCAGCATCGGCTCTTATTAGCACATTAACTACGTGCGAAGAGGAGCAGGAAATCAGAATACACAAACAAGCCAACCATACCTCATGTGGAGGCTACATTGTGTCATGAAGAATGAAGAATGGAATTTCCAGCAATTTTTCAATAGCATAACCTTCAAGTTTTGTCCAAGTAAAACGTTTTGTGCGCCTCCCCGTTGGTATATAACAGCGAATGATAAAAATACTGACTTTTCAGTAACAGATAAAAAAAAGCAACACTTCAGTAAGAGTAAGTCACAGAGATCATGCATGCAGTTTACGAAGAACTAACTGTAGCAGTAGAGTAGCAATGAATTATACATTATACATGATGTTTTGTTTGTCCTCAGCCATATGACATAGGGGGAAGGGACAAAAGTTTGCAGTGTAGACTGATTTCCCAAGGCTGCGGTCTACCAATGTTCTATTATATTATAATATATTATAATATTCTATTATATTTGCAATAATTCTAATTTCAGAGTCAACAATTTCTTAAGGATCAGAACATTTCCACACAGTCAGTGAGCAGCAAACTGACTTCATATAGATCTCTTTTATGTGAGATAAATTGTCAGGTCAAAATATGACATTGTCTCAGATGTGTCAAGACTGAGATCAAGGTGTGCCCCTGAGGTCAATTGCTCTACCATTCATCCACCTTATCTTTCAGGGATCAGCTAACTTGCTCCATTTCTGACAGCTCTGAATATTCCAGCTCTTCTACGGCCTGCACTCTCACTATGGTCCATACTGGTCAATATCACAATTACAACAAAAGAAGGGTGCCACCCTCCACATTCCAGAGCTGACAGATTGATTGAGGAGATATTGTTTGTTGCATCTGTGCATCCTGACATGATCTCATTTAGCAGCAATTTCATTTTATGTTGCTATTGCATCCTTTTCAGGAAATGTGTAACATGTGTAAATGTGTAACGGTTAAGGAAGCGGCCCCGTAATCAGAAGGTTGCAGGTTCGAATCCCGATCCGCCAAGGTGCCACTGAGGTGCAACTGAGCAAAGCTCCGTCCCCACACACTGCTCCCCGGGCGCCTGTCATGGCTGCCCACTGCTCACTAAGGGTGATGGGTTAAATGCAGAGGACAAATTTCACTGTGTGCACTGTGTGCTGTGCTGCTGTGTATCACATGTGACAATCACTTCACTTTCCTACTTTCCTACAGTAGTGCTCATAAGTTTCAAGCAGGTTTGAAAATGTGGTGGGAATTTTCTCATCTGGGGAGCTACAAAAAAAGAAAGTCAACAGATTACCAAGTTTAATTCACCGTGCACAGGGGGGGACTCGCAAGAAGAACTCCCACCCCCTGATTACAGTTTTTAGCTTTTATACCATTCGGGGCATACAAGGTCGAAAGACAAGCTTGCACCACTTTGGACAGTGGAGCCCATCAAGGTCACAGAACCTTCCCTTTATCAGCATATGTTCAGCTTTTGCGTCAACAAGGTCAGATATAAGATACACAGTTGTTTTTGACTGTTCCATGACCAAAGGTGGTGGTCAAATAACACGTGATAAATTCAGGCCCTTCACAGAAAACATTGCTATAAACTAAGCATTTATATATATTTCTATTTAACAGGTTATTCTCATCAATTAACAAAATGCAGTGACTGATCTGAAGAGAAATACCAGACAGACCTGATAATGCTGAGGTAAGTGGGGACATACCAGCAGTTCGAGGACTGCTTGTTCTTCTTTAAACTGATGATGATTTTTCATGACATTGGCTGTATGTTTGAGAATAAATCTGGAGGCAATCTGATGGTATCTACTTAATGGTATTGCATTCTTTGTAATCAGAAGGTTGCTGGTTCAAATCCCAAGGTGCCATTGAGGTGCCAGGCGCCTGTCAAATTCAAATTCAATTCAAATTGTATTTGTCACATACACAGTCAAACATGGTATGATATGCAGTGAAATGCTTTTGAAACTGCTATAGACCTCAATATTGCAAATATTCAAAGCAGGGTGAAATTGGAAGGCAAAAGTTTCTTCACTGGTCTCGTTTTTTCTTAAAGCCTTATATGTGCCAGGAAAAGGCCAAGGATTCTGCAAGAAAAGGTGAGACTGAACTTTTCATAAGTAACAATCAGATGAAATCTGTGAGTTGGAGAATAGCCTTTTTGCCCTTCTGGAACAGAAATCTGTGTCCACATACCTGCATCTGAAGTCCTCTGTATGCTACTTCCAGAACTGTATGAATGTGGTTTGCCTATAAAATCAGCATAAGTCCTGAATATGCATATACAGACCTTCATTCTATATACAGTGGTTTAAAAGGCAAAGGGATGGTGTGTGTGTCACACTGCAATGTGTTAGACTAGAACACAACACACAAACAACACAGTGGCATGTGGCAACACCCAACAATAGGCAAATATAATGAATCAGTACAGGTCATATGTAAACATATGCAAGAAACTTTTGTAATATAAAGGTAGAAGGGTAATAAGTCACAATACCCAAACCAATTATAATGCCCCTCCACAGTCCCATAGTGATGGTGGCCCCTTGGTGGCCCCCACGGTGGCCCATGGCCAAAACATCAAAATCTGAATCAACGCGGTATCTGTGCCAGTTTTCTACAGTGGTCGACAAGCACAAATCAAATACACATTTAATAAAATAAAACTTACTTAGTAAGTTAGTATTAACTTACTAAGCCTTTTCCTTTTTTTTCATGACTTACACTACACATGTAATGCAGTTAGATAATGAGCATGGCAAACAACAACAACATTTATTTCTTATATAGCCCAAAATCACATACAGTATGTCTCAATGGGCTTTGACAGGCCCTACAGTTGACACCCCCCACACTTGACCCTTCTGCACACAAGGAAAAACTCCACACAAAAAAAACTCTAGGAGAGAGAAAAAAAAAGAGAGGAAGAAACCTTGGGAAGGAGTGATACAGAGAGGGACCCCCTTCCAGGTTGGAGTGAGCCTGCAAATGGTGTCAGTGCAGGGTTGGATATGATATAATGATAAGTCCTACGGTTGTAGGGTTGGAGAAGTCCAGGATGTATTCAGTGTCATGGTCTAGATTACGTGTCCAAAGATAAAGTGTCATCTAAATATACCCGGATATGGGTATGCACTCCCTCTCCTGAATCCAATAATTCAGCAAATTCTCAGCAGTTCCTTACGCTTGTGCTCACATATGTACTTCTTTCCACTAATTGGAAACAATGTGGCCACAGGATTCACTGAAGAGAAACTTACAACCTGTTAGCTGTGAAGGCCCCGCTGAGACTGTCCTTTGGGCACAAGGGCTTGATGAGTCTGCACTTTCTAGAAGGAGCCTTGTCTACTGAGGCAGTGACAATGTGAGACTTTGCCCTGTGGTCTTGTGACAGCACCCCCACTCCATCTGTTCGCGCTGTTCTCCAGTGGCTCTCTCGGTGCTTAGTTAATTTAAGATGGTTTCTTTGCAAGCCATCATAGAAAATTAAACTAATGTGGGCACAAAAATGTGAAGTGCAAGAATTGCTGAACACTTACAGTATGTAATTCAGTAAATAATCATCCTCAAACACATATGACCTGCAAGTAAATGTTTTCATTTGCATAAAAATATTCATCATACTATATATTATGCAGAACATATACATACTATATTTTTGGGGTTTACCAAACTGAACCCAAATCACCAAGAATGGTGAAGATTTAATTTAATCTAATATAAACAGAGCTGATGCCAGAATGCCCTTTCATCATTCATCAAAATGTAATATAACTTTTTTCACATATTGCCCACACTTTGTGATCAGCTGATAATTTTTTTAAGCATACAATTCAAAGGTCTGAGAAATTTAACCCTAAGAAGGTATGTTTTTATGTATCCCATTACATATCCCATTATTTATACATATATAAATATACCCTCTCTGGACAAACTGCACAGCTCTCGCCGCCTCAAGAGAGGATAAAACATTACAAAGGACTCCTCATATCCTGATCATGACCTGTTCCAACTGCTGCTATCAGGCAAGAGACAGTATTTAAGATCCCTCTGGCTCAGGGACTGCACCTTATTTCAATGTACTTGTTACAATGACAATAAAGATATTCTCATTCTGATTATTCTGAGTTACATTTACATTTAAAGTTTTTAAAAGTGAAGTGATTGTCACATGTGATACACAGCAGCACAGCACACAGTGCACACAGTGAAATTTGTCCTCTGCATTTAACCCATCACCCTGAGTGAGCAGTGGGCAGCCATGACCGGCGCCCGGGGAGCAGTGTGTGGGGACGGTGCTTTGCTCAGTGGCACCTCAGTGGCACCTTGGCGGATCGGGATTCGAACCGGCAACCTTCTGATTACGGGGCCGGATCCTTAACCGCTAGGCCACCTCTGCCCCAGAGGCATTTACGGCATTTGGCAGACGCCCTTATCCAGAGAGACTTACAACATGCTTTGAAGTTACCATCGATGAAGAGATCAATTCTGGTTCACTAGGACCACCAACCATGAATACAATCCCTCTACCCACTCTGCTGTAGATTCTGTACACAAGTTCAACAACAAGAAAGTTACAAGTTAATCTAAATATTCTTTAAAGAGGAAGGTTTTGAGCTGTCGTTTGAAAGTACTCAGTGACTGAGCTGTTCTGACCTCGAGGGGAAGTTCATTCCACCACCGAGGGGCCAAGATGGAGAAGAGTCTAGATGAATGTTTCCCTTTTACCTTTAGAGATGGAGGGACCAGGCGAGCAGTACTGGAGGCTTGGAGTATACGAGGTGCAGTGCGAGGTGTAATAAGGGTATGATGTGGCTAGGGAGAAAAGGAGAGGACCTAGCACCGCGACTTGAGGGACACCAGAGGAGAGTCTACATGAGGTAGAGGTGGATCCTTTCCAAGTCACTTGGTAAGATCGCTCATCAAGGTAGGAAGCAAACCACTGCCATGCTGAGCCCTGAATTCCAAGCCTCTTCAGGATAGACAAGAGAGTCTTGTGGTTAACGGTGTCAAATGCTGCAGAGAGGTCGAGGAGAATAAGTACAGATGACAGTTTTGCCAATCTGGCCACATGTAGCTGCTCGGTAACAGCCAGAAGGACAGTCTCAGTAGAATGAGCTGTTCTGAAGCCAGACTGGTTAGCATCCAGGAGGTTGTTCTGTGATAGATGAAGTGATAGCTGGTTGTAGACACAGCGTGCAAGGATTTTGGACAGAAATGAGAGGAGGGAAACTGGTCTGTAGTTGTTGTTGTCTGTCAGATCAGCAGTGGGTTTCTTTAGGATTGGAAGAACCCTGGCTGTTTTAAAGGCAGATGGTACATGGCCAGATGACATTGAGCTGTTTATGATATAAGAAATGAAAGGGATGAGGTCAGGGGAGATGGTTTGAAGCATTGCAGAAGGGATTGGATCTATGGGACAGGTGGTTGGGTTGCCTGTAGATATTATCTGAATGATTTCATCAGATGTGAGCTTAGAAAATTGATTTAGAGTAGTTGTAGAATTTTCAGAGGGTAGAGTAGGATTTGTGGTGGAGAATGTCTCACAGATTTTTTCAATCTTCCCTCTGAAGAAGTTGGCAAAATCATCAGCTGTTAGGGAAGACGGGGCAGGGGGAGTCGGAGGGTTGAGTAGGGATAAGAAGATGTTGTGGAGTTTTTGAGGGTTGTGGGCAGAGGCTTCTAGTTTTGCTTTGTAGAAAGCAGTTTTAGCAGCAGTGAGGTTAGTGGAAAATTTGCGCAGAAGATTCTGGTAATACAGTAGGTCTGAGTCAAGCTGTGATTTCTTGTATTTTCTCTCCGCTGCTCGAAGTACTCTTCGATTGCTCCGAATGTATCGGAGAGCCAGGGTGTAGGGGGAGAGGTCCTTTTTACCCATCTGTTGTGAGTTTTTGGACCGTGTGTGATGATCAAAAGGAAAGATAAAACCTCAACACCTATAATGCATCAGGCCTCGTTTAGTGCTTAACTTTTGTTCAAAGACTCTCTTACAGAAGCTGAAAACAAAGAGAAGATGTAAAACAGAGGAGTTGAACTGTGGAAAGGGCAGAGTGGAGCCTGAGTGTATGAAACGAGTGAGTGTGAATCATAGCCCTTAAAAACATATTTTGTGTTTCATTATGATGCCACCCACACCAATGGTTCTGAGAATGCATGTTTAAATATATCATTTTAAAAGAGCATTTTGAAGGTACTCTGCTACTTTACCGCCTCTTGGTTCACTTGAGATTTTGATCACATCTCAGAGTCAGTGTTTGCGTGTGGGTAGGGATGGGTTGTGTCTGAATATGATTTTACAAAAAAAGGTAAAATAAATTCTGAAAATGGTTTCACCTTTATGCTTGTGACATTTCTCCAAATGTGAATGTTTTACGTGCAAGAAATGTGTTCCCATCACACTGCAGAAGTGAGAAGCATAACGACAAACAAACGTTTTAATAATGTCACAAATAATAGTTCGAATCCTGCCTTGGACCTTGTGTGAGTTTGTATGCTCTCCCTAAATACAGTATATTTATGTAACGTAATCTAATCAACAATTAATATATTCAATCTATCTTTTCCTTTTTCCAATTTCATTTAGCTGTTAATATTTAACACAAAAAAAAATTCCTTTACTCACTCTTGATCCTTTTTACCTGCTATGCATCTTCCAGCAATGGAATATCATCATGACTTTGTGCTGTTTGCTCTTTTCATCTATATTTCAGTGTAGACGCTTGAAGACTACGGCCTTTACTGCAGCCTCACGCCCATTTCTGTTCAGTACTTTCCCATGTGAAAATAAAGCACAGCAGGACATTTTACATCCACTCTACAAAGGCTGCCCCTCTGCACCTACGCAGCAAGACTTTTAATCCAACACGTTCAGTATTCTCCGCACACAGGACCAACAAACATTTAAGGCATAATCTGATGTAGTTGTCCATTCAAAACAGTAGTGATTTATCTAAAATGATGCTGAGCATGATTATTGCAGCAGGAAGCCTTGTTTGAAGGAATAATTGCATTTCCCTTGTTAACACAACTACAGTCTTTATTTATCAAGTGCACACACACACACACACACACACACACACACACACACACACATTTAACTCAAGTTTGCAGAGAGGTTTCACCAAGTAAACAAGTAAATGTATTTTTCATATACGCAGTACAAACAGGATTCTTGTGAACATCAGATATCAAGTCCTTTGGTACAAACATCAACATGATCTCATGCATACATGGAGCCAATGTTCCAGATTTTCATGTTCGGGGGTTAGAAAACTTATATAAAATGATTTTAATGTTAAATATGCATAAATTATATGAGTATTAACAAAACAAATGCCTAGAGTGAAAATGTAGCTGGCATAGGGATGCAATTCTTCTTCTTCTTTTGCAAACCAGCAGTAAAACCGTATATTGCTTCAGTCAGAATTTATGACCTCAAAATACCTAAAAGACCGTCTCCTAGACATCACTGACTCATCTTCTCAAATCCAGACAGACTAATTATCCTACTGAAAAATTATATCCCCATTTTCCATTCCATTTTAATTCCATTTGGAACAGTTTGCTCTTGCAGAGGAAGAGAGTTTTAGTTGGATCATTGTCATTTATTTTAAAGTCATTTGGCTGGTTGAGACCAGCTTGAGTTCTCTGAATCTCAGCAAGAACTAACACAGCAAAGCCATTTCTCTCCCCCATGTCACCTTTTATACAGAACAGCAATGACATCAATTTCTATGAATCTGATTTATTTCTTCTGCTTTGCACAGGCCTTTGAATTATTCAGCACACACTTGTACACAGAACACACATACAAATAAACACTCACACCATACAAAAAAAGCAAATAGTATAACAGGTATATAAATTACAATGCTTGAATGCTTGACTTTAAATTCACAGGCAAAAATGCAGTAGTTAGCTTTTTATCATGTTCTCTGCATTATTGGTACCACAATGGTTTAATGCCTAATGTTTATAGTTGCAATGACAATATCAGGCAGTGTTGCATTCAAATAGTGAAAGTGTGGACAGTGGCAAGATTGTCAGGATGCGTAATCTAAAGCAACGGCATCATCTGATGATCAGAGAATGAGTTCTGATGTGGACTCATAACCCTTAAGGCCTTTGACCATATAGCCACTGAGATGTCAGCGTTCTCCTCCATCGGTTTAATTTTTGCCATGTGAAATGCTGGATTTTATTTGTATTTCATCATAATTTATTATTATTACAATTATTATTATTATTGTACATTGTCATTATACTACAACCATCAAACAAATGTGCTGCCTAAATTATATTGATAATTAACATCAAAATTATCTGTCATAATGTCACAATAAACAAAAAATGTCATTTTGCTGTAATTTTTCTGTGACCTGTATTTTGATTGGTTGAGAGGACTCCTGAGAGTGATGTTGCAGCATAGCACTACTAGCCCTGATTGATCTGATTATTGGGTCCTGATCACTCACTGCTTCCGCCTCATTAGGTTCGAGTTATCAGCATGCCGGAAGGAAAACCAGGCTGTCTTGCATTGTCCATGATGACATTCTATTCTATTTGTGGCCGACGTGCTGTTTTTCATTTCATTTATTAATCAATGTAAGTTTACATTACGTCCTTGTGGCATGACGACTGCCAGTACAGGGTGAAGGATAACATTTTGGCCACATTGGTGCCAAGATGTCCCCTGAGACCAAGGAATTTAAAATGGGCTTTAAGAACAGAGGGCAGCACACACACCCTATCAACTGTGCTGCTGTGGAGAGAATGAGCAAAGAATGAGTCACAAATATGAAGTAGGCTGTTGTAGTGTCTCTTTTTTTCTCAGGGGACTTAAAATGTTTGCTATGAGACTCCGCATCCTCTGGACTTTCTAATACGGTGACACCAAGACAAAACTGACTGTATGCATCACTGCTTGGTATGGAAACAGCGTTGCATACATTGCCAAAGCTCCGCAGAGACGATCATCAAAGGTGAGCTTCATTGCCTCCAGGGCATCTATACTCAGTGGTGCCTGTGAAAAATGAGGAAAATGAACAAAGACCCCATGTCAAAAACCAGCGATGCACCAGCAGAATCTGGAACACTTTCAGAGTTCAGACTGTTTAGCACTCCATCGCTTCAATCATTGGATAATTGGATAAAACAAAATACAGTATGAACATACGGCACTACTCTTAAACTGTCTAAGAACAATCAATGGTACTGACTGTCACAAGATGAACTGTTGGTATGTTGACTTTTTTTTATAGTTTACATAATTTGAATCAAATATAGGTGCAACTTGATCTGTAATACAACTTCTTCCTGGTAGAATTCTTATTAAAACACCAAAATAGTGCAAAGTCGCCACTTGAAAACAATACTGTCACTGAGATGCTGGAATCAGATCTGATAGCGAGACCTTCTCGTCCATATTCTGTATCATTTTGTCAGGAGCTGAACTCCCACTAAATGGATCCCCTCCCCTAAGGACATGCAAAAATTGCACCACATAGCTTTTTTAAAAAATCTCGCAACGTCACTAGAATAAATAGCCGTGGGGATGACACATACCGTGAATCTGGGGGTAAGAGCAAAGGATGTGGAGTCTTTGATTTGGGGGGCAATCTGATGCTGTCAATCATGTGTCACCAAAACACAGAGCATCATGGTGACAGCTCAGGCGGGAAAGTTTTCTGCCTCAAATGCAGAATGTTTACACGGCGTCAGTGTCAGAAGGAGAGGGACATGATGCTACTCTCCACTGCCTAACCCTGCTTCCGGCTACCAAATCCTGGGGAAACAGCTCAGACACCTCAAATAGAATAAATCAAAAGTTGCAGATTCCAAGTAAGTTTACAAGCAAATGGCAGAACGTTTAAATGTCACGGCATCATATTTCAGAACTTGGGTGAAGTCGTCTAGTCTGTGAATATTAGCTACAGCCATCTGAAGTTTTATCTGCGATTATCTGCTCCTCTTCTTTATGCTCTACAGTTTAATAGCAGATGATCTGCCTTTTCGTTGGAAAGGACATTTCATATCTAGGTGAATACAGATGAGCAGACAGTGGTAAAACTTTGGAGAAATCCAATATCATGTATCATTTCTCCAAACGATCTGTGCTTCGGGACAGTTGTAATGGTCTTCAGATATTTGACATTTCCTTTCCATTTGTTGTGTCCATCTGCTTACTGAGAATCCACATTGTGGCCAAAATAAGAACGGAAGAGCTGATGGGAATACAACTGGACTCATATTTAATTATCAAAGTGTAATTATAAATCAATTAATTAGGTGGCCATGCTGGTGAACATCTGGAAGCCAGAGGTAGTCAGGAGCTACAGATATCCTGTTGATTGATAGGCTGGACTGATCTGCCTGCACGGATGCTGTCTCCTGGAAGTGGTAGAACCAGCATTATGTCTTGTGAAGCCTTGAGAATGAATTTTCGTTCTGATGTGGCCTCTAAGGTGGGCAAGGCACTAGACTCTCTTACAAGAATGCCAGAAAAGCAGGCCCTACACAAATATCCACCAGCCTCTCGGAGGATTGTGTGTGTGTGTGTGTGTGAGTGTGTGTGTACACGCCCTGCAGGGGCCTTGTGCCCTGCTGTGGGTGAGTACCTGCCCCGTGCCCAATAACTCAGGATGGGCTCCGGTAGTCACAACCCTGCCTGGAAACGAGCAGTGATGGATAGTGAGTGAGTGAGGCTAAGTAATATACAGCACATCTGGAAAACACAGCATATCACTGTTTCTACAGTGAGTTCTACACACAGTACCCCATAATGACAACGTGAAAAAAAACTTTACTTGAGGTTTTGGCAAATTTATAAAAACAAAAAATTAAAAACTGAAGTCACATGTGCATAAGCATTCACATCCTTTACTCAATAGTTTGTTGACGCACATTTTGCAGCACATACAGACTCAAGTCTTTTTAAATATGATGCCACAAGATTGGTACATCTATCTTTAGCTTATTCCTCTTTGCAGCACCTCTCAAGCACCATCAGGTTGGATGGGAAGTGTTGGTGCACAGACATTTTCAGATCTAAAATCGGAAATCTGGGCTCTGGCTGGGTCACTCAAGGACATTCACCTTTATTATCTTAGCTGTGTGTTTAGGGTCGTTGTCCTGCTGAAAGGTGAACCGTCACCCCTGTCTGAGTTCAGGAGAGCTCTGGATAATGTTTTCTTCCAGGATGTCTCTGTTCATTGCTGCAGTCATCTTTCTCTATATCCTGACTAGCCTCCCAGTTCCTGCAGCTGAAAAACGTTTACAATGCTTCTCTGTAGGGATGGTATTGGCCTGGTGATGAGCGGTGGCTGGTGATACCTGGCATTTACACCAAAGAGTTCAATCTTTGTCTCATCAGACCAGAGAATTTTGTTTCTCATGGTCTGAGAGTCCTTTTGAGGTGCTTTGAGTCCTTGAGGTGCCTTTTGGCAAAATCCAGGCAGTCCGCCATGTGCCTTCTACGAAGTAGTGGCTTCCATCTGGTCACTCTACCATTCAGGCCTGATTGGTGTATTGCTGCAGAGATGGTTGTCCTTGTAGAAGGTTCTCCTCTGTCCACAGAGGACCTTTGGAGCTCTGGCAGAGTGACCATTGGGTTCTCCTGACTAAGGTTTTAAACTTCTTCCACTTATGGATGATGGAGTCCAATGTGCACTGTGTTTCAAAGTTTTTTTCCACAGGTGGACTCTAATTGAGCAGCAGAAACATCTCAAGGATGATCAGGGGACCTGAGCTCAATTTTGAGCTTCATGACAAAGGTAAATACTTACTGTATGTACATGTGTTTTCTCAGGTTTCATATTTTTTAATAAATGTGCCAAAGCCTAAAGTTTTTTTTTTTTACGTTGTCATTATGGGGTGTTGTGTGTAGAATTCAGAGAAATAAAAATCATTTTTATAATATGATATATAATATGTTCTAGACATTGTATTTAACTACAATGTATAGCATTTGCAATTAAATTTGTATGTATTGTTCATGAGGACTGAAGCTCTGGTTTACCCCAACTTGTTCCCAGTTTGTTGCAATCCACTTGGCAATTGTGTCAGTCAAATTGTCAGAGGTAAACTTACTGAGACCCAGACGCTCCGTGAGAGTGGGGAGCACTGCACTTTGCTCTGAAACTCCTTATTTTCTATGGCTTACACAGCACAATGCCAAATCAAGGCCCTTAAGTTCGATCTGCCCGTTCAAAACACACAAACAAAGCGAGACTGGAGGGAAAGCTGTTTTTATCAGTCTCTGAGTGTCGAGATATACAACACGATATTATCATCTTACCAGGATGTCGGGTAACAACAGCAACAAAAACCACACCTACTACTTGCTCTGAGCTCCACATTAATGTGGTGTTTTAAGCTGGAAGAGCTTTGGTGAAAAGAAAATTCCTTCCTCCACAATGTGCATAATACTGTTCCGCCGACTGTTTATCACCTTCCATATTGAGTTGATTGGTTCTGAAAGTGAAAAAGAAGTGATTATCATTGTGATACACTGCAGCACAGCACAACGAAATGTGTCCTCTGCATTTATCCATCACCCTTAGTGAGCGGTGTGCTGCCATGACAGACGCCCGGGGAGCAGTGTGTGGGGACTGTGCTTTGCTCAGTGGCACCATGCACCTCATGCACCTCAGTGGCACCTTGGTGGCACAGGATTCGAACCGGCAACCTTCTGATTATGGGGGTCGCATCCTTAATTGCTATGTCACCACTGACTAGGCAATTCTGCTGCCTACAACTACCAGCAGAACTGCATTTGCGCATGCGCGTTGGTAACTCTACGTGAACAAGTTGGCTATCATGATGATAGATTAATTCCATATTAACACAAAACTTTTTACAGCCAATCGAGAGAATGCCAAGAATGTGCAAAGCAGTAATCAGAGCAAAGGGCGGCTATTTTGAAGAAACTAGAATATAAAACATGTTTTCAGTTGTTTTTTGTTAAGTACATAACTCCACATGTGTTCATTCATAGTTTTGATGCCTTCAGTGAGAATCTACCAATGTAAAGACAACAGGTGTGAGAAGGTGTGTCCATACTTTTGGCCTGTACTGTATATATTCCCCTTCCAACACCCAGACCCTGTATGAGTTTCATTGCGATTGTATCATGCTGATTTATGAAGTTTAGACAAAGACTAGAGGATCTTGAGGTCATATTCAACTCATCACCAAAGGTTAAAGCTCCCTCTTGCTTGTAGAGGGAGGGGGTGTCTGCACTCCCCAAGAGGTGTCAAGTGATTACTAATACAAACGACCCTCTCTTTCTCCCTGATGCTTGGGCCATATGGTGATGAAATTGGTTTGTGACGTGATGAATGAGGGGAATGTGTTCTTTACACACCCAATCCAGTACAGTGATAAGGGAGGGGTGGTGGTAGGGGTGAGGGTTTATTATACTCAGACACTCTGGTCAATGCTAAGGAAAGCACCAGAGAAACATGCAATAAGAAGTGAGATTTCTAACATAGAGAGATCTGTAACACAGACAGAAGAGTGTGGCTTTTAAAAGATGTCAAAGAAGCCATTGATGGCTGTATAATTTACAAAAAAAAATGAGGAACAAGATCATTAGAATTCTGCTCATCAGTTCTCATTCCTCTCCATGACCATCCGGATGAATAAAATCAAAACAGGATCCATACTGTCATCTGTGTAATGGTGCAATACTCTGCCATTTTGGTCTTTGTCCAACTTGCTAAACTTCTCTGCATGTCACTTTGTCCAAATCACTTGGAATGGACAATCAATCCAGCAGACTTTGCCTTTTTTTCTTTATCAATTTACCAAGATTAAGCTGCCTAAAACATCTGTTAAAATTGCACACTGTAACAAGGATAATGTGAAATCTACAGTAACTAGCTGGCAGCTTTTAGCAAGTAAGTTGCAGTAGAACATTCTACAGTATGCTTACTGTTAATTTAATCACAGTACCTACAAAATACTGTAATTGTTATTACAGCAATAATCTGAATACTGTAATCATTGTTACAGTAGTAAGCACAGACTGTATTTGCAATCACAGTAATTTCATTACAGCACATATTAGGCTACTGCAATATGCATGACTGCATTATTTGTTATAATAAGTAATTTATAATTTGTTATAAAATAAAAATTATAGCATACAATACAATGAAGATGCGTTTTTTGTCGCAAAACATTTCATTTATTTTTTTAAAGCAGTTTACAAAAAGTTTTACTTTGTAAAAAACACTATTTTCCCAAACAACCCTTTCTCTTCAAGTAAACCAATTTAAACACCAAGGCCTAGAATTATTTTGTAACACTTCAATGCTTATACAGATAATTTAAAAAAATACTGTTTTGTACTGTTTACATTTCCCTTTTCAGACATTGGTTTGTATGTGCAGTCACTGTATCCTGTAAAGTTAATTTTGATAATATAATAAAATTAACAATAAAACACACAAAAGCATCACCATATAGGCAACTATCACATATTTCAGGTTTTGTTTTTTGTTTGTTTGTTTTTTACAAATACAAAAATTCCAAGTAAGTAAAATGTTCAGTTAAAAGAAGAATCGTAGAAAAATGCATGAAACATTTCAATATTCAACCAATAAACTTTTCAAGACTGACTTTACTGGTCCCAATGACATATATGGTTCCTGCGCCGTTTCTTCCTATACTGAATATGTCTTCTAGGGCTGGAATCTTCTTCCCTGAAGAGGAAGTACAAAGAGGCATTAGTTACTAATGTAGAGTAGAAATGCAAAGGCAGCATTAATCCGCACTATTGGCTCTATGACAATTTTTTGAGACTCCCTACTTCCCATTGGAAACGTTTGGAAATGTTTCTATTACTACATGAAGGTGCAGTAGCCTAGTAAAATACACTACACACACACATGCACAGTTTTACATATAGAAACACACAAACAAGAGGGCATCTGTAAGACACTGCCCTGTGCAGTGAATAAGTGTAGCCAACCCTGGTCCTTGAGGGCCACTGTCCTCCTGCTCATTTTCCAACCATCACTGCACTTACAGCTTCTGAATGCCTGGATCAGGTGTGTTCAGTCAATCAGTGTGTAGAATAGTTGTAAAAATAGCAGGATAGTGGCCCTGGAGGATCAAGGTTGGCTATCCCTGCTGTAGAGTATTTTATTTCTGCAAACCTGATATCAGTTGTTCTGCCAGTCATACTCGATAAAGCCTCTGATAAACGATGCCACATGTGGATTGAGGGATTGATTTTTTCGTTGCACCATCCTGCCAGTCCTTCTGCTCAGCTGGACCTTGGAAGAACACTTGCTTTGCTCAGGATTTATCCTGACAATAAATCTGTAAATTCATAAGATGCCATATATTACCCCAGGAGAAAAAACTTACAAAGATTTGGTCTAATATAGTGATATTTGCTGATTCATGTGAGGGTAATAAATTATTGAAGTTTGGTACATTAACCTCTCACACTAATTTTGTGAACACTTTCTGTGCTACTTCCAATTCTCTAATATACCATAGAATGCAGAACTATTTTCTACTTTGTTTCACTACTCAGCAGCAGTCCGGACCCATATTCAACATATATGGGAAATATATTGGCAGTGATAAAGCAGAAAATTGTTCCACCAGAGTGTTGAGGACAAATGTTGGTTTCAGATATCCTTCACAGCAAATTTGTAGCTTTGTAGTGCATCTCAAAATGTATCTGTATTTATCCATACATTTTCCTAACAGTCTCCTTAAACATCACAAAAGAGCTGGAGCCATTTCTAGCTGTCATTGGGAAAGAGGCAGGGTACACCCTGGACAAGTTGGCGATTACAAAGATGACATACATTCACGCTCACACCTATGGGCAATTTAATTTCAACAATTTCAAGAATGTTAGAGCAATACACTCCAGTAAAGCTCTTGTTCTCACAACAGGAAAGGAACAGATCTGTTGATGTATTACACTAATGGACCAGCAATTACCAATATATGGGTAAAAATATAAAAATAACAAATTGGTGCTGACCTCTGGATAAATTCCAGCGATGTGGCAGCCTCTTCTGGGTATTCAATGTTAAACACATAGTATGACCCAAAGAGAACAGCCAGTGCAGAATTGAGGTCTGAATGCTCGTTCAGTTGGAGGACAACTCTGCCTTCAATGGAGAGCATCCATTTCTTTGCTCCCAGAATGGACTGTCCTGAAATTTAAGGTGACACAGGTGCACAGGATTCAATGTAAGAGGGTTAACATTTACTTTACTTTTACTTTACTTTACTTTACTTTATTTGGCAGACGCTTTTATCCAAAGCGACTTACAATGGGAAGACACCAGCAATTCTCGTTCGATTTCTATAGAATATCAAGTATACAAACTAAGAGCCCTGATAAGGCTTAGACTTGTCATTGAAGAACATGCTCGGAGAGTGTTGGGTGCTAGACTAAGAAAAATTATAATGTATTTATACATTTTGTATTTGTTTGTTAAATGTGTATGCATGTGTATGTGTTAAATTTGTCTGTAATATTTTTGGAATAAGAGGGTTTTCACCTTCTTCTTAAAAGTGGTGATAGTCTCGGCTAGTCGTGTGGAGGAGGGCAGGTTGTTCCACCAGCCAGGGACAACAACGGAGAACAGACATGATTGGAATCGGAGACCCCGTGAAGAAGGGGGTAATTTGTGTTACATAAAATGTTACATAAAAAGCAGAATCATAAAGCACCTTGAACTGTTATATGTAATACTGATAACTTTAAGACTAGTTGACCAATCCAAACCTTGCTCTGGATATCACCAATCAGCATACAGCAAATGGTGCAATGGCAGATGCACTGAATTCTCCCAACAGAGATTTTACTTGATTGATGATTAAAAGCTGAAGCCCTTCTGACAAGCACTGAAAGGACAACAAATCTTTTTCCCACACCTAATGTGCAACTTTAAATGCTCTGAAGATTTAAAAGTGCATTCCTCAACCTGACAATTCAAATTTACAAACTCACTAGATCTCACTGTCCTCACAAGGACATTTGGAGATCCCACATTGCACTGCATAGACAGTGTACAACTAACAATCAGTAGTTACAGGGACATTTCTCTGACATTCCTAAATCAGGAATAGCCTAGTGAGGAGGGAAGAGTACCCTTAAAAGGGTCTTAAAAGTCTTAAATTTGGCTGCCTTAAACCTGTAGAAACCCTGCTGAACAGTGTCCTCATTTGTGGAGACTGAGTTTATATTTCTCATGTCCTTTACAAACATCCCATGGCTACCATGACCGATCTGGTAAAAAAAAAAAAAACCTTACCCTTACAGTTTTACTCTTCTTTTTTTTTTATGTACACAATTAAAAAAATCTGGAAGCACACACAATGCTGTACAACTAACCCTATCCCTAGGTCTGATTACCCAGCTGTGGGTAATTGTACTGGTTTATGGTAATGTTTTTAGTAACTCTACTCAAATTATGTAACGTGACAGGGCAACGAGAGGTTGTTACCAGCTAGTCGAGATTAAATCTCAGTCATTACCATAACAGGACTGCACACTGGCATCACCAATCATCCATTGTCTTACAAGAAATGAACAAGAGCAAACCAGAACAGAAAAAGGCCAGTAATGATGAGTTTAATAGATTGCAGAATGTGTTTTTCTGTTGTTGTCTGTCAGACCTTGTGATTTCCCTGAAGAGGAGAACTGTAATTATTGCAGGTAATTGAATTGGCTTTATTGTCACACTGCAAATGTCAGTTAGTTTTCAGAGTTTATATGAGTTTTCAGAGTTTATGCTCTCATACTTCGGACTGCTGTAAGTGTATGCATTAGTATTAAATGAAAAAAAAGACAAAAAAAATGATCACAATTTATTGGTCTGCGCACCATCAATTAAGCAAACATCACCTAAAAAGTAAACCTTTTGGAATTCCACAATTATTTGTATCTAAAGTAAATGCAAAGTTTGACCTTCTCAGTATGAAATACAGTATAGGTCAAAAGTTTGGACACACCTTCTCATTCAAAGTGTTTTGTTTATTTTCATGACCATTTACGTTGGTAGATTCTCACTGAAGGCATCAAAACTATGAATGTGGAGTTATGTACTTAACAAAAAGTGGAGACCTGACCTCCACAATCACCGGACCTGAACCCAATCCAGATGGTTTGGGGTGAGCTGGACCGCAGAGTGAAGGCAAAGGGGCCAACAAGTGCTAAACACCTCTGGGAACTCCTTCAAGACTGTTGGAGAACCATTTCAGATGACGACCTCTTGAAGCTCATCGAGAGAATGCCATGAGTGTGCAAAGCAGTAATCAGAGCAAAGGGCGGCTATTTTCTCAAGAATATAAATGATCCCAAGTTTCAAAAAGAACTATTGACACTGTGAAGTGTGGTGAGAGCAGTTATCAATCAGCAGAGACATGGAACAGAAATAAAACATCATAAAATTCTCTACAGTGAGTCTTGGAAAAACCTCCCATGAATTATTTCCATGTAGCTCAAATATTATTACCTGGTACCAGGAGATGGAAAACAATGAAGATGACTGAATTTGCTGAATACATCCCTTGTGTATTAATGACACTTGAGTTTATTTGAATTCTAGATACAAAGAGACATTTCAATAGTATTATTTATTCAACTTCTGACAAAAGGAACCTACTACCTAGTCTCAATGTTCTGGCCAATAATCATTTATCATTTTTAGTATTTTGACCTGGACATGAGGGTTGCTCAGAGCTGTGATTGGATGCTGGGGCCACAGGCTATGAAAAAGTATTCCAGCTATCGACCTCAGAGTGAAGGCATCATATTTAGACATGGTGCAGTGTTCTTTTTTATTATTTTTACTTTTCTTTACAATGGATTGGTGGGACTGAGAACTTCTTATCATAAACCTTTTCATGACATTTCAAGGCACCATGATTGGGGAACCATTAGGAAGTTGTCCCTAAAGTTTATAATACCTTGTCACGTCAATTTGAAGACACTGTCATGGGTAACAGTATGAGAGGGGTGTAAATACATCTAGATCCTCAACTGTGTTTCAGATGAGATGGGAAACCTTATGTCTCTGCCTAAAATTGCACAAATTATACAATGTTTTTAGACCAAGGCACAAAATGCCTGATGCTCAGAAACTCAGTGTCTTGGATTCTGAGGAGCATGTATGCGTAAATAATGGATGTATGCATTTACCCGACAGGTTTTGCCATTTGAGAGGTTGAGGTGACAAAAAATGTATTACAGGGTTCCCTGAACGGGTTTACACTTGGTCTAGACAGTGTATTCAGGAGTAAGACACTTTTCAAGGATTTTTTTTACATTAAAGCTTTATCTCCTTCCTGTGTATGTGCGAGGACTCAAGTCAGAAATGTGCGGACCCGCAGACAGTTTATCACTGTATTGCATCTACAACGATAATCATGAATAAATCGTCAAAACAAATTAATAAAACAAGAACAGTGTGAATGCTTGGCAGAGATTTGTTCCCCCCAAGTTGGTATCAAAAACCTTCATCTAGTAAATTAGAATCCTGAACATGAAGGTGCATCACTTATCAACATATTCATAGTGTACTTTAGAAAAGTGAATTCAGTCATCTGATTATGTTTTTTTTTTTATATTAATTTATTATCGTGACATTCTCTGACATTACCTCAGATATGGAGTTTGACCCTGTGATTGGCTTTGCACAGAACACGTCCTGATTGATGCATCATGCTGGACATAATCGGGAGGGATGTGCATTTCATAGCATAAGAGAACACTGGCAATTACTCAACATGTGAAAAAAATGTCAAATGCTTCAAATTGCTCATCAAAAGAGTCTGACAACTTGGGCAGACTGAAGTAATCATTTGCAATCTGACCCACAAATTAACTTGCAAATAAACCCATAATCATACCTTATTCCTAAAAAATTATGGACATGTTGGCTTTTATAATCAACATAATGAATGTTTTTTTATGGAGATTAAAAGCTCTCAAATGTACCTCACCGGACACCAAAATCTCCTTTGCTTACTAAAAATATCTGTACTCTCCGTGCAGCTATCAGTGGTGTATTCCTACCGCGTTAAACGGGAGCAGGTTCAGGCATGGCGCCCTTCACTAGAATAAACTGAGAGAGCAATTTGAGGCTGAGCACTGACAATCACGTCGGCGCTCTTCTAATGCAGTCAAGAGTGCTTTTAGGTGATCATAACATGAAAAAATATGATCACCGTGTAGTATGTGTGTCACAGGGGGAATTCGATGACGTAGTTGCAGACATACTTTGGGCGTAGGGATAAGCCGTCGTACCGGTAGAGGACGCTGGGCGAGCGGGGCAGGAGGACCAGGGGCGTCTGGCCGGCGAGGAGTGAGGAAGTAATAGACGCGCTGCAACGCAGCGGGGAGTCAGTTCGGGATCTTTGGGAAGGACCGGGGCAGAGGAGAACCGGAAGACGGCGGGTTTCAGGATGGTTCGGGATCTTGGACAGGACGGGAGTAGGTCTTGGGCGGCAGGAAGTTAGGGGAGCATGGAATCCCGTCTTAACCGATGGGTCAGGTCGGTTCAAGGTCAGGAAGAGGTTGTAGTCAGGAAGTTCCGGTCGGGGTTCCTTTCGTGGTTTCCAGGGGATCAGGCAATTCTCGAAGTCGTGGGCAGGCGAAGGTCGTATTACGGGAATTTCAATTATCGTAGGTCGTGGGTGAGAGAGCTAGCGTCTCTGGCGAGTAAACTCATACAAAGAGCGGGCGTGTCTCCTTGGTGTTACCTCCCTTTTATACTTGCCACCGCCCGCTTCCATTTCCTCTTCCGGGTCGTCGTCTCCCAGGCTGGTGAGGCGCCCTCTAGCGGGCTGGAGGCGCGTTGGCCATGACAATGTGTTGTATTTTTCTTGTGCAGTCTGTGAATTCTGGAAAGACACCCTTTGGCTTTCATGAAAGGGACAGCAGCGTCAGCTGTTCTAATACAGATCCTCTTCATCTTCGTCATGGATCCTTCATTTCTTTTTTATTATTATTTTGTTACTGAATCCTATTTTCCTCTATATGCCTTCATTTCTGTGAAGTGGACATCGTCTGAAATGAGTGTGAATATGATTTTATGCAGCTCATTCGATCTTGAGTAGAATCTTGGCTCCGATAAGTACATTTCCACCCTTACGTCACCATGACCAGCACATTGCACCATTCACTCATGAAAAAGAGAGACGCAAACTGACAATTGCTTCTTTCTGTGATACCATCAAAATGTCTGCTTTAAATCACTGGTACACTGGCGAATTTGGTGAAAAAAATATAATTAGTGTCAAGTCACAGACCAGGGCTTATTCATGGTGAGACATCTCAATGCAGATGGGAGCTCATGACAATCTGCCACAAAAGATTTAATAAAAGGTCTAAGATGTAAAATAAAAAAAATAATGTAAGTTTTTTCTTGCAATAAAAGTTTCAGTCTCACTTTAACCAGATTAATGAGACATTTAGCACTGATTGTATTAGACATTTGGCATTACAGAATTAAATATAACTGTTGTAGGGCTAATAAACCAGCGTTCACAGGAATGTGTTATAATAAAAGTAATAGGCAAATAATGAGGGTGTCCCCAGTAAAACATCTTTTCCGGTGCAGTGACCTTATTTAAATGCAGAAAAACTTTGTTCAGTTTGTAAGAACTTTTCTGGAGTTTTATTGAACAGACGAATCTATTCTTACAACGCAGAAAACATTACTAATTCTATTACTACATCACTAAAAACATTACTGTTATTACAACGCAGAAAACATTACTATTTCTATTACTACAACACTAAAAACATTACTTTTATTACAACGCAGAAAACATTACTATTTCTATTACTACAACACTGAAAACATTACTATTACTACAATGCTGAGAACAGGGGAGACTATTACTACAAAGCTGAAAACATTACTATTACTATTATTATTACTACAACTCTAAAAACAGGGGAGACTATTACTACAACACTGAAAACATTACTAATACAATTACCACAACCCTGAAAACATTACTATTATTACTACAACTCTAAAAACAGGGGAGACAATTACTACAACACTGAAAACATTACTAATACAATTACCACAACCCTGAAAACATTACTATTATTACTACAACTCTAAAAACAGGGGAGACAATTACTACAACACTGAAAACATTACTAATACAATTACCACAACACTGAAAACATTACTATTACTATTATTATTACTACAACTCTACAAACAGGGGACACTATTACTAGCATGCTGAAAACATTACTATTACTATTACAACAACGTTGAAAACATTACTATTACGATTACAACAACGTTGAAAACATTACTATTACTATTACTACAACGTTGAAAACATTACTATTACTATTACTATTACTATTACTATTACTACAACGTTGAAAACATTACTAATACATGTAACACGGTTTCATTCACACTTAATCATGATACGTAGTTTAGCGGTGTGATCTCTCACTTTAATTAAATATCAGGATCAAACTTTAGACGCGCAGGATGGCGTAACAGGAAACTTTGCAGGGCCTGATGCAAAATGTGGCTTAAGGCTGAAGGAGGAGATCAGAAAGCAGCTATCAGCAGTGTGCGGGGAAAGATGCGGTGCGTGAGGCTCTTTCTGTGGCTGCTGACGTCAGCGCTCTTGTTGCTTAGCAGCGGGTTGCGGCTGTCGGCGCGGTTCGGGCTGGCTTCGTGTGTTTCCGTGTCTGCTCGGGTTCTTCGCCGTTGGTTGGCGAGTGCGGTGCGTGACGAGTCGAGCCGAAGTTGTCGCGGACATCAGAGCTGCGAAGTCCGAGCGGAGGCGGGACGCGTGTTATTTAAAGGAGCTATTGGATGCTCGAAAACTTTTAGAGAGCGAAAGAACCAAGTTGTCTTCCAGTATTGATCTCCAACCTGGACAGGGCGTGGACCAATGGTGAGAGGTTTTGGCAGTTTGAATACTTGGCAGTTTTGGCAGTTTGAATACAGAACACACAGCAGCGGTCACCAAAAAAGCCCACCAACGACTCCACTTCCTCAGACGCCTAAAGAAGGCTGGGGTATCCACCTCTGTCCTCACCAGCTTCTACAGGTGCGCTGTGGAGTCCATCCTCACGGGCAGTATCGCGTCCTGGTACTGCAGTTGTGCTGCTCAGGACAGGAAAGCTCTGCAGAGGGTGGTGAAAACAGCTCAGAGGATCACAGGCACACAACTCCCAGCAATAACGGACATTTACACCACGCGCTGTCTCAGGAAAACAAAGAGCATCCTGAAGGACCCCAGCCACCCTGCACTGTCACTTTTTACTTTCCTGCCATCAGGCAAGAGACTCAGGACAATTCACACACGCACATCACATTTACATTTACATTTACGGCATTTGGCAGACGCCCTTATCCAGAGCGACTTACAACGTGCTTTCAAGTTACATCACGATTTAGAAACAGTTTCTACCCCAGTGCCATCAGGCTATACAACACATAGTATGCACTGCACTTAAATTATGCACAATCACTTTCATATGCAACTTATATATATTATTTATTGCTGCTGCACTTTGTTTTCTATGTATTCTATGTATCATGTTCTGTCTACGTGGGAGAGGTTTTCAAGTAAGAATTTCATTGTGCTCTGTACGCTGTACTTTGTACATATGACAATAAACTTCCTCAACTTTTTTGAATGGCCCAGTTTCTGGGGGAGGGAGACTAGAATCCTCCATCTTTTATTTACATTGAGCATATCGTAAATTATCCTGCTTTGGGTGGTAGTAGCCTAGTGGGTAACACACTCGCCTATGAACCAGAAGACCCAGGTTCAAATCCCACTTGCTGCCATTGTGTCCCTGAGCAAGACACTTAACCCTGAGTGTCTCCAGGGGGAGGGGACTGTCCCTGTAACTACTGATTGTAAGTCGCTCTGGATAAGGGCGTCTCATAAATGCTGTAAATGTAAATGATGTAAATACTTTAACCATTTTATTCACATACTGTTCTCTTTCACACACACATACTCAAAAACATATTCAGCATTTTATATCAGACTGAATGACATCAAACATGGCCTGTGTAGGACACACTGCATAAAACACATTCTGTACCAATACAAATCAATAAAAAACAGATAATAAGAGGAATGAGGAAAAGTACATAATTTCTGTTAAATGTGCCACGTTGTTGAGTTTTTCCAGAAGTCCTGAATTTCGGAATCAAATCTAAAGTATTTTTGTGTGAATCTGGCGTGAAGGGATGCACAGAGGAATGCTGGCTTGGCACCAGCCTGTCTGCCATCTGTGTTTCTTTCTGATCAGTAGATAGTTGGTTTACGATCCTTGGGTCCCTTGGCTTTGTTTGGGGAAGTTCACCCCAGGTCCGCGTGTTGTGTCATTGGGGCGAGGTTCTTAATTGCTCCGGAGCGCGTTGGAGAGCAGGTGGAGTTGTGTCAGATGTTTTTATGTTTTTATGACCAAAGAATGCATTAAGGGTTGTACAGGATTATGAACACATTAAACCAACCTCCATGTTCCCTACACTATTGTCACTAATTTACATGTTTGTAGTTAAACACACACACACAAGTACTCAGAATATTCTGGCAGTATAGGCTAAAAGAAAAGGAAAAAATAAAAATATTCTCCTGAGTGCAGCCCCCTCGTGGGGCAACCAAACACATCCGCCTCAGTTCTTTCCATCCAGGCATAATAGGATAGAAAGTGATTACAGTAGTAAATTATTTTCTAATCTCCCATGAACGACACAGAGATGCAGCATTTGCCAATTTCTGCCTCAGCCAAATCTTTAAATCAGGTCAGGGAAGGTCCTCTGCTGATCTCCGTTTCATATAGACGAGGACACGCTGGGATGTAAACAACTTCATTTATGTTATGTTGAGGTATAATGGAAAAAAAACATAGTTTTGGTGAGACAAGATAGAAATAGATATATTTGTTACAGTAACCTGGTCATGGGGTAGTGAAATGAGTATTTGGGGGGGCTCATATTAACAGCCAGCAGAGCAGACTGTGTGCTTCATGTTGAGTACTGGAACATCATGGCAGGGGACCAGCACTCCAGGCAGCGCAATCTGTCTACACAGCTTCTGAAGAGGCAGGTCAAATGAGAGAATGGACACAATCGACTACTCTAATGCAAACAACATTGAACTTAAGGTCACTGTAGGACAAGAAGAACAGAATAAAAGGGCCCAGTCCAAATCGTGAAAACTTTGTCACCATGTGCATCCATGGATAAGAAAAGAATGCATGAAATTCAGTCAAAGTTGCATTTTGATGGTTCTTTTCCAGGAAAAATCTGAGAAATAAAAAAAAAATGACTTCATTTAAAAGTTTACTTGTAAAGTGTTTGTTGCATATTTATGTCATATTTTTATTACCCTACATCTATACGACGAGGCCCAGCATATTTCTAGGCTATATTATGTTATTAATAGAACATCTTGTGGTTAAATATGAAAGTATCTTGTGAGCCTTAGCTATAAAGAACTTTCAGTCTTTTCATACCCAAGCTAAAGGCAGAGTTGATCAGTATCCAATCAATTGATCATCTATTCATTTTCAGATTATTTTTCTTTTGATACTTCTCTTGTTTATATTTTTGATGCATTGGTTCTATAATTTCCATTGTGTCTAGGTCCTCACAAAGCCACAAAAATGTGTGTTGTCTTTACACTTCCAGACAACACTGATGACCTAGACTTTTATCGCTGATAAATTAAAGGGGCGCTGCAGCAGCCCCCTGACAAGTGTTTAATGACTATGGCCACACCGCCCCACTCAGCCAACAGACTGATGTGGCCTCCCAAAGTATCCATCATAATGAGGGCCTCTGATTTTTGAGTTTTACTGCTTGAATTGCTGGCGTACAAAGCCCAGAGGGCCCGCACACTGACTTAATGAAGACTGGCAGAAAGCCTGCTCCGTCACTCTGCCACATTCTGCTAAGGCCCTCAAAGATGTGATTTAATTTCCTGCTACACTTGCCATTTCTCGGAATACACACTGTCTGTCCCACTTTTCTACACACACACACACACACACACACATGCACAAATATATAATATATTTATGTGCACTTGTGGTGGACTGGTGTGCAGTACAGTGTAATATTATTCTGCTAGCTCTCCAAATGCTTGCACTCACATACAGATTGCATACAGTTGTTATAAAGTATTTTGCTAAATATGAATACATTTGTGTTATATGAACTTTCAGAAGTGCTCTCTGTAGAATTATCATCTGTCAAGGGAAAGGTTAGTAACTCAAAATTAGTTACAAATAAAAAAAAAAAAAAGAAAAAATCCAGGGGGGATGCAAAAAGAAGCAAAATTCACATAAACCGAGCATGATTTCCCTTTAGTCCCTTTTAAGCCCCCAATCAGCAGGCGAAAAGAAAGATGGTTTGTGATTTGAGACAGAGGTGATTTATGGGCTGCAATAACATAGGCAGGTGATGGGACTGGCCCTCTGTCTTCATGGAAACTGCTGAGCGCGGTTTGCGTTTTTTTGTTGAGGTGTTGGTAAAATGCGGACAGGCTGGCTAGTTGTCCTCAAGGACTATTTCAGATTTATTTTCAGTGCTGTTTTGTGTCAAAAAAATAAGTGCGATTCCCATGAAACTGGGTGGACTGGTGTAGCCTGGTTCAAGGCAGTTTCATGCAGAAATCAGCTGTGGAGACATTAGACTGGTTCATTTATCCCAAGGAGCTTTAAACCTCCTGAAACCCAAGCTGTTGTTTGGAGTGATTTTTTTTATTTACTCTCATGGCCAACCAGAACTTCCTGGCTACAACCTCTACCTGCCCCTGACCTTGAACCTACCTGACCCATCGGTTAAGACGGGATTCCATGCTCCTCTACCTTCCTGCCGCCCAAGACCTACTCCCGTCCAGTCCAAGATCCCGGACCATCCTGAAACCCGCCGTCTTCCGGTTCTCCTCTGCCCCGGTCCTTCCCAAAAATCCTGAACTGACTCCCTTGCGTCCATTGCGTCCTCATTCCTCGCCGGCCAGGCGCCCCCGGTCCTCCTGCCCCGCTCACCCAGTGTCCTCTACCGGTACGACGGCTTATCCCCACGTCCAAAGTATGTCTGCAAGTACGTCATCGAATTCCCCCTGTGACATTTACCTTTAACAATACTAACAAAACTATTAAATGTTTATACCATTTAAAACTACAGACACCTTTTTAGTAAAAATCCACCAGTTTCAACATCAAAAGCTCAATGGTAGCAGGTTTTGGACTTGTTATGAGTCTAATGCCACCATATTACCTAGGTTTTGAGAAATATCCAGGTATGCATAGTGCTTCTTGCCCTACATATGCCCTACATTGGTCTATATGTTCTACTGACCAATTAAAACATGTGGTACTATATGCTTTGGATGAGGGAACTTTTTTATTATGCTACTTCATTTCCGTATGAGTGTATATGCACATTATGGATCATTGCTATGCCACAATGAATTCATGGCATTAGCACATGTCGTGATTTTAATTGTATTTGATTTTGGCAGACGCCACTCAATTAAATTATCTGGAAACATCAATTGGACAGCACCATCCACTTTATCAAAAGGTGTCGTGCTCATCCTTCCTATAATGCCTCATGTCCCAGTGTCGAATCAAACGTGTTGGATGAAAAAGCAAGGGTTGGGTTTAATTAATATAATGATCTCATCCTGCATCACTCAGCCCCTGACTGAGCGGAGCACCATCCAAATGCAGATTACCCGTGCCCTCTTATCTGGGTGAGAGCCTGAGCAGGTTTCAGCCTGAGCACCTCAGAGATGCAGAGGGATAAATGAATGCGCATATAAAACAAAACATGTCATCTGCTGGGCATCTCTGACGGGGCCTCACCTGCGCCTGCAGGTGCTCTGCGGCTCAAGAGGTTGTTGGGGCGGGGGGGGTGCAGTGTGAGCCATGACGTTCACCTTTTGGGAGATTTCACAGTGGGAAGTTCAAAGTGTTAGAAGCGTGCAAACACTTGCCTCCAATATGCCACTTAAACGATAAGAGAATATCTGGCCCAAGGCTTGGCAGAGCTGGAAGTTATGAGTTCTCACCAAGTGAGAATGAACCGAACCAATTCAAGAACATGATAGCAGATGAACAGAATGAACATGAATGAGCAAACAATGAAACAATTTGTAGAGTGTAGATTGAGCAATGAGATGACCAGGTGAAATTACCACTGGCAACTGACTTAAGTCCATTGTGAGCAATGAGAGCGTAGAAAGCTCACCAATTTAAACAGATTTAAAACAATAGGGACAAGCATTTCCCAAAATAGCATGTAGCATTTCCCAAAATAGAAGTACTGCATGGGAAGCTATTGTGTTCGGGAATTACTGCTTGCTAATTGTCTGTGAAAACCCAGGAATTATTGAAGTGTCATTAAAACAAATTTGAAAACTTTGATGAGCACTGGGACCATGCAGGATACCAGAGGTTTCCACAACTCCACCATTGTCATGGAGTATGGCAGGACTCGACAGGAAAAAGGATGCAACTGCTCAACTTACAATAACAGGGGATTTACTGAAACATTACATAGAAATCTACGATCAGGACAAGGTTAACACAAAATGATGTGATGAGATTTTGACACAATAAGGCTACATTTATACACTTAACATCAGGCACACACAATCAGCGTATAAAGAACACACACAGTCAACACCAAACTCTGGACTGGAAGATGGACCCGGAGTAACATGTAAAGTCAGGCCATGACATGAAGATTTGATGCCCCCTTGTCCTACGTTTTCTGCCATTCATCACATAAATGATCTCTGGTATAGTTATCAGGACTACACCAATTCCAACCCAATTTAACTCAGGCTTTCTGATGGGTGAAGAAGTGAATAGGGCATCCATCAACACTTGCACAAGTTACATCTAATCACACTAAATGCTGATGGGAGTGGTTGAGAGGACAATTTGGGGGAGGGTATATTTTCTACACCACACAACATTCATATAAATTCTGCTCGCGGTCCATCCCCACGTCACCATGTATGGTGCTGACATCTGGAGAAGCAGGTGGTTTGACTTCCCCTTCTCTAATGAAGGATTTGGGGATTCCATTGCCAGTTGGGGGTTTAAAGAGGAATGAGCAGCTCTGCGTTAGCAGCACATGTAGTATTTCTATCATCGACAACCTTCTGACCCAGCGGATGAGATACTACTTCTGTGGTGTTTCCATTCCTGGTACCCAACCCTGATCCTAACATCTGGAAAAGCAGGTGGTGTGATCTCATTCTGTAATGAAGGATAGATTCTGCTGTTAATTGGGGTCCTAAAGAGAAATGGGCTGACTTTACCTGCAGAGTTCTTGGTGAGCACTGTATGAAGAACTTATTACATTGTTAGACCTTTATTTAGCACTAAAGGTGGCACACAGACACATAGACAAAAGGAGTACAAAATAATACACATGTGCATACACACACATACAGCTATATCCATACATAAATGTAAAAAATCTACTAAAATGCTAAAACATGACTAAAAGAGTAAAAAGTCTATATTTTCCTATTTTTATGTAGGAAATTGATAGCAAGAATGACTAGATTTATTGGAGCAGCGCAAATGGAGAATCCAACTAAAGACACTTTGGGTGTGTAGAGTTGCTTGTGCAATGTCTTTCTCTCTATAATCAACTCTGGGGCTCTAGATCTAGATCCAAGCAGAGAGCTGCCAACATTCTTCATGGGTCTGTTCAGTTTATTATAGGGCTAAATGCTGCTGTCCCTGAAGATGGCGGCGAAAGAAAACTGCACTTGCTACAACAAACTGGTGGAACAATGCAACACCATATTAAAGGACTTAGAATAGAGGAAGAATGGAAAATGGAAAATTTATGCCTTTGAGCATTTGAATCATTTTATGAACTCACATTAAAAAGAAAAAATGGGATTAAATGTGAAATTTGCATTTGTATGAACTGGTATGAAAAAGTACTACACTGCATATGCTATTTACTTATGACTGACCAGTTGAATCATTTAATTTTATCCCATGGTTGAAACATAATATTTTCTTTCATACTCTACATTGTTATTGTAAGTCAACCAGCACAATACATCACCCATTTTTCTTCTAGATTTTTTTATTGTCATTTTATTGATCAAACTGTCAAATTGCAAGGAGCATATTTGTATGTTATGTGGAAAAAAATTGAAATCAATGTACATAACATAAAACATTCATCACTTTGATCTCCATGAACTAGAGGATGATGCAGCTGGCTGTAACAAACACATAACGCCCTGAGCTGAGCTTAACCTTGATCTTCAAATGTGTTTTCCTGTTCTTGTAACGGCAGGGGTGCTTCAATTAAAGCAGAGCTGGATACTGTTCATAACGTACAGTATGTATGTTTGCTCAGATTTTTTCCACACAAGTGCTTTGAAATGCATATTTCATAGACAGGATGCCAGGCATTGAATTGGAGGTAACTTTTGAACATATATATAAAAAAAACATTTAGTAATAACAATGATACACACATTCTTTCTCTCAGCCCAACAGTCATTAAAATCTAATTTAGATTAAACTAATGATGCTGTTGTGAGCCCCGTGTTTAGAAATGTGCCATAATGCTGTCTTAATGTCTTCACAGTGTGATTTCAATACATTACAATCTATCAACATTTCAAATGTGTTGAATGGACTTCCATCGACTGCCAAACACCTACTGTTTTCTGCCTCCCAAGCTTCCCCTGAAAATGAGAGTTAAAACAGAGGATAATTATTATTCTAACGAAGGTAAACCAAGGACAGAGTGCCTGAGTTCCACATATTTGGACACTAATGAGGAAACATGGGTACTTTATCCAGTTAAGATCTACTGACTAGAGGCCAGGTCAACACAGGTCACATTCAAACAATTCATAGACATTATTTGCCACTTTTGCCTGTGGATATAGGTCAGTGTGGAAACTGTGACAGCTGAGTGTGAAGCTTTCTGTCCTGATCAGAATTAAGGTTTTCATAAATTTGTGAGTACCATTCAAGACTTGCAATTTTAGAGATGCTCTGATTCAGTCATCTAACACTGACACATCGTGGGGCAGTGGTTGACCTAGAGGAAATAGCCTGTAATCAAAAGGTTGCCGGTTCGAATCCCAATCTGCCAAGGTGCCATTAAGGTGCCACTAAGCAAAGTGTTTCACAATCACTTCACTTTCACAATTTAGCCAAAGTTTGCATACCATTATTCTTGCCCATTACTGTTTCCAATACATCAACTTTGCCTGCTTCCTCAATATGTCATTTATTGAAATGAAATGTGCATTGTTATTCAGTCCACTTCACTTTAATTCGTTTCAGTGTTTTTAAAATCATGGCTGATTGGTGTATATATCTAGAATGGATCCTGGGCATCTACCTTAACTTGTAAATATAGATCTAAATATGTGAAATATGTTAAAATGTTTCACACCTTTAAAAAAAGAGGACATAATAATGCCTATCATGAAATAATTGCAGTCTATACCTAAAAAACAAAAATCAATCTTGCAAGTGTTACGAGACATTATTTTCCTCATAAGAAACTATGTAAACTGCCAGGCTAGCAGTTCTTTTCCTGAGACAAGCAATAAATCCATGACAATTTAATTATTTTCTCTTGTACTACATGCCACAAATGGTCACAACCTGAGTAACCCTCACTGGCAGCGAGTCTCTTCTGAGTGTATTGAGTTGTCTGTATGGCACCGGCACTTTTTATGATGCAACCAGTCATAAAATGTTGAGTCCAGCAGTCACATAAGCAATAAAATCAAAGGAGAACAAAACAGTCACAACAGGTTGTTAACGTCATTTACAGCTATAAGATATCCCCTCACCTCAAAACAACCTCTGCAAAGCTAACCTTAAAAGTCACCTGGCATGTACCAGTATGACAAATAAAAATGACAAATAAACAAGTACTAATTCATTTATATCAATAAATCAAAAAGTAGTAACCTTGACACTACAGATGTTCCGAATACCAGGACGTAGAGAAAGCTTTTTTTGGACAGGGAAGGAGGTCGAGGCAGGAATAACAGTCAAGCCAGTGGAGGCAGGAGAGGTCATCATCATCACTGGGATGACCAGAGTCAGCACCTCCCTTTAAAATGACAACCCGAGTGACTCCTTGGTAGAAGCAGAGGTGGGTATTAGAGACCTGCAAAGGCATAAGTGCTAAACTTTGTGTTATCATTGATAGGTAAAAATGATCTGTAACTACACTGGCATCATGCCTTCCTACATAAATGACATCCCTTGAGAGTAAAATTACATTATTATACCAAATCACCAATTATAGAAGATGTAATAAATCCAACTAATAATACATGGTCCCACCACATTTCTATGATCTTTGGCATGCTCCATGCTTCAGTACCTGAGCTTTAATTACCCCTGGACAGTCCATGACTTTACATGCTGGTTTGGATGCACAGATTAAAAAATGTCCCAGATGTTCTCTAGAGAACGTGAGAGGCAGCCAGTGGCATCAATGCTGTTGTTGTTCAGGAGCTCCCTACACATTCTGGCTACAATAGGGCAGACATTGTCCTGCACCTGGAGGAACCCAGGAGCCACTGCACCTGTGTAATGTCTGACAGTGGTTCTGTGGATTTCATCCTGGTACCTAACAGCAGTCATGTTTAGAAAGTGGCAACTCTGGTGTTCTCTGTTCAGATGCTAATAGGTGTGCATTCTTCTTGAGACGTTTTCTCCTTCAAATGAAGTATAATACCATACTTTATCAATGTTACATTAGTCCAAAAAATATCTAAATTGAAAAATGAAAGTGCATGTAAAGCATTTCATATACAAAGTACAATATATTAGGAAAAAAAGCATTTAAAATTCAAAACACACCAAGATTTGTACAAAAAGGAAATTTATTTAAAGCACTTTATACCCTACATAGAAAAATATGATTGATTTAAGTTAACAATAATAAATAGAGTGCCTGTGGTCTTGCAGGCCCCACCGATGTGTACAGTAGTACAATCAATATCCAGTTTCACAACACAGCAAAGGCACTAGCATTTACTGCAAAATCAGTCCACTTGGGTAGGTTATATGTGATTTAAGAGTGGATGTGGCTAAGTCATATATGTGTATTCACTGGTAAATCATTTAATCTGCTATACATGTACCATTTTGTAATATATGAGTTGATCATTTTTGGACAGTTTGGTCCAGTTTGGGTTTTTTTTGGCGCAGTAACTGGCTTGAAGTACTACACAGCCATGAGGCATTATGAGTGCTGCGGGAGCATGGGTATTTCTTCAGCACATAGCGCACACAGTTTATTAGACAGATTTGGACTTGGCACATAAAAGGCCTTCAGGGATGTTCATTAGTATTCTGTTCCCTCACCAATCGGGAGTCATTTTTGAAATTACACTCGCTCCCAGTTTCCAGTGGTCCCATATAAGGTCTGCAGTTCCTCAAAAAAATAAAATAAATGAAATTTATGACGTCTTTCTCCTGTGACAGAAAGAAAAAAACACATAGTGCAAGTAGAACATAAAGCATCAAACCCAAAAGATCAGAGAGAGTCGAAAACAGCAGACAGGGAAGAACTGAATAAGCATTACGATACATACTATCAGTCAAGCATGCCATAATGTGCAGTAGTATTCTTTAAGTGAAACCCCACCCAGACATCAAGACCCACCTCAAGCTCTCTGAACAGAAGTACCAAAAAAATGCCAGCATCTCTTTTCAAACTAGATTCATTCCAGCAAGAAAAAAATAATCCTCAAAAAGGGCTCAAATAACAAAATAAAAATAATGTATACTGCTGTTCATTTGTCTTTAATCAATGCTCATTAATTATTCATCATAAAACAAAAAAATAGGGAAAAATAAATATCTTAAATATTGAAATGAATAAGGCTTTTAAAACAGTCTCTTTTTTTTGTTCTCGTGTAGAGCAGATGCTCCGTAGTTCCTCTCTTCCTTGCACAATATTGCAGGACGCACTGTATGTTCCCAGCCAGGCTCCCATGGATGGATTAGATTTTTTTTGGAAACATCTGATTGTCAAAAATGTCTTATATTATAATCCTTTCGTCCATTTTTCCAGGAAAGTGACTCGTTTCAACTTGTGTTGCCGCCTCACCATATTGAGTGTGTAGATGTTTGGTCAGATATTAACCATAAATCAAAAGAGAAGTTTGAGTATGGTGAGGTGGCGTAATTCCACTGTGTGATGTGTCCCCCATCATCAGATGAGGGGTTAGATTAGATCCGTTGATGAGAGTCGACAGCCTTGTACACTGGTGTCTGACTGAGCAGCATGTAGGCCTACAGGGCATTCACAACTGGGCCAGTGTCCCTCTTAGTAGTAGTTAAGCACCAGCTTCAGATGTTTCTCTGAGCTGTGAGGTACTTAAGAGCAGCAGAGCCATACTTTCTAGAAAGGTCCTGGTGGAACTCATCCTTTAAAGTGGTTAAGCAATACCGGTAACTTGGACTGGACCGGAACTTTGAGATGTCAAAGCTGGGAGCGTGTGGCATGTGGATCATAAAGGCATTTGGTAAGACGACCAAGTCATACTCCTGAAAAAAACAAGGATAATCAAATCTAAAATGTCTATATGATGTCAGCAACACATTTGACTCTGTTTTATATTTCACGCATCGTGTTTAATCATGAACCTCCCATTAATCATTTAATACTAAATCCCTAAGGTTCTGGAGAGTATAAAAATATTAGTTGATGTGTGAGTGTTTGCAATTGGATTGGTTAACTTAGTCTATGCTATGCTTGGTATCATCTCTAGTTTTGAATGGCACCCAATAAGGCAGAATAGGGCTTTGCATTGTCCAATTTTCCAGTTCAATTTACAGGCATTTATTTAGGGTAAAATACAGGACCTTTACTTCTGGGTTAACTTGTATAGTGCAACTTGTGCAACTTGTATAGTGCAACTTGTATTTCACTTCAGACGTATATTTTCATACTGTATGGATAGAACAATGTGCTACCTGTGCGTCCAATTCCATGATATGAGAGACTTTGTTCCAGCCAAAGCCAACGAATCTCTGATCATATTCTGGACAATCCCTTCGAACCACAACGTAGGGCTCAAAGTCTGCCTCCCACTCCACTTTGTATGGCGTGGTGGCCGTGCGCCACTTGGCATAGTCTGTAGGGGCATGGCCTTTAGTCCAAACGTGGTACCTGCAAATGGCAGGAACATTGAGATGGAAGAAATAAGTACACTTAATCATTCCAACACCTAAAGTCCTCCTGATTGTACTTCTCTGCATATATTATAAGATGTTATGGGAAAGTAGATTAAGCAATAAAACAGAAAGATAGAGGGAAGCTAATTCATTTTATTTCACACCCAAAGCACGATTAAGAATTTATAGAATGAATGGGTAATTGGAGGAGAATATTAGGGAGCGGTTTATGATATATATTCCTCTGTGCCTCCTTCACATTGTATAACTAAATTCTTACCTGAATGTGTAAAGGGTCCCCATGTCCAGCATGGAAAGAAGCTCAGCTTTGGATTTGGGAAAAGAAAGGCGATATCGCAGCGTCTCAAAGGCAGGCACCACCAGAGCCTTTTTAGTGTTTGCCATGTCCAACTGGACTATGGATTTTCTGGGGACAGAAAATAACATGATAATAAATAAATAAGTTATTAATATAAACATCCATGAAATCAGGCAGTGGTGGCTTAGCGGTTAAGGAAGCAGTTAATCAGAAGGTTGCCGGTTCGAAATCCCAAGCCTCCAAGGTATCACTGAGCAAAGCACCATCCCCACACACTGCTCCCCGGGCACCTATTATGGCTGCCCAATGCTCACCAAGGGTGATGGGTAAAAGCAGATGACACATTTCATTGTGTCATTGTGTGCTGTAATGCAGTGTATCACAATGACAATCAATTCACTTTAGAAATCAGTCTATATTATTTGCAAGGAACTTACCTGAGGTATTCATAGAGACCATACATGGGTAAGAAGTCAACATCAGTCAAAAACACATAGGGCGTGTTGACATTGCGAAGGGCCACGTTGCGTACAAGGTTAACAGGGTAGAACTGTCCCTCTTTGTAGACAATGTGGTAGCCCACATTCTTGCGGTTCTTCAGAACCTCGGAGGCCTGGGCGTAGCGCAGGAACTGCTGAGCCTCAGCATCAGACATGTAGAGAGCCAGACTAATGGGTCCCTCCCAGTGCTTACAGATCGCCTCCAACATCTGGAGTCTGGAACAAACATGGCGCAAACATGGTTTCAGTGTTACATGCAGGCAACGCTGGTCCAAAAATGTCCTTCTAGTGCAACCATCACCTGTCCATTGAGAGCTGAGCCACCAGTGTGACGTCGGTGTCGTCGTCGGTTGGTGTGTACTCATACTGCAGGAAGTAGAGGTGGACTCTGTGCACTGTGATTCGCTCCCTTCGGAATTCGTAACACTGGTCGTCCTCATCAAGCTCTTCTAGGGCGACCTGGAGCTGCTCAGAGTCAAATGCAGAGACAGTAGATATTCATCAGCATTGTACATTGATGTAATAATGTGTGAATAGCAGAGACAGACACCATTTATTGTTCCAAGGCTAGATTCAGTCTAAAGTGAGTGGAAATAATGTGCGTGAACTCACCCGCGTGCTCTCCGAGCTGGCCTGGCTGGGACACCCAAAGAGCTCCCGGCGAAGCAAATTCCCATCATATTCCAGAAAGGTCAGGTAAAGGTTACGGAAGAACTCCACATGTTTATTCTTCACCCGCAACTTTTTAGGCGAGTTCCAGTGGATCACCTGACAGCATAGGATTAGATGTACTCTCGTTATGTTATTTGTCCTCATCAGTGTTATTTGCATTAAATTTCTAATGCACAACTTGCATAGGTGGTCTTAAGATGTTAAGGTAAGGTAAAGTATACTGTACCCTAGAGGGAATTTACAGACAAAATCTAGTACAATGCAACAGAAATTCGTAAAAACATCTATTTTGCTTAAAAACATAGAACATAGAAGCCAATAAAAGTATTAAACTTAAGATCTTGAATGACTTTTCTTCCGCCTTGGTATCCTAAACAGTCTGCATGAGGGTAGCATTTCAAATTCTAAATTCACAGTTTGTCTTGCATAATTGAAATGTTTCATCTGCTGTGCAATGTTTTTCATATACAGACTGAAGGAAATGCTTTTCCATAATCTTAATAGTTTGGATCAAGATTTTTTATGTCATGTCGAATAACATTCTCTAAACTTAAGCAAATATTTTTAATACACATGTAAGTTCCATACCTGTTAAAAAAAAAAAAGTTAAGATGCAATAAGATGGGACTTTATTAGTGCCACAAGTGGGAAATTTACAATGTCATGGCAGAAAGCGGACAGTACAAGATAAGAGCAGCAAAAATAAATAAACAGTATATGCTGACTGTTGGATATAAAAAGTATATCCAATACTTATTTAACCAGTGGCTTTCTCACCTTTAGGTCAGACACCTCTGTGTAGCACTGCTCAGAACGGGTGTGATCCGACAGCTGAACGTTCCAGAAGCACGGCAGCTGGTGCACTAGAACAGGATTCTGCTTTATGAATGCATTGAAGATGTCCTGCACACAAACCCAACAAAGCATGCTGGAAAAACCTTCACACAAACACAATTAATTTTCATATAAGCCAAGTAAACACAAAATAGATAGGGATTTTATCCCTCTTTCATTTCATCTAAATACACAGATTGTTGCATAAACTAGATCAATGCAAATGGCCAGTAACAGAAATAAATCTGTAGGAGATGGTGGCTAGGTGGCTTTGTTCCAGAGCATGGCCCCGAAGCCCATGTTGCTAAATGAGGAAATGTCATGTAGTCTTAAGATTTCAACTAAGGTGCTTTGTGACAAACCTGGTCAGCTAAAGAAGTGGACAGCATGTTCATTAGCTCTCTTTCTGCAGTCAGCCGCCACATCTGCTCCCAGCCAATACGACGGAGGCGTTCAAGGTACAGCAGGATGACTCCTATAACCAGACACCCCGTGCTCTCCATGAACTGTCATAGTTACTGCAGCAGGTGCTTAAAAGTCGAACGATTTAAATCCTCTAGGGCCTGACCTGTGTTGAAGCCCCTGCCTAGCGCAGGCCAGGGTTTGTGGTTCTTCCACAGATTTCCCAGGTACCAGTCACTCTGGTTTTCCACCAGTCCGATAACTTGCTTCTCTGCGGACAGAACATGGCCAGTGAGACAATTTTGACATGTTACATTCTCACCTGCTCCCAGTGGGGACGGTGGGCGCCAACCGCTAGGCACAGCCGTTGTCTACTGAGGATAGTGTGAGGTTTACCACCATAAGACTGGCTAAAGGTACATATCTCTCACTCACGAATTGTGAAATTCTGGACCGGATACTGAGATTTCAATTGTACGGGTTTGAATTTGAATTTGCTCATGGCAAATTCGGAACATTTTGGTCAATATATGGTTATATGTAGCAGCTGGGAGGGTCATAGCCCCTGGTATCGTTTCAGAAATTGTGGCAAAATTTTTGTGTAACCACATGGAAAGGGTCGGTGTGAATCTGAAGCTCATCAGACACACTTCTACTGATGCTTTCTTTCAGTAAAACCCGGCTGAAATGTTTTGTATGTCCTGAAATCTATAATGTCAATAAGGATGTACTGAGTTTCTGTAATGTAATATAAAGTCACACCTGTAAACTTCTTGAATATAGCCCACAATTCAGCTATATCTGTTGCAAAGGTGATATCTGTGTCCAGGACAATGACTTTGGAGAGGTCAGAGGGCAGGGCCTTGGTAAGGGTCAGCTTCATAAGTCCATAAATTCCCGAATAGTGCTTGTTTGGTATCCAAGACACTTCAGACTACAAATGAAAAAAAAAAAAGAATACACACAAACGTTAATTTCGCATTATCCACATATAACCCACAGCACAAAATCAGATTTCCATGATAAAATCAGATTTCCATTAACAAAACAATCTTGTGACTTCAGAGATAGCAGCGGACGTTTATTCCCGCAGAAAATGTGTGTGAGAAATTCCACTGATTGGAGTAGGCCAGCATCCAAGTGGCACCCCAATCACAGCTGAAACCAGCCAGCGGCACCAGCATGAATGCATAATGTGCTTCGGGATGCTCCTTATGTCACCTCACACGCTCAAGCCAAAGTACACACATTACCCAAAATGCACAGAGAATAATTCACAGCCACCGCAGCGCTACTCACATGTAAAAAAAAAAAAAAGAAAAAGTGTCACAACAACTCCAAACGTACACGAGAGAATAAATTATTTCGTATTTTTTTTATTCTTGCAGGCAGCTCATGGTTAAATCTGATCGCGTTTCTAAGACGGAGGTACAAAACAAGCAGCAATCCCCACAAGGGTTCTGCACCACGTTCTCACTACCGAACAGATAAAAGAAATGATGAATTATGCATGAAATGTAAGCTTTCATTCCTGATTCAAACACCGTGCGTTGGCTTGAACTGCTCACGCCGCTGACCAGTTACCAAGTTCCAACCAAGAACTGAACTGATGCTGGGGTAGTTACCTTGAGCTCATCCGCGTCATAGAAGCTAACCTGCACGGACGGAACCATCCAGGACTGGAAGAGGTTGCTGAGGATCTGATTGGCCACCGTGTCTGTGATGAAGTGAAAGTGCAGAGGATTTCTCCTGCCAGAAGAAGAGGTGGACATGAGACTAGGTTGTAGTTGACTGAACCCATGTAAAAACATTGCCTTTTCAGTCTAAAATGGATTAAAATATTTTTATATGTTTATATATCTGTATATATATATATATATATCTGTGTGTGTGTATATTATGTGTGTGTGTGTGTGTGTGTGTGTGTGTGTGTGTGTGTGTATATATATATATATATATCCGGCTCGAAGAACTTATTTAGTGCCTGTCATGGCTGCCCACTGTTCACTCAGGGTGATGGGTTAAATGCACAGGACCAATTTCACTGTGTGCTGCTGTGTATCACATGTGACAATCACTTCACTTAAAAACTTAAACTTAAAAGCACACATTGCTACGGCTTACCTGTGAAACAGGATGGATTTGACCAGGGTGACGACATCGCGGCTGGCGTTGTGACCCGCACACACACACGCCACGTGAATCAGCTGCGTGCGAAAGCACAAAATAAATGAAGTGTGGCAGTTGTCCATCACCAGCTGTGTCCGTGACCCGTGACGCTCACCTCACACTTCTCAGCAGTGGGCGATCGGGCACAGTCGCTGTGGTTGGCTCTTTCCTCGGCCGTGTTCTCCACGTCCTCCGGACCCGTGTCCGCCGACGCCACCCACTGCTGGTTCCCATAGTTACCTTCCTGAGGCTGAGCGGCCAGGCCCTGCGACTGGCTGAGCTGCAGGCGGATCTGCCTGTTCTCCTCCTCCACCTCTCGGACTCGGGACTCTAGGACATCCCGGTCCAGCAGGCGGGACTCCGTCGATTCCACCAGACAGGGGGACAGAAGCAGAGATCGCCCGTCTGTACAAAAAGGAAAGATTTCAGTGCCTTACAGTCGACTTAGCACAGTCTAGTACACTTTAGTCAATTTTCTCTCCATCCTGACCAAAGCAAGATCAAAAGTGTCCACAGGATTTACATAAATATGTACACGAGAAAGCCCAGAACATGGCCTTTATTGACTTGAGAATGGGAGGAGGGTGATGATTGACAGCACTCACACATGTTGCTTCCTCATTCTAGATGGTTTGATCCTGCGCCCAACAATGTCAGAGTTTAGTTATTTCTTGTTTCACCTATATATCTATGTAAAAAATTAGGCCACATTTGACCTTACACTAGTGAACACTTAAAAAAAAAACAGTGCCCTATGTAGTATGCTTTTGATTTGATATAATATCAAATTTATGCTTCTAGCACTTATTCAGGCAATTAGAAAATGAAATTACATGCCTGATTAAATCAAACCCGCTGATTTTCACACTCCCACCTTACTGTTCAATTTTCCCTCATTATACACACACACACACACACACACGAAGGCATGTGTTCCGTACTCAAATATGCATCGTCTTTACACACTGACACCCACAGACGGCGCAAACAGCTGCCACAGGGCAGCGCCACGTTCACACCACGCTCATTCCGTCCCCAGTCGTCACATGTGCACAAAAGGGTCTTTTTTTAGACTTTACAAGTGTTCATGAGCATCTCGCGCCCATTAACACAAACCCTTCGCATTGCTAACATGTTGTGCATTATTACAAAACTCGCTGGCAAAATGATTTATTAATACTCTTGAAATGTCAAGCTTGTGCCCCAAAGTGTTCCAGAGGTGGTGGAGCTGTCACCTGAAGGAAAGAAAAGAACCGCTGACGTTCCCGGGAAAAGAAGAGTAATCAGGATAGAGCATTATAAATCCTTACAGGATACCATTACTACTGCATACTGTATATCTTGCATTAATACGTTCAGACTGAAAGATTTCAGACAACATCCTCCTGGTGCCCATGGCGAGAGATTTAGCAGATAGCGCTTAATTATTGTTTCGCTCCCGCGTCTGGCGGGGCCGTTTTTATTAGGGCTAAAAAATGATTCTGTGCCCAAAGCACTCACTCTGGGGTAAGAGGAGAAGAGAGAACAGCTGTTCTTCCACATCACTTCCTTCTCCACGCTTGATAAACTGCATTAAATATGCATTAAAGCCTTTCTCATGCCCTCAAGATCCTGTCCACACAAGCAGACTCCTTGCATGGGCATGGGTTTACATGTGTGTATGTATGTATGTATGTGTGTGTGTGTGTGTGTGTGTGTGTGTGTGTCGTCGTTTTGAACGTCATTGTCATGTTTCTGCGGGTTGGTGCATATGATAGAGGGAGTGAGGAGGAACAACGGCAAAGCGGATTAAACAATGGCCTCACAGCCTTGGTTTTCTCCATCATACTACGATTACTACGATTAGGAGCGGATGAGGCGGGTTGGGCAGATTACAAAAGTATGATTATGTCCCGGTGCCCTCATGAGCTCTGGCTTTCCTTACACAAATTTAATTTCGAACTGTTCGGCATAAAAAATTGTACATTTAAAGATGTAAACATGCATTTGAGACAAGTCGAAAGAAACATTTAAAGATTTAAACATGCATTTAAAGATTTAAACATGCATTTGAGACAAGTCGAAAGAAAGATCATGATCAAAATCATGTCCAGTTATGCTCTTAATGTTCTACACCAATATTTTCTCATTTAACTAGCTAAATAAATGTACTGTACGGGCCAAAAGTTTGGGCACACCTTCTAATTCAATGTGTTTTCTTTATCTTCATGACCATTTACATTGGTAGATTCTCACTGAAGCCATCAAAACTATGAATGAACACATGTGGAGTTGAAAATAAAGAAAATGCATTGAAGGTGTGTCCAAACTTTTGGCCTGTACTGCACATAGTATTAAGAATGTTTAACAGACTATAAGACTGTGCCAGTCATGTGCATACATAACCTTTTTTTTTTATTCATTAACATTACTTCTTTGTGCATGGCCAAAGAATGCACCATTCTTTAAATGGTCTGAGTTTGTATGTTCCATACTAACAGTTCCAATGACACTGCATTTAACCCTTTTACATGTCACATGACGGATGTATAAAACAGTACAAAATAAAAACTACATCTATCTATTTAGCGTTCTATTTATCTAGCTTACTATGTATCTGTCTATCTGTCAACCTTTCTGAAGGGAAGGGCTACAACATAATAACTTCTGCAGAAGGAGGTTTTGTAGCATGCAAGCACTGAGACAGGTGAACTTGTCATGAATTGGTGCAAAGCAGGGCATCGCACAACTCACAAAACAGGGCATTTACTGGAAAACAAACTCCAGCATGGGATGCAGAACCGGAGCACCCCACAAACTCGGTATTGTGACACAAATAACATGAATCAACCAATCAGGGTAAATTACAAATTACAAAATACAGACACAAACTTTTACATTCTGTGACTTTCTGTTGAAGCTTACTTACTCTCTAAGTTGCCAACCAGCAGGTAGAGCCATGTCAGCAGAACAACAAAGCTCAGCGAGACCACCAGGAGCTTCAGCTTCCCTCGGCACGGGCAGTGCATGCTGGGATGGGATGGTGGGTGGTGCGGAAGCTGGGCGGGGTGGCGTTCAGGTTGGGCTCAGTCTCACGCTTGCTCTCTGCAGCATCGTCTCATCTGCAGGTGGATCATAACACAAGCATGCACTTTATAACAAATTCATCATGTGACGGGGATTTTTGTCAAGTCACTAACATTCAGCTACCAATATAACAAACATTATGCATGTCAAGTGTGGTTCATTTTTCTATTCTATTTCTATCAGTCTTGACAATTCAAGATTCAAGACAATTCAGTCTTGACAATTTCACTTGCTGAAGTAAAATAGTAAAAATACTGTCCATGTAATTCTGTGCAACAGTCCAGATTTCCATTAAAGATTAATAGAAACCCAGTTTAATACACAGCTTATAAAACTGGAACCAGTTATTAAAAAACAAAATTTTCTAGTTGATCCTGAGCAGCAATTTGCAGAATGTGTATGTAATAAAAATGTTTCATGATCAGCTTTTTGACCAGATCTGCAGACGTTCAAGTCGAAGCATCAAAAATTACAAAATAAAATAAAACACATGTAAAATGGTTTGGAGTTTTCATGTAAATATGATTGGGACACTATGAGTCATTTTTAAATGTTTAAATCGAGTGATGTTCAACTTTGATGCACTTTGTACCATTTTCTGTTGAATAGATCGCTTGGCGCTGGTTGTAGTCAACAGAGTTCCACTTTGTCCGGGGTGTGAACACAACAGTGTCCGCAAGGTAAAGGCTGCTGCCTAATGAAAGAGCGAGTGGCAGCAAGAGGCTCTTTGCACCACTATGACAGCCACTGATTACTGCCTAAAGGGCCAAAAAAGCTAAGGTCCCTCTTTGTTTTATTATGAGCTTAATTAATCACGCTTCACTTTAATTAGATACTCGCCTGCAGGAATATCAAGACTGGATGCAGCCAAAAGAACAGTGTTTATTAAATAGAAGATCTGTGCAGACATGAGCGTGAAGTGTGTGTGTGTGTGTGTGTGTGATTTGAGGGAGACTGTAATGATCTGCTGAATATCAGCGATAGGAAACAGATGAGAGACGAGGAGGAGGGGTTGATGGGTACAACAGACTGTGCCTTTTTGCACGCTTTTCATTAATAAACTCCCCTGCATCACAACAGAGTGATTGACAAGACAGCAATATTCTCATGGCCAATCACAGCGCAGCATTTGCCAACGGTCATCCTCTTTAAAATATCATTAATACCAGAGAATCTCTGACACTATTTTTATTCCATTATAAGTTTGTACAATTTCAAAATGTGTTTGTAAACAATATTATTTAAAAAATAATTATTAATTTCAAAATATATCATGTTTTTGTATTATTTAAAATGTGTCAAACAGACAATGTTACAATGATCTATAACATATATTAACAGTATTTATGTATAACATGATACTACTCAAAGTAGTTGACAGTGAATGACCTAGCAGGTAAGGAAGAAGACTCATAGCCGAAAGGTTATGGGTTCAATTCCCACACTGCCACGATGACACAGAGGTCCCTTTAAACACTGTGCAGTACTTAACATTTGTGACACATCCACTAGAGGGCATAGTCACAGGTTTCTGGCACCATCAAACATGATGACAGAGGAGGACGTCGTAGTTTGTCCCTGGGCTTTTCTCAAAGTCACTGAAGGATACTTGCCAGTGGTGGTCCAATGTGGAGGATCATGTGTTTTGTTCAGATTCATTTAAAACACCATTGCAAGACCATTTTGCTGTGAGTTCTCCAGAAGGACAATTGCCTAGAGTCTGAAGGACCTGAGTCAGAAGCACCCAATCTACCAAAAATTCTTCTGCAGGTATTTATTATTCCTGGCTAACTCTCTCAGCCTCCATTCCTGCCATTTCTTCTTCATGTGTCAGTTGAAGCGGTTGAATTGGCTACACCGCCTCCACAATATTTGGTGGCACTGCTCAGTTTCTCTATGGATCTGAATATTCTTGAAAATGTGCAGAACTACAGATAAAATTAACCCAGCCTTCCCCACCCATATTTGTTTTTGTATTTAACATATATAGAATATTCAGGTTTATAGTCTGTTAAAATCTGCAGAACTAGGGTTTATGGAACATTTTCTTCATATTTTTCTCATATAGACACCATATGTTACCATGTTGACCTACATGAAGCATGCATAATTCATGAATGTGTGTGACTGGGACTCCAAGAGGAATGCATCTTTCATAGTCTTCAAACAGGACATGTTTACGTTCTGTGTCCATACGGGGCGCAATGTGGCATCGTGACTTTCGTCCTTGCCCCTGCTACTCCCGAACCTTACTGACTGTAGTTTCTGGAAGTTTACTGGTTTCGTTTACCACAGAGACTGCTCTCTCAAGGCCTCTCACCATGACAGACTTTGCATTTCTTGGAGAAACATCCTCCCCCACACGCACTGACAAGCGTGCACGCTCTCTCAATCCATTCACGCGAGTGCTGTGGGGTGACTGTGGAGGTGAAATTCATGAATATACAGTGAAAGCAGACAAAAGGAGGCGACCTTGGAAACTGTGGAGCACTTCAAGCCAGAGATAATTTACTTGTTAAATGTTAAATGATATCAAATGGGAAAGTGTTTGAAGTGCTCAATTTTTTTTTTGAAATATCACAGGTTTGTGTGCGGAATCTGAAACCTTGGTTTCCACTCAAGATTGCCAGTTGGCATGGCGACGAGGCCACGCCTTTTCCCTTGTTGTTAAAGATCTCTTGCGCCTCTTGACCTCTTACAGAGTTATGATAATGAAACTGGACAGGACCTTCTCCTAATTGCACACTCCTCACCCTCTCCTCATGCACCCCTGGTGGCTGCTGTCGGCCAGAACCAAAGGTCAGTTGGTGTTGGTGCCAAATAGTCAGGTGCTTAGTACCCCACCCCCACCGCCCCATCCCACCATCCCCATCGAGTCTGCAAAGCATGCCTTTCAACTCATGCCAACCTTGTGCCTTTTCCAGGAGCCGTTCTGGATAATTACTGCAGGGTTCACTCGTTAAGCCTGTTCGCCTCCGGACGACGTGAACATTACGGAGAGTAGACGCATGATTTAAACATCAAAAAAGGAGGACATTGGCCTGCTGCTCCGTTAAGAAGCACCTTATCACCTCTGCAGTGCATTTCGACATTCGATGAAAAGCTACGAGAAGCCGCATGCCCATCCTCATTCTCCCCAATTAAAACCATGAGAATTCACAGTACCACTCTTCCGTTCGACCAATAAATTGATGATGTGTCCAAAGCGTACGTATGTCTACGCAGGTCTTATTTCATGTAGGATGCAAATTACGTCTTCCACAAGGGAAAGGGCTGCAGGCGACTTCGCTGTAATTTCCAATTCCTTTCCACCTCAACAAATCAGATTTCCAAGTTCTTTCATCTGCACAACCCCTTCAGATGTACTTGAAGTGACACTGACAAACCCGGAACTGTCAGAATATATCCCATAATCCTGATTATGCAAAACACCATGACGTACACACAAAAAAAAGCCTACAACTTTCATCAACAGGTGACCAAGACCCTGCAACTGGTCCACTGTTTGTCCTTATTTGGACATGTTTGGGAGGTACCAGCAGATTGGGAAGCCCTTCAAGATGCTCTTAACTGCTCTGACCCAGTCCTCGACTTTTCCTGCGTACAACAACTAGCAAATGTTACTCACTTCACCTGTCAGCGTTTTCAATCCTCACAAAAACCACGAACCGTGCCCACGCAGTGACCTCCGAAAGCCCATTTCTACGTGGTACTAGTGGATTTGGCGAGCACTGTGTGCCAGGCTGAATTCACGGGCATGGAGGTCACGTGGTCTCTCTTGATTTATGTTTTTTTCTTTCCTTTTTGTTCTGCCTTTCGTGACGATGACCTGAGTTAGGGCACTGCAGAAGGTGATGAGCCTTTAGCCCTGAGTGCTCGTAAAGTGCGGCAGGATATGAGAAACGCAGAGGGCTTTGCTCCACCACTTTAATGAGGATCTTTTGTTGAACAAGCAAAACAAAAAGCTTACGCTCCACCGGGACATGAGAAGATTGAAAGAATGAAAGAAAGGAAAAGAAAAGAAAAGAAAGGGCATGTTTGCTTAAAAAATGTCAGTGTGACATTCCACACAATTTTGACAGAAAAGTACATATTACAATAGTTTGCATTATTGGGATTTAGGGCTGTTGTTTAACAGCGCTTGTTTTCCGTGCAAACAGCTTCAAATCACTTCAAATACGTCTGCAGCTTTGCTGGAAATGAATAGCAGAGGACACGAAACATCTGATTTGGTAGGGCGTCCTCGGTTACCTGCATTCCAACAATCAGAAAGATGTATAGTGCATAGTAAGTGCAACAATGGTGAATGAGACCTCCTGGGTGTGTGATGTATTGAAAGCAGAGCGTCTACATCACCCAGAATGAAGAAAGCACGGCGTCATTTAGTCTCATGGGCTTCACCCATTGGTAATCTTTGTTCAAAAAAATTAATAAATTTCATGTTCTGGGCTCTGGAAACAATTCTCTTAAAAAATAAAAAGTCCAACTAACAGCCAGTCCTTTATTTCTTCCTTTCAAGATGACGACATCTGCCGGTATGGCCATAAAAAACGGCTTCTGGTGAGATCTTTCATGTGGCCTGTAAGTGCCATTCTTGTTATTGACACATCGTCCCCTGGGGCCATATTACTGTGTTTCACCAAACCAGAAAAGGACACACAAAACCTGCATCTCACTTATAACCTACATTGGTCGTCTCAGGCTGCACAGTTTCTACAAAGAGCTGAAATGTGAGCGCCCAATCCCATTCTTTCTTTCTTTCTTTCTCTCGCACGCACAGATACAGATGACATTACAGCAGGAGAGAAAATGAGCCGGCGGAATGTCCTTGTTTCAGCTCTGATGTCAATCAAATGCTGATGAAAGTATGATAATGTGATTAAAGGGAAGAGGAAGGCCCTTAATGGAATGGTCCTGTGTTGCCCTTTTCAAATGAGGGGCCTTGTACTTGTGCATTAATCAGCCTGGAAAACTCTCTGATTAAGACGCAATCAGCCTGACCGTCTGTCTCTCTCTTACACACACACACACACACACACACACACACGCACACAGAGCAACATTTCAACAATACGTTGTACAGCATAAAACAATGGTTTACACTCTTATCCCGTCTTTCATCCCAGGAAATCATTCAACTGATGAAGTGTGTGTTTATTCCGGATCTTGCAACAACAAGCAGAACACCCGAGACGTGAAACAGAACAGCCTCTTTACACAGAGTGCTAAATGGCAGCCAATAGATGCTCCATTCAGCTGTGTGAGCACACACACACACACACAGAAACGATCTCCCGATTCCCCATACGACTGCCGGCTGTGTGAATTCAGAGAAAAGTCAGTCCATTTTTCCTTGTCTCTTTCGTGCACGCCGGACAGGCTCAGCCTTCGACACAAGTCAATCACTTTTATTCACGGACTCCTCACCGCGGCAGCAGGAGTTTTCAGACTAACATTTAGAAAAAAAATTATACAGTGCAGCGAGTCTTTTTCAGTCCAGAGCCAGGGCAGAATAAAACGCCCAGGCTCAGGGTCATGTCTCCCGGAGGACCACTTTCTGGATGGAATCTCCAGAGGACCTTATTGCTCCCTTTCTCTCTTTCTCTCTTTCCCTTACATGCTCGGCTTGGCTCTTTGTGGCCTAAACCCTGGCTAATCCCAACCCTAACCCTCCATCCCAAACCTCGCAAATAAGCGTCAATCACTTGGATTGATTTAATAGTCCCTTGGCCCTAAAACCTTGACTGCAAGGGAAGAGAACGGGAGACTGCGTGCTTGGCCTTCGTTTACGAGAGTTATGTCCTGCTACGGTTTTTAATTGCAGAGTTTGATTCTTACAAAAGCTCACATTATTTATCAAAGATGAGTGGAAATGTTGCAAAAATCTTTTAAAACCACAGCCGACACATGATTATCATTCATCAGACTATCACTGCCAGGTAGTTTCCTAGTTTCTATGTTTAAAAATATATTTTTAAGTTATGCATATGTTTTATTAAAACATTTTGTCTGAATATTTTTTTTCTGCATTAACATTCTCATTTTCAAATTTCGGTTCTTAAAGTGGAGATCAGCAAACGGTACACATGCACATCCCGAAACACACACATGTACACAAAATTACACACTCAACCACATTCAAATCATTTTCAATTTTCAGGCCATGCTGGAAACTCCTCAGTTCAATTTGAATCATTTGCAAGTGGCATGTTGGAAACTTGAGGCTGACCCTGTGCAAACCACACTATCATTATAAATCAAAAAGCATCAAAAATTATGAAACGCGTATTCATGAAACATTAAAATAATTTTTCATGATTCAATGGTTACAAATGATGAAACAATGTTGCAACTATCAATACCAGCCTGAATCACAACATTTAATTTATTATGCAAAAGCTTTTCTAAAGCATATGTAAAAAATGAGAGATAACTCACCCTCACCTAATACACTATTTGTGGAATAGCAAATCGGACTGAGCCCTGCAGCCGGTATTGACGTCTCCATTTCAGATCTCTGAAGGTCCTTAGGTTGCCTTGTTATCCACATATCTGTTTGTTTACCTGTAGGCCATTCTGCAGCACGTCCTTTAAATGAGCAGGATCTACTCACAAAACTTCCAAACTAAGAATCAAATGCACATGCGAGAGCACACAAAAACCTTCCATGTACACTGCACTCAAGAGTCGGAAAGAAAGTCTCTACCTAAATCCGGCGGAGGAGTCTGAAGAGCGGCAGAGCAGAAATGTGGCAGAGGCACAAAAGCGGCATTCAGAGTGGAGGACACACTTATCTCCACCTCTCCTCACCAAGGCCAGCGTTCTGTCTTCTCCTGTCCGGCCTGCCCAACGGTGCGCGTTTGATCTGAGCTTTGATTTGCTGAGCGGAACTCGCCGCAGCCTCGGGACGATGGGAAAAAGAAAACAATCCGACAGCGGTGAACTTTGAACTTTCCTACCTGCATGCGTTCGGCACAAAGGCAGTGAGAGAAGAAAGGCAGAGAGAAATGGATAGAGCTCCACCCTCTTCCCCGTCCACTCTCAACGTAGCATGCCTTGGCAGGTCCGGAGCGGCAGATCACAGTCTTTCTCCCCCACCCCCCCACCTCCGCTCCGTCTCCTTCCCTTTTCTGCTCCCCTTCAGCCTGACTTCATTTTTCCTTCTTTTTCTGTACCGAACAAACCTGCCGAGCTTTAGGATTTTTTTGGGGTTTTTTTGGCAGCTATCTTTTTACCTTCTCCCTAAGGTACCTGTGCTGTAGCAGTGCTGACTCTGTCCTGACCGACATCAATCTTCAAGGCCCTAACTCTGTAAACACGCCCCCCCTCCCTTACCTCAGCAGAGGAGAAGACTGATTTCAGTCCCTCCTGCAGCCCTCAGTCTCCTCGACGTCTCTGACCTGCGTACAGCACCACCTCACGTGTTGACACAGAGAGGAGGGGCAGGCACAGGCAGGGCAGGGCTGGGGCGCTGAGGGCTGGATACGGGGTGTGAAGAATCAGGGATGGGTCCCAGGGGGCCCCCTCCTCCAACCAAAACCACTACATGACAAAGGCCAGAGGACAGAAGAGGGAAGAATGCAGAGACTACAACTGTGTATTAAGTAGAGATTCTACCCTGGTCTGTGGATTATTAACAAAAAAGTTTGTCTGTGTGTGTCTCAGTACAACAAACATTAGCTTTTCAAAGAAAAGCACTAACATGTTAAAAAATAAGGCTTAAGTGTTTTAAGAAAGATGTATTCATATTATACATTTGGATTCATATTGTGCAGCTACATATCTTAAACTACTAGCTGAGTAGTTTAACAATAAATCCAACTTTTTTAAATACATAACCTACAAGAACATGTATGTGTACCCAGGGTAAGGTTAGGTATATACAGCTGATAATGTAGGCAAATATAGCTGATTATATTCATATACATATGAAGGTCACAACAGCAAAGCAGATGAGAAGTTTAATAAATTTACCTAGGGATGGGTTGACTTTGGCCTAATTATCACTAACAATATCACTACTGGTCAGTATTAGTCATGTCAGTTGTAGCCTAGCAGACATGTACTGTGAATAAAAATAATCTTTTATCAATTATGTGATTAAAGGTTTAATAAATGTACCTGTTGGCTAATACAGCATCAGTATATGTGTCGTAGTAACCAAGCAGACAAGTAATTAGGCAATAAACCCCATTTACTACCATTGCACCCAGGAGCAAGACAATTAGCCATGTCTTGCTCCAGCCAGACTCAACCTGTTATTACTGTACAGATGAGGGTCAGATAAATTAAAGATATAAATATTTCTGACAATTTAATGAAATGCAGCCTTCCATAATAATCAAGGACCTTAGTGATTTTGTTTATCTGAAATTGTAATTTCAGATAAATAAAATCACCATATTTTCAGTGTAAACTGTACTACTCACTCTACCTCTACCCGAGTGCAAGGCATACAGAAAAACTGTGACAGTGACGGCCTTTTAACTCCACTTTCTCTTCAACACCGAGTTAAAGGTCACACTGTCTGGCTAATGGTTGTAATCCCAGGCAATGTAAACCGAGGGGGGATTCCTGTGGTGAACACTAGAGACCGAAGCGACCTACTTGCTTGAAAGGGGGTCGACTGGGGAGGGATCAGGTTTCTCGTCACCTGTTCTGTCTCCCTCCCACACTTCCACCAACTGGGCCTTCTGTGGATTCCACCGGCTGCCCACTACATCTGCTGTTCTTTCACAGATTAATAGAGTTCCACAAGCATAATTATTCTCTCTATCACTGTCCCCTCTTAAAAGACTGCCAGCAGTCTTTTTTTTACTGTACCGTACTTCTGTTTTTTTTTTTTTTTGCTTTTCAAGACAGTTCCAAAAGGTTTACTACCTTACCTTCCAGAACATGCACTAGGGCAGTGGTTCCCAACCATTTTCCCTGTATAGATGGCTTCTCTTGGAAAATAATTCCTACAAAACAAGCAGTGACCCAAGAGGGGCTATTTTATAGAAGCTTTAGAATTTTTTTTTTCTATTTTATACTTAAGTGGCTCTGTAGTAGTGATCTAGCTGCTTGAAAAAAACGAATAAACTGAACAAACGACTGTACAACGCGTGCATAGATGACATTCTTTATCAGATTTAGAAGTTTTTCCTCATAGTCTGACAACAAGAAACTGATGCTGTGCAATTATCAGGTGCCGCACAACACATTCTGCCATCTCCTCGCTCTTCAACAAGCAGTAGGTCAATTTCACTAAAGGGCAAAAAAATTACTTTTTATATTTGAACAAGTTGTATTTGAACATCAAGACCAGGACAAGACAGAGACCAAGAGAGAGACGAGACCAAGACAACAAAAAAAAAATTATAATACAACACCTCTGGAGAATCTAAAACAGTACACATCCAACTGTACACACACACACCATCAGAAAATAGCAGTTAAATAAATGGAATCATTGGAAAAAAGGGCCTAAGATCAGTATAAAAAACTAAACAGGAATATGTTCTTGCTGGAATCTAATGTTCCACTTCAAGTCCCAGCTGGTAACGTGTCCTGTTAAGTACAGTTTTAGTGTGCTTTCACTGATTCGGACCAAAGCAAACGTAGTAAGGTGTGAAAGCCTTCTTAGAAGTGGAATGAAAATGCAACACATTTATGACCCTGATCACATGGCTGGCTGAGACCAGCGGGATGTCTTTTATGTGAAACCACCACAGACCAGTTTCCATGGTTCCACTGTGGTGATCCCGGTATTATGGGCTGGCTGGAATGGGATGGTCGGATGAACATCCAGTCGTCATGTGGGCTAAACGAAGCTGTCAGCAAGACGCTGATGAGCAGAACAGCCAGTGGACACTGATGGATCCGGTGTGAAGGTATACACACACACAAAGGCTAATGTAGACTGACAGCTTGTTTAGTTTTGACAGGTGATTTAAGAAGGGCCAGGAAAGGTTGTGGTGCGTGTAAGTGACTGTGCTAAGCCCTGCCGGTCTGGAAGGTCCGACGCCAGATGGGTTATATAAACGGAGCTGACTGGGATCTATGAGGAAAGCCTATCTAATGGTAAGACATCCAGGGCTCGTAGACATGGGAGCACCATCTGCCCCCTGGGCACAGGACTACAATTTAACGATAGATTTTCATGTCGGAATGAACACATTCGGCGGCGTAGGTGTTGAGTTAAATTGCAACCCATACAGCAGTGCGCAGGCAGACAAGCTTCTGCAATATTTATACTAAACAATGTTAATTAACTTTGACTGGAAATACTGTTGCCATGTGGGCCGCTGGCACAGCACAACAATCAGATTGTGACAGTGAGGGTTATGGATATGCCAATACAAGCATGCTGCACAACTATATTATCAGGCATTATTTGGCCTGTGGGCTTTTGCATGTGCACATAATTTGCCATAACATTATGACTAAATGCTGCCGAAACAGCTCTGTCCTTTTGAACGTCTGCCGTGGTATGTGGCCATGAGTAGCAGATACTTTGAGTCCTGCAAGTTGTAAAATTTGAATAGTAAACACTTCATTCTTGTTGTGCTCCTCAAACAATGTTAAGTCCCTTTTGGGAGGTCCACTGATCACTAAAGACTGGGAATATCCCTCAAGGAAATTTGGAAATGTTATGACGCAGCCTCGTCAAAGTCAGTCAAGTCCTTATTTTTAAGGGTTAAATCTTACATGGTTAAAAGCAGAGGACACATTTTGTTGTGTGCATCATGTACTCTGCTCTAAGTGACAAAAACAATCACTTTTTCTTCATGAAACCAGCAGCTACTTTCTTTGCCACAAATTTGCATTGTCCTGTCCATTGCAAGTAATTATTTAAACTAGATGTTGGTGTGAGTTTCATCTTGTTGTCAGGTGTTACACACACACACACACACACACACACACAGGGGTTGTCAGTGATGGGTTGTGATTGAGTATGGAGAGGAATGGCAGACAGGTGTGATTTAACGTGCGGCACAATGTCCCCCATCCTGCCCTCAACCCCCCACAGTGAGGTCAAGGGCTGCCTGTAGGACAAGAGAAGGGAATGTGTGCCTACTATCTTTCACTCTCACTTTCCCACATATCAAGTCCACTGTCAGTTCTCGTTGCAAAAAGGACATTTTACATGAAATTCTGTTTTGGTGCAAAGAAGTAAGATTAAAAAAAAAATTACCTCAAAGCAAAAAAAAATAAATTCAATAGAAGTGATTATGCAGGCTTCTGTGATGACTCAAAGCACTAAGATATGAGGGCAGAAAGGACAGGTTTTTGTTGTGCTCCATGGTATGCCACTTTAATACCTGTGCAAGATACATACTGACATTCTGATGGCCTTCCTGAAAAGAAATGTTGACAAGAACTGACTTCCAAGAGGTAGGTTATGCAAGCACACCTCCTTCTGTTTAAAGGTCAGAGTAGTTTTAGAAATAAAGAGCCTTCCAGCAGACCTCTATTATGCCTTTGATCCATCAGTGTCGTGTCTGTGGATCACATAACAGAAAATGTCATTTAAAGAGTGAGTCAACACTCACGGGCATCTCAGGCTTTCAGATTTAGCGTGGTAGTGGCAATACGGCATGAGTGCTGACCAACACAGCGGTGTCATCTTGACCACTTCTACAGTATGAGTCAAAATCCCAAGTCCCAAAATCCAACAAATCAAAATCCACCAAAAATAGTTTATACAATGGAAGGTGAAGTCTGCTATTCAAATCCATTTTTGAGTGCCCTCAACTCCACCCCTCTTGCCTTCCATACCGGGGTATTGCACCGCAGATATAGTGTCCTTGTGAAATCACCCAATGTATAACTATACCACTATATACTATAATGCATGCGTTTTATTTAGGCTGCACAAAATAACACCATATGTGTTTAGTGAAACAGTCTGGCATAATGATGGTGCAAAAAATTTTAGGGAAAAGAATAAACCATAACCAAAAGAAACAAAAAAAAAAGTACACAAAAAATGAATGCTTGACTGGCAAACAAATTAAGTGACTTTGAAGGGAAATAATCCTTTCATAGATTATGATTTAGGTGTTATTGGGTTGCAGCAGCTGAACCAAATTCAACTTGAGACAAGAAAACATGGCCCTAGAATCAATCAGAGGCTCCTAAGCATAATTTTCCTGAACACTCCCATGCCAGCTAAATGATGGTGTTATGATATAAAAAAACAACAACTCCAAAACACAAAACTACAGCATAAACCAGAAATAAAGGAAAGGACAAACTCTTAGGGCCAAACATAAAAGCGCTATTGTAAGATTTTCTGTTTGAACTTTTCCAATTGATCTCAGATGCACCCAACCAATGGGCAATGGATACACAACCATCAACTTTTGAAGCAATGAAAAGACCTAAAAAAAAAATGGTGGTTCATCTGAAGTCAGTCGCTGGAAGCATAGTGGAAGCATAGGCTGCAAGGTGAAAAAAATGAACCTGGGAAAAGCTTTTGTTTTGACGAAGCCACTTTGGGTTAAAGAACAATTTGCTCTCTGAGCTCCACCCCAATCTGGCTCCGGAAAAACACCTTATTTGCCCACGCTTTTGAGGAAAGGAACCCCAGGCAACAGATGAGAAATGAGGAGACATTTGTCTTGAGGGGGGTCAGGTGGAAAAATGCAGAACTCTGGGGTGCCACATAGCCTCCATCAGGAGGAAATAAAAGTGGTGTTTCGTTTGAATCCAGTGCTCTGCACCCTTGGAAACTAAGACGGGGCAGCACTATTCGTCTTCAGCGGCCGTGGCAGTAGCCTCGGGAACCTCTATTCCAAGTTTCCTCTCCTCCTTTCACTCAGCAAAAAGCAATCAGTGCATTATGGCTGTGAGAATCACCTCCAGTGAGGGCAGAGGAGGCATTTGTTATGCTTAAAAATGACTGTAAGTGTAGAACCTGTTACGGAAGCTCAAATGTTCCTCTGTCAAAAAAGAAAAAAATCTAGGGGACGGAGATCTTTGACCTTTCGTGTTATCTGAAGAGCTAATGTGGCTTTGTTGGGTCACAAGGCGACTGTGGAATGTGGAGTGTGTGCTTTGGTAGGTCAGCCGCTAATCTCTGCGGGAAGCCAGCGAGGTGGCAGACTCAGAGGTCAAAGATCAGGGGTCAGAGGTGAAGTTAGAACAGCCCTGCTGGCACCAGCAGAGCAAAAGTACCCAGGGCGTTGTCTTTTGTACCTTGCACCTCCCAGAGCCTCTCTAGGTTCAGCGCGCCGTACAATTTACACTTTCCCCCTGCCAGCCCTGAACCCCACATCCTCATCCAATACTGGGGTCAAGGATGAGTCAACAGGACAATGGCACACACACTGTGGGTTTTATGAAGGGCCACGGTTTCATATCTCAGCAAACATCTCAGTAATCTCATCATGTGCTATTCAAGGTGAATAAAGTCTCCTGCCACCACCCTGGGGCCCGCATTTAAAGGGTGACGAGACATGCACTGACTTCAAACGGTATATAAAGCGGTCATTTGCGCTCTCATATAACACTGTGTCATTTCTGGGGTATGTTTTTAGTGTTTAGGCGGACTGTGGCATTAATTACGACTGGCACTTACAAATTCGTTTTCGAAATAATTTCATTTTAGTTTGATATGCAATGACACCCCGTTTCATTATTTGGTATTTTACTTTGTATGTTATGCTAACTACGCATCCAGTCTTTTCTGATGGTGTGCAATTATTTGTAAGCCCATAGCAATGACTGCCAGCTCATACATACCCTACTGCTAGTCAGTACCTAACATGTGCAAATTAATGCATGCAAGGTTGCCAGATACATGATTGTATATTGTAAAAATGCATCAACACAGAAACACTGCAACTTTCTGAAAAGTGTTTACAGTGGCACAAAAAAGTACTGGGCAGACACAGATTGAACAAGCTGCCCCACTTAAAAAGGTGAGAGATTTTCATCATAGATACACAGGAAATCACATTGTATGATTTTTTGAAAAAATGTATTGTACATGGTATTTAACACCTACAAACAAACAAGAATTCTGGCCCTCACAGACCTGTATCTACTTTTTTAAGACGTTCTTCTATCCTTAACTCATTATTTGTATAAAAAAAAAACACGTGACCAAAACAGTCAGACTCCAACCTCCACAATGGACAAGATCAGACATCTGTCTAAGGACAACAGGACAAGATTCGGATGAGCTAATTTACAACAGACAAGCAGCTGAGAAGAGATCACAAATATTAAAAAATGCAATCACTGACAATCTCCCTGGACCTGGGGCTCCATGCAAGATCTTACCATTACAAATGATATTGAGAACATTGAAGAACTACACAGGGGGAACTGGTCAATGACCTGAAGAGAGCTGGGACCACAGTAACAAAGGTTCATTTTAGTAACACGCTATGCGGCCATGGATTAAAATCCATGCTTAAGAGAGCACGTCCATGCCCGTCTAAAGTTTGCCAGAAATCATTTGGATGATCCAGAGGAGGATAGGGAGAATGTCATGTAGTCAGGTGAGACCAAAACAGAATTCGTGTTATGAAGGGTAAGAATGCTGAGATGTATCCCAAAAACATCATACCCACTGAGAAGCATGGGGGGAACATTATGCTTTGGGGCTGCTTTTATGCAAAGGGGACTGGATGCCTGATCCGTGTTAAGGAAAGTATGAATGGGGTCATGCTTTGTGAGATTTTGGACAAAAACCTTTTTGGGCAGTGGTGGCCTAACGCTTAAGGAAGCGGCCCTGTAATCAGAAGGTTGCCGGTTTGAATCCCGATCCACCAAGGTGCCACTGAGAAGCCACTGAGCAAAGCACCGTCCCCACACACTGCTCCACGGGCGCCTGTCATGGCTGCCCACTGCTCACTCAGGGTGATGGGTTAAATGCAGAGGACAAATTTCACTGTGTGCACCGTGTGCTGTGCTGCTGTGTATCACATGTGACAATCGCTTCACTTTCTTCTTCCTTCCAACAGTGAAGACAATGAAGATGAAACGTGTCTGGATCTTCCAGCACAAACGCTTGACCTCTGTCATTGCCAACCAAGGTTTCATTACAAACTTTTGCTATTGACCAAATACTCCATTTCAAAATCTTTGAAAATAATACAGTAAGATTTCCTGAATTTTTATTCACATTCTGTCTCTCACAATTGAAGAGTACCTATGCTGAAAATTCACTTCACTTTCTTGCACAATCAATTGGCTCTTGACCAACTGTCTATAACTATACCTATTATAGACAACGCAATTTTTTTCCAAAATATTAAATAAATAAATAGATAAATAAATAAATTAATTAATGCCCAATCTGGTAACAATAATCATAAGGACCTTTCTCCTCCCATCTTACTTTCCCCTTTGTTTTATTTGCTCATAACACCACTTTACTGTGGCGACGATCATTTCACATCATAAACGTGATCTTATAATTGGTAGCAGTCAGTACCATGACTGCTACCAAACATTTACATTACATTACACACCATACATTAGCACATTAGCACAAAGATTTAAAAAGGTTTTTACACTTACCAGGACACCTCCAGAGATGGCCTCCTGATGGTGTTGAAGAAATGCCCAGGTAGAAGGTCAGCAATAAGCTCTCCTTTTTTCTAAGCCTACAGAGGATGGAAAGCCACAAAATAACATCAGTAAAGGACAGACGGAGACACAGTACACACACCTTATCCACGGGCGGGTTTTATGGAACATGCTGCATTTTGGGTTCTTTATGCCTGATGCGGATGCACAGCATGTGTGTTCAGACAGTCAATCACCCTCCCGTGGCTGCTTTTTTCAAGGGGCTCTCTGCCCGCCGCAACGTACATCAGTGACCTGGTGTCTTCCTTCCCTCTGAGACATTCGGTTATATGCTTCTATTATTATGCCATAGAAAGGGGCCTGTAATCAGGAAACTTGCCTGCAGTGCTGATGCTCCAGCCTTTCACTTGCCCTCCAAATACCAGAAACCTGTGCATTGCTATCTTATTACCAAACCTGTAATTAGGATAAATAGGTCGACCTTAGTAGCTGGGTTGTGTTTTATTCGCATACGTTTTAGCTTAATGCACCATAGTTGGCACCAGGACCAGTGAAACTTGCTTCCATGCATCAGTGCAGAGAGGTCATATGACTCAGTGGAAAAGGTCAAGAGAGTCCAGTAAAACCGTGATTAACCTGCGCCGGAAAATTCCATCAGCGATTCCCCAACCCCCACCAACGAGAAAAAAACGGGAGGCTGATCGTTCCCAGAAGATACAGACCTGCCGGAGACCTGCCATGTTTGCCCCTCCCCCTGTTCCTCAGCTCTTAATTGGTATGCTGACACCCTTGTTTGTGTCCAAACAGCTCAATCATCTGTGATTACAGGGCCAGATAGAGCCGTAATGGAAGTGCCGAAAGCCCACAGGAGATCCCCCCCCTGTCTCTGGGGGACGGGCGCAGCCACTCGGTCCGCTGCCTTCAGGACGTACACGTGTCACGCAATGTACAGCAGATACCCCCCGTTCACTGCACTCCGCCTTAATTAGCCATCCGGTCAATCAATCAATAAATCCATTAGACACCGAACATGTCAGCACCCTGCTATTTCAGCAACACCACCGCCTCTCCCCCTCCCATGGTCAACACATTCCGGAATCAACGTCCCGGCGCCAGGGATGCATGTGGCAGTAACTCGGCTCTAAAACAAATATATGCCCAGACACACTCTTCATCTCCCCGAGCACACAATGGAATACATTAATGGGGGGAAAGGCGGGGTTCACGTCAACACGACTCCAACGTCCCGGTAAACACACCTGCCCCTTGAACTGTGCATATAAACAACAGGCCAGTGAGATAATGACTCTTATTTACTTAGAGCCGCCAGTCACCTTTTTTTTCCTCATTATTCCGGCCTATTGCGGTGATTTTCTGGACGGGGAGGGGGGGGTTTGTTGGGTAGTTGCTCGAAAATGACACCGCAAGAAAGTCGGCTTCGTGCGTGAATGAGTAACGGGCGAGGGCCTTTCAGCAATCACGTCATTAGATTACGGGCCGCTCTCTTTCCAGGAGTAACCCCCCCGGTTAAAGATATAAACTGCATCCCGTTCCGCTCCATTACGGCCTCGCGTCTCCCACTCGGATAATGCAATTCACAATAAAACACGGGGCGCTGATGGAGCGAGATTACACCGCGCCGTTAATGCTGCTGATGACAACACCCGACTCGGCAGTATTATCTCTCTCTCTCTCTCTCTCTCTCTCTCTCTCCCCTATCCCTTTTTCCCTCAAATGCACTCCCGGTCACTCCTCTGATTACGGCCCATCATGCCAGTACGTTTGGTGGTGGTGCAACCGTAGAGGGTCTTCATTTTCCACTCTTGGGTTGGGCCAGACGTGTGAAAAACCAAGCGCTATTTTTCCGGCCAGCGCGGTATTTAAACTGCTAAACGAGCTTCCTCCCCGGCGGCCCCGAACGGGGGCAGGTGTTACTTCTCCGCTCCTGCTGGCAGGTGCCACCGTGGCTTAGCCGTCTGAAGCCATGTGTTTGCTGCGCCGCTCTCTCGCGTTTCCGTAAAGTCTGTGAGCGAACAAGCGAGCAGCAGGTGTGCCCTGGGCGAGACGACTCACCGACAAAAAAAGCGGCAAATTTGGTGTAGATGATGTGTGCAGAGATGCTCAGCCATCACTTTCTTCATTATGTTAATGCACTGCTGGAAGTGCCGGGAACTAAGCATCGGGGTGAGGTCAAAGGCGTCCTCAGGATTTACATAAATAAACAGATAACACAAGCCAGAAACACATGTCTGCATACATATTATAAACTTTAGAAAAACATGCATAAATAACATTAATTCATCTCACATTTGGGTGAGAGCTATAATTCTATAATTATAGGTGGCCTAGCGGGCAAGGAAGCGGACCCGCTATCAAAAGGTTGCCACTGAGGTGCCACTGAGCAAGGCGCCGTCCCCACACGCTGCTCCCCGGGCGCCTGTCATGGCTGCCCGCTGCTCACCGAGGGTGATGGTTAAAAGCAGAGGACACGTTTTGTTGTGTCACCGTGTGCTGTGCTGCCGTGTTTCACAATGACAAGGTGGTAGTAGCCTAGTGGGGGTGGTAGTAGCCTAGTACAGGGTGGTAGTAGCCTAGTGGGGGTGGTAGTAGCCTAGTACAGGGTGGTAGTAGCCTAGTGGGTAACACACTCGCCTATGAACCAGAAGACCCAGGTTCGAATCCCACTTACTACCATTGTGTCCCTGAGCAAGACACTTAACCCTAAATTGCTCCAGGGAGACTGTCCCTGTAACTACTGATTGTAAGTCGCTCTGGATAAGGGCGTCTGATAAATGCTGTAAATGTAAATGTAAATGTAAATGACAATCACTTCGCTTTCACTTTCATAACAACAAGAAGGTAGTTGGTTTCTCTTCTTCAAGTTGCCGAGGGCCCCTTCTTTTTTTGTGAATCCTGAGGATGTTTGTGATTGTGCCCTCAGAGCTGACAACCGTGACATATAAACGCAGACAATGGCATCTCCTGAGCAGCATAGTAATAATAATAAAAACATTTCCATATTTTAAAGAGAATAAATGAACATCTCTGCACCAACTGCACCCTCTCTCTGTCACCACCCCTCATTGCTACTGCGTCTACTTCAGCAAAGCTTTTTTATAAGGAAAATTCGTTTTCTTAAGATCCTTGAGTTTGTCTAACGGCCAGTAACCTTTTTTAATGATTTGTTTCTTTTGCTGTTGACTTTTCTTCACCCTCTCGAGCCGCCATTGTCTCCGCCGCTAATGCTGTCCTTTTCCTCCACGGCATGGAAATGCAATTTCTTCAGGTTTCAGTGGCCAAATTAGATCAGCACCCAATAGCCATTAGCCTCTCCATTTAAAGTGATCCATGCAGTCATAGCGGCTGTTTAGAGTTAATTATACCGCCTGTCTACGTGTTGCCAGTGGACATCAGGCAGCGAGATGGAGAGATTATCGAGATCTATTTTTTTACTGGGACCCTTACTCTTCACTTCCACAAAGGCCAGGAGGAACACAATAAACCCGAGGCGCCGGATATGGGCCGGAGCTGCTTCGCTGTGATAAGGGGAGATGACAAAACCATTGATTTATCCAGCAGAATAAAGGGAGGGGGAAACAGAACGCCTCTCTTCACGCTCGTACAAAGATTTGATTTATTAATAAATCAGGTTTCCGGCGCCTGTGCTTTAGAGAATTTGGACGTTGAGACTTAATTTAGTTTTCCATTGGCTTGTTCAGTTATATCACAGACTAAAGGGGGGAAAAATAATTAAGCTTTTGAATAGATACTTCAGTGGGCAAGAGGCAGTTATGGATAGTGAGTGGGAGACTGAGTTATTGATTTAAAAATTTACTATTTAAAAAAAAAAATTCATAAGTGCACATGCAAACACACACGGTATCTTTATCTGACATTTTCTCCAGATGTCCATTCAGCAGAGCCCATCCACTGGTCTCCAAGCAGTGGGGTAGACTGGAAGCCTGAATAATTTACTCGTGCACATTTATGTCCATCACAGTTTGTGCTAGACCATCACGCAACTGCCTAATGCGCCGTGCCTTCCGTCTTCTAGGCATTCACGCCGTCCAGGTTTTGCATTAGTCTCCCCTGCTTTTACCCGCGCGCCCTTTGCCATTTTTCAGTGTCCGGACAATTCTGACGTTCCCCTTTGAAGAGTAATTCAGAGGGAGGATCTATTTTAAGCCTTCGCTGACCCCACCACCTTCCATAAATTTTTATCACTTGATCTGTGCTACAGTGTGCAGAATGACCTGGAAGGTTTGGACTGTTTTTCAGGATTATTTGTTGGTTTCAAAAGAAAGAAAGAATGAAAAATACAGAAAGCCCCCAAGGGCGGCTGCAGCACAACAGGGAGTGAGTTTGGACTAATGAACATCAATCTTCGAATTTCACTTTTATCATGACGTGCTGATCGCCGCATTTGGAGAGGCAGATCACCCTGACCGGGCAAACACAGATGAAGCCATCACAGTCGTCGGGCTTTCGCGTAGGGAGCCTCCGTTCAGATTGACCCTGCTGCATATTTTATTCCATCCCTCCCTCTCGCCCTCTCACTCCATCTCTCAGCCTGCCGCTGCATCCTTACTCAGCAATGTGTGTGGGGGGGGGGGGGGGGGGGGGGGGGGGGGGGGGGGGGCGACAGAGCACAGCACTTTGGGGAAATTGGCCAACCACTCCCCCGTATACCACAAAATACGGACAACAAATGACGTGCTGAAGGGAAAAACATAATACACACCCCCACCAAAAAAAAAATTCCGAACACGATGCATCAAACAAACCCTCGTTTAAAAAAAAAAATCATCATTTATTACAACGCTCCAGGAATAATTTTGTAAATTCCTTGTGTTCACCACTGGGCACCCTAAAATGCTCCAGGCTCATTCGTCTGTATGTTGAGACACTGGCGAAAAGAGCTAAATATAGTCCCACTTATAGTCCCACTGGCCTCGCTATCCCCAGCGATGAACAGGTCTCCCTTGTGCTGTTTACAGGCACGTACGCGCTGTGGTGATTAAAAAAAAAAAGAGGAAGGAAGGAACCTGCCCACCTCTCTAGGAGGCAGGACCTTTAAAGTGAAAAATAAGCGGACTGAGCCATGACGTGCATTAGACAGCCAGAGACCTTTACCCACAGCTGGGGGATGTAGTTCACTCTCCAGTGGCCTTCACACAAAAGTGAAGCAGTCAAGCAGTCACAGCGTTGAAACCATTTAACACACGCCGAGCAGCGGATGCATATAAGAGAACCAGCCGGGGCTGGTTTTAACAAAGCATTAAGCCCCCAGAAGAGCAAGTCCCCTTTCCGTCAAGGCCCATTCAAAGCCACAGCCTAATATTGAACTTTTTGAGGAAATGAAAGCTTTGGTCCAGAAAAGCAGGTTAAAAAGAATTATCGACTACATTTCAGACATCAACAGAAGAAGCCCACATTTGAAATGTTCGTCGCACGCTTACTACAATTGTAAACATACGACCATCCATTTCGATGTCAGTGTAGCTTCACTTCACTATGAACAACCAGCGACTTAAGTGTGCGTTGCTGGTGGACAAAGTTCATCTCTGTTCCTGCAGGCAATGCAAATGCAACCAGACAAAAATGTTTTGGGAGGAGCCCGCTCCAGGTGGTTAGTTCCACTGACTCTGTCGTGAAGTCCAAAGATTTGCAAGCTGAGCCATATTTTGCATCGGGGAATCTGATGTCGGGGAATCTGATGGGAATCGACAATTCTGCGTCCTGTTCTCCCATCCCTGGTAAGACAGCCAAGGTCTGATTTTTGTCTTTATAATGTAGGTACCCTGTCCCTTCCCCCTGGAATCAAATGGGGCTTCATAAACATGACAAAATATAATGGCTCAAACTTAAGTTCATTCTGTTAGTGGCGCATTATCAACTTTTGGGGTATATAAGAGAAATGTAGCATGTTGCTTACGGGACTGGCATTGTTCTGAGGCAGAAAATGTACCAGCAATGTGGAGGCGTCCATGCACCAATTTTAACCACAAGCCTTATTTTTACACATATTTTCTGAAGTGCCACTCACTTGCCTTCCAAAGGAACCAGATGTTCTGTAATGCTAACAACCCGCCTACAGAGTGACAACGCAGTTTTACCACTCCAAGCCATTTGTTTGCGGCATTAACAACAGCACCTAGATCAGCAGGGGTCTCCCAATTGTTGTGAGGGACAATGGGCTGAAGACCACCTCTCGGACAAGACAAAGCTTTGACCTTAGACCCTAACTTCTCCTCCTTTACCCCCAACAGGGCTCTTCTACCACTCATGCACCACACGGGGGGGGTTTAGAGCTCAAGCTAAGAGGAGTCACACTAAACTGGCTTACACATCCCTCATTCCACTTTCCTTTAACTTGACTAAAAAGGGGTGACACTTGACAGTGATACCGGTCTCACCGAGGAAATGCAACTTCTTTGTAGATCTCCAAGAACTCCAAAACTTGATTCCAACCATCAAATAGAATCACATTAGCTCAGAGGAGCTCAGCTGTTATGGTCTCAACTCTGGTTTCAGAAGCATGTTTGCTATGGACATCCTGCTGATATCAGCATGGAAACTGGTATGTTGGTCTGCTAAGGAAATGCATGGACATGAAAGTTTTATTCTGACCGAATCTGGTCCACAGCGAGCTCCGTGAAGAGTCCCGCACCAGACACACTCAACGTTGCCTCAATGCTGAATGTCTGAGTGAACATGTTGTACTGACAAGGTTTCTCCTCTGGCTTGATGTTGCTTTCTTGTACTGCAACGGAACAAAGGCAGTTAGTGGCTAAATATTTCATGGGGGAAATTTGGATTAATATTTAATATTGAGCACCATTTCCCCATTTTCGTCTTTGGCTCAAGCCAAGTTCAAGCCATAGCACTGTATGCTGCCAATGGCGAGTCCAATGTCTAATGCAACAGGAACTTTGGCTTTTAGCACGTTGCACTAAATCACAAAAGCCACTACTTAAAAGTTCTATAAAAGTGGGGCATTGCATTGCTGTATTTGATTTGCCCTCATTACAACCTACAGCAGCGAGGGTCTCAATGTCAGTAAATCTAATGGCTGCTGAGGAAAGTAATCACCGAGCTGGACAAACAAACAGTGGTGTGCAATCAATCAGCAGCGTGAGATTTGCTCTTAACCTAACGAGTCAGGCAGGCAAGATGCTTGTATTTTCATGACACTTTTGGCCACCGCTGCAGAATTTCAGTACGCGGCGTGTTTCTGGGTGGAGAGTGCATTTCCCACAACGATGCCATAAAGACCCCATCTCTGGAAACCTTGCCCAAGAGGCGGCCAGGTTTGCACTGATGCATGCACTGAAGTCGAGGGATATTGATCTCGATCTTGATCTTCACGTATCAGGTTGCATAACATATCTGACATCAAGGTACTTAGGCCCCCATATTGTTTTGCGCCCTCAACCCATCTGAGCCCCATAGACTCTCAAAATAGACAGAGGGAGGATTTGTTTTTAAAATTGTGATAGTTGAGATGTCCCCTGCCAGTTGAATAGTCCAGCGAAAAGTCACAATGGAAAATGCTAAAGAGAATGGGGCGCAATATGATTAGTAACAAAAGCCCTTTGGCAAGATTTCCCATTAAGACCTCAGGAGTGTGAGCGCCTGCTCAGGTAAACAGCTTATTTACTTCTCATTGTGTGTGTCCATGGGCCGTAAATTTGCACCTAATCACACACTCAACCCTTTCTGGGCGACTACATGGAGAATCCATTAGAGTTATGAATCGAAAGGCTTAGAGGCTGCTGAGGTGTATCTCTGAGTTCAGCAGTGGAAGGGGGGCGGGTGTTGCACTTCTTTCAGAAGCACCCATGGGTGAAACAAAGGGATTTCACCCATGAGCAGAACAGAGGCAATCAGTTCATTCACATTAATGCGAGCCAGATTATATTTATGACATTTACCCAGGAGGAGAGCCAAACAAAGTGTGGGAGAGAGGGGCAGGCGCCACAGCAGTAATGGAACCGAGCTGGAATATGAGTTTCTCCCCCAGCCCTTCATTAGAGGAAAGCCATCAGTCACCAGGCATATATGTGTGTTTAGGGAAGAGCTTGTGTGAACGTGACCGGCTCACGGTTTATATGTCTATGTTTAATTAGATTTTAGATGGTATTGATTTGTTTTTTTGCCTCACTAAAAGTACGAAAAACTAAGTATGAATGATTGCCATTATTACGCTTCATTGTCACTCAGAATATTATTTTTCCTAAAGAAAAACTGTATTTAATATTTTAAATCACTAATTTGATGATGGTAATGAAAATGTCTGTAATGTAGATCTCACATAATCCTTTGCACATGTTTATATGCAAAACAATAGAAAATACTAAAACATAATATGTTACACCCACAATGTCTACTGTTTCTGAAAGCAATTTATGAAATACATCTTGGACATTCCTCCCAGAAGGTATCCCGGTATTGTGATTTGTGTGTTTCCTCCAGAGGCAGAACTCATAAAAGGAGTTAAGTCACAGCCATTAAACACATCATTCCCAGGAACAACATTTATTCCGCACTTCAGGGCTCTCTCCAAAACTCCTCCGCTCCCCTTGTCCTCCTACCAACGTGTGTCTACCTGTGAGATGAGTTTGGCGAGCCATGGGTATGTAAATCCGATCTGGCCAGCACACATGGGGAAAGTGTATTTATAATGGACCTTATTGCTGTTTTTTTTTTTTGTGTGTGCATTATTGCAAGAGGGGAAAAAGAACGAGAGACAAATTCATACAAAGTGACAAAAGAAAGATGAGAACTGAAGGACAAATGTGAGTCATAGAAATCTGCCGACACACAGACACATTCATCACGCAAGTTAATGTGTCTAAAGTTAAACAGTATGGGAGTGGGTGGATGCGTGCGTGGGAGACAGACTGCTCAACGCGGCGGGTCGCGGGCGTGAGTCTCCATCAGCAACATCTGCTGCGAGGACGTTGGGGGGGATGTCGCCCCGTGCTTGGTGCTTCGTGGGAGAAGAATGTGGTTTAATGAGCAATAACCTTTCCAGTGCCCATCAACCAGTCACATGGTACGTGCGCAGCACTCCCCACAATCATTCTTAAGCCAGAAATATTATAGGTTTAAAGCAGCTCAGGGGCTCCAACTGTGCAAGCAATCTGTTCCCGGAGCTCAGCAGAGATTAAAAATAAACGAAAAAATGACATGGCAAATATGACATCCTACGGAACACTACCTGAATCAGGTCGTTCGGAGCGTAAATGTTTAAATGAGAAGAGTGGCGTCTCTTACCTTGTCTTCCGCAAAGTTGATCAGAGCATCAGCTCTGTAAGAGCGTCAGCTCTTTTTGCTACGAAGTTGAGGATGGCAGAGGGAAAAAAAAAAGTGTTTTGGGGGGGGAGGGATCCAAAATCCAGGAGGAAAGGAAAAGAAAAAGGGTTAAATCCAGCGAGTTTCAGGAGACCAGGTGCACGCTCCAGGTGTATGGCTAGGAAGAGCCAGCAGAGCGGACTCCACCCGAGAAAAGCATCCACCCTCAGCCTGAAGACACGCACACACAGTAAGAAAAAAGGTGAGGAGAGGACTCTGTCAGAGCACAGTCCAATCAGGAGAGGATGACAGAGCAGGCTGAATGGACTTCACAGCACAGGCTTCAAGCTGAATGAGGACAGGCTCACTGCCCGGGGAAAGTGCAGAGATTCTTCTTCTTATTCTTCTTCTTCTTTTTTTTTTTTTTTTTTTTAACTCGCACACACACAGACACACACTCGGACGCGATCCAGTCCCCCGCTTTCCTCCCGTCACTCTTGATCTGATCTGCTCTGCAGCGCCACGCTCCCTTTCTGACTCCGGCACATGAGGTTGGTGGCTGTCGCTCTCTCGGCATGCACTGCGCTCAGCTGCTCGGTGGGAAAGCCACGGTCCATCTGGCCCCTCCCCCAGCAAGCCGGGCCCCACCCCCATGGTAGAGCAGATGCTCCCCACCCCACCCCCCCTCTCATTGCCACAGCCAATTAGAGGGGGGGATTCATATTCATGATCCCTGCCTTCCCCTCGCATTCGTGGTGACAGTGAAAATGCCACAGGTTCAAAGACAGGGACGGCGCAGAAACGCATCGTCACGATCAGCACACACACTAACACTGGCGGCGTGATGGGGTGCCACGACTGTGCGTCTCTCAGATGTCCCTGAAGGACAAATAAACATCCGCCAGATCAAAAGTGCAAAAGTAAATTGCAGTCTGGTGAACGTGGGGAGATGTTCGTCATTGATGGAAATTTATCAGGTGGACCAGACACTCTCCCCCGAAGACAAGTCCTGAAGATAACAACAACCATAGCCTCAAGTACATTTGAGGCGAAGGAAATCACAACCGAGCTAGAAATGTTTTTCGGGTCAGTCATGGATCCCAGCAAACATTCCCCTATCATGTTCCCCACGCCAAAAACTGGCAAAAGAGTCAGTAGTGTAGAAAAATAGATAGCGAGATACATTATTGATCCCAAAGGGAAATTCAGGGACAAGGTTTGGCTCTGGTTAACAGGTCCTCCACGCACAGTTTAGTCAAGCAATGGCCATTTAATTGGACTGCTGTCATTATCGCGGTATACAAGCACGGAACAGGAATCAATTTATTGACTGATGCAGTTCCAACTCCACTACAGTAGGCGGCGATGCCCCGTTTCAAAATACGGCACCGTTTAGCTGCTGGGAAATTGGTACTGTGTGTTTACAATTATGAATGTGCTTCAGATTTGATTTTGTTTGGTAAATGATGCACTTCTTTTGACACTTCCAGGTCAAAATCTGGAGAGGGAATTGTGACTTGGCCAGCTTGGGTCCAGCACAGCATATACATGCAAGAGTAGATGAATCCAACTTTGAGAAATTCAATTTAGAATGATTTAAGAGAGATTGTCATGTAAACATGGAAATACAGACAATGTACTCCCACCAACAGCAGAGGAGACTCCTGGTACAGTTCTACAGACCTTTGATTGAGAGAGTCTTCATGTCCTCTACAACTGTCAGGGTTGGAAACATCTCATTCCCTTCAGCATGGTTGCCTGACAACTCCCGTACAGATACAACTCACCCTGGTCCCTTACTATTTCACAAACCCCCATCTCAGAAACTATAGCAACAAGATCTGGTACCTCAAAAGTTTATTTCCAAGATTAGTAAAGATTAGACAAATTAGTGAAGAAGCCTAATGCTGCTGCCTCATGAAGTGTGGGGACATGATGGATATCTGTTTTCTGTAGTCATTCTTGATTTAATAGCCTCTACACACTTGGCATTGATATGGTAATATATAATACAGTATAATAATAGGGTGATGTGACAAGAAGCGAACAGTTCTAAGTACTTCCATTCAAACCCTAGCATTCAAATGTGCCTCCACGTGCATTGTGGACATCACACTCTTTATAGCACATATATAATTTCCTAAAATATTGTTATTTAACACAGAAAATCACTTCAGTTCATGGTGCAGCCCTTTATTGTAGTCCACGGCAAACTCGCCAGCATGCTGCTGGGGCCAGAACACCTCAGAATATGGTCTAAAAGATCAGATCTATATTTATACTTGCACTGAGACATGTCTGCTTGTCATACGATCACCCCAGATGATTTATTAATGGGCAATTAAACATGCATATGCACTGTATAAACTCTATGTCTACATGTGTGGTAAATGTGTGACTCCAACTGCACTGGAGCAGACACCCCAAATAAATTTAGTCTAAAATAGACCTCCCTCTCTCCCATTCTCTCCTTCTTCTCTTTCTTGCCCTTTTGCCAGAAGGAGAGAGGCTGATGCTGGCCCATATGTGGCTGTCACTGTGGTATGAAGGGAAACGGACAAACCTACAGGACTGAACACAGCATGGGGTGGAGAGCAAACACACTCTGACAGGAAACGAAGACGTTCTGACGTTTGTCCCCATCATTAGTTCCCCTCTGCTTCTCCTCCTAGCATAAATACACACACAAACACACAGACATACACAAGCCCACCACGGACAAGCTGGTTACTCACTTCATACGGGCTTTTCTGGGAGCAGTCAGAAGGCATTACCAATAGGAGGCTGGTCAGAGACGTGGGCGATTGCACTGAAGCACTTCACACTACAAAAATGCAGTGCCGTGGCCTTCCCTTTTCACAACCACAAACTCACACACACACACCAGCACACACCTCACACATACACGACCAGACACATGTGCCTAAACACACACAAAGAAAACCTTTGGACAATCGGAAGTTGACAGTTTGCTGACAGCTGTTGACCAGGATGGATCTATTGATTTAACCAATGGGGGACTGTAGGTGGCATTTTCATTCCCACCCCTCTTCTCTGGTGTTTCTAGGGGGGGTTAGAAGACCAGAACCTCACCATGACTCGCCCCCGTATGGCCTATGAGTTCTAGACAATCATTTAATATTTGATGTGTCCCCAGTGGCTCGCCCAGTCTGTTAATGCCCATCTTTAACACGCGACCTGCAGACCAGAGGCCAGGACCCACTCCACAGGCAACTATCAATAATGCAAACACCACAAGCTTAATGTTCTACACCCACACAAGGTCTTTGCCCAACACAAACTACGAGCTACGGATCTCAGAACCGCCACGGAAGAGTCTCAAACTAGGTTAAAAGGTCTTCTAAAATGGCACGTTAAGTTACAGGCCAATCTTGCCATTTGCCATCTCATGAACTGTAACAAATAAACGGAGAAAAGAAGAACAGTGTTCCTTTATCCCATACTCGCATACTGAGATACCTATAGAGTTTGCCCGGAGTATTGCTCTTTTAGTTCGGCTTTGAAGGTCAATTCGGGAGACACCACTGGGGGCTCCTCACTGTGCAAGGTTGTCGGCGCCCGGGAACGGGAAGGCAGCTGGAGGCAGATGGCGATTCATAGGGCTTCACAATTCAGCATCTCATTAAAATCTCCCAGAGTTTAATATCAGCACAATAAAACCTAAACAGATGCATTAGCAGATCCATCCGCCACAAAGTACAGACAGGGGGCCCTTTTACAGGCCACTGGGGGCACGTTACACACCTAACACACACGTAGACGTGAACACGCACTCACACAAGAGCACATGTTAATGTATGCCGTAGTCGAGTTAAGATACGAAAAGAAAGTCTTTCTTTTACAGTATCAGAATCATTACCACATTAAGGAGCGAACACGGGCATAGGGCGAGGGGCTGAGATTTATCTATAAAGGCAAAGCTGTTTAAACTTGCATGCTTACAAAGGTTGCTTAAAAGCCCAGCCACAGCGTTCCTGATAAATGTCCAACCTTGTCAAGTAAAGGTCGTTTCCTCTCATCTTTTGTAAAGTCAAACAATGAAAGCGCGATCCTTGCCCCTCTCAACAATGCCGAGTTTACAATGAATGGATGAGATGAGAGCGGTGGACAAGAAACAACTGTGCCAATACTTGAGTGGGCAAAGGAGGCTTTCACAAATTGAATAAAAAAGTAGTTATCGACAAGCTGTCATCACCACACGGTTAAAAAAAAAAAAAGCCTAACAAAATGTCATCCTTTGTGATGCTCCTGACCATGAAAAAACCCTCATTGTGTGATTGCAAAATAATGCGCTATTGCAACATGCCCACAATGCATCATGCCCATGTTAATAAGTGGTTTGCCTCCACTCTGTTGTCTTAATGATGGCACAACAGCAAATAACATTAATACAATAATACTGCACAATTATGGCATAATTATACAATTTTCTATTGAGTCGAAATGCCTCATGGCACCACAAATGTCCTTTGTACTTTATTTTTATCCTTTTTTATAATATTTTCTAAATACTAATATATTCCGGACCACTGACATGATTAATCGCAAACAGATGCAATTCATCCAAGAAATCATGTTATGTAAGGCTCTGTTGTGTATTCCTATAATTATATTCATATCCGAAAATAGTTCCTGTTTTGGACTGTGTTGTGTTTTGTCCATGATGTAAATACTAATCAGCGGTCACTGACCTGATGTGAAGGCATTTATGGCTAATATTTTTATATTCCATTTCAGTCCATTTTTTAAATATTCGGAAAAAGGAAATGCATGGTGCAAGAGTGAGGGGGTGGCTTCTCCGTTTCTCCACATTCCCTTAAACTGGGGTGTGAGCTGTAAGTAGGCATCAAAGTCACAATTAATGAGGAACCACACCAGGTGACATGGAAAAACAGGCAAACAAATATTCACACAGCTGCTGGTGTTGCTTCTGTCCAGATGTATGTTTATGGTGCACCTGACATGCTTCAAGGCTTCCCCTGCACGTGTAGCCTGGCCCGGCCGCACATGCAGATGAGATTATGCCGCGGGCTGCTAATATAGAGCGTTTTTTTGCAGTGAGAGGCGTGGGGACCGTCTGTGGTTTCAATCTGGCTCTTCCCTGCTCCGCCACTGTCCTCTTGGAGCAGAGCTTATCTCCAGCGAAGCCCGTGAAACATTTTGACAGATGTTAGATGGCTGGATTGCTTCCAGTTTAATAACACCATCCCCCAGGGTACCGGCAGGTAAACTGACCCTGGCTTCCGCCGTGGACAAATGTGCGCAAATCTCCGTAGGAAATCTCTGTCCCCGATTCCCTTCCTGCATCTCGCTCCTTCTCGCCCCTAATCTCCGGAGGGGGTCTCCTGTTACCTTCCTCCTCCGTTTCCGCAGCATTTTTCACTCCGGCTAAGCCCAAGATGGATTCTTTTCTTTTCATTCGCCAAAATTCAAGAGGGATTACAGCGGGACCCCTTTCAGCTGCAAATGGTGGGCCCGTTGCATGAGTGACGGCGCCTCAGATAATCCCGGGAATTCTATTTGTGCCTCTTCCATCTGACCAGAGTCCCCAATTACCCTGGTAAAGACAGCCAAGCAAACAAGCAACGCATTTAAGCAGCCTGCCGAGCGCCTGGCCTCCGCGCTCATCCGCTAAAATCAATCAGCTGCTAAAAGTTAACCTCTTCCATACGACACCTAATTAGCAATTGGCGTGAGGCTGAGGAAGTAGTCGATACGCCAGGGTGGTGGTAGAAATCGGGAAAAGAGTCGGGGGCTGGTGAAGAGCCCTTTGGATGGTGCTGATGGATGTGAAATTGAGTTCGTAACCCACTGGGCAGCATCAATTTTTGTGTTTTTTTGAGGAGGCTGAGGAGGAAGCGCAAGACTGGATGCTGCCATAACACAATAGGGATCATTGAATACAGGAGCTTAAAATGAAAAAATATAGACATAAGTCACTCCGGCTGGAAACACAGAGTGCTACCCAGACCTACCGGGAGGCACTTTCACGTCATTTCAGGATGAATGGGAGTATTTCAGATGTCAGATAGGTAAAAATGTCAGATTGGTAAATTATCGTTTAAATCATCTGCATTTAAACTGCCACTTTGCAATCAGTGGCAGTCAAGAGTGGTTTCTGAAAACCAGATTAGACCTAATCTGACACTGAATCACCCTCTAAAAGGGTTTTAGCGCAGCATTACAAGATAATCGTGGGTCTTAAGAGTGATTTCCATAAACATTCATAATGTTTTAACAACCAACAACCAGTTTCCTGAACAAAGAACACAGAATTTAACTTTCAATCTGCTAACAAATGGTTCTGAGGGAGAAGTCACCAAATTTCCCAATATTTACATGGTTTACTTCACAATTGATAAAATGCCTGTCAATCTTGACATGAGTGAAAAAGAACATTATTTCAAGACATTATTTTGAGGCATAAGACAAAATAATAATTCAAATACTTTCAAATTGTGTTGAACTGAATTGAATCGTGGTCCTTTTGTAATTTTTTTCACAGTGCTTATGTTCTATCTCTTTTCTACAGTGGTGCTCCTATGTGCACCAGATAGGTCTGAGGGAGACCATGTAGACCATATATGACTAAGTGGGCTTTTAGGATCTATGACTTCAAATGCCAACAGTTACTTTAATGACCGAATGAGTGTAATTTTAATATTAGATTGTGCATTATTAGATTATTATAAAAACAGTACCATATTACTAGGTACTGCTTACAATACTTTTAATGTGTTACATATAAACAGAGCTACAACTATTAAAAAGCTGTAAGAAACGAGATAATCAATCAATCAATTCGACATATAATTTAAGATAAAAGCAGGCTAAGAAAACACTCCATTGACTCAAAACGAGCTCAATGAAAGTGTCGATACAATTAAACAAATTGTTCATGTACAAGCAATTTCACACTTCACAGCTCTGTGTCCACCAAATGGTTTTGTGGCAGAGGCAGGAGGGGGGGAAATAGTCCCTCTGAAGTAAGGATCAAAGCTTCAGGGTCACAGGTAGAGTGGCTTCAATTACTGCAGATGGAGCCCTCAACCCCGGGAAAAGAAAAATGAATTATGTACCCATGCAGTCAGTACTTTTTGGCCCAAGCGCAAGGTAATCGAAAACCCGCAGAGAGGACCTGAAAAAGCTTGTTGCCATGTTTAAGCGCACAGGTCCGTATACAAGCCTATATGTGTAGTATGAGATTGGACCACACCAAATGCCCCGTAATTCGGTGTTCCGGAATCCCTTCATGAATATGACTTATGAGAATTGTCTGCATTTGTTGAGGAAAACCTTCAGACGACCAGCATAATTTCCGCTCTCTAAAGCATCTGTATCAGACATTATGTCACGTATATCCCTCTTTAACCTCTTTTTCAACTTCAGAAGCACCTAATTACAGTAATCCCCTTCCTGCCTCTAATTTTGTGCACATGAACAACGCCATAATAACATCAAAGGTTATTTGGCACCGCTACCTGCAGTGGTAGCAGTCACTCTCGTTTTATTTTTTATAGGGTGGTAGTAGCCTAGCGGGTAACACACTCGCCTATGAACCAGAAGACCCGGGTTCGAATCCCACTTACTACCATTGTGTCCCTGAGCAAGACACTTAACCCTAAATTGCTCCAGGGAGACTGTCCCTGTAACTACTGATTGTAAGTCGCTCTGGATAAGGGCGTCTGATAAATGCTGTAAATGTAAATGTAAATGTAAATTTTATTAATTTTTTTAAGGAGTATTTGTCTGCTGGATTTAGGCCAGACGAAACGAGTGGGTTTGAAGATGGAATGTCTGAGCAACCAAACAGTAGGCGGTACATTAGAGATTGTGCATTAAAGCATTAAAGTTTAAAAGGCTGCCCCGATAACCTGGGAGAGGGGCATTTTTTCTCATGCTGCGGTTCGCCTGACAAGAAGCACCGGGACTGGAGCCTTGCTAGATAGGCTCCTGCCAACAGTAGGGACGGAGCTCCGGTTACAACGTTAAAATGGCGCCGAGGGGAACTCTGCAATGTCTCTCAGTTCCCACACTCAGCTCCTGAGCTTCCTGACAGCCCCTCTGCTTTCCCTGCTTCCTGTTTGTAGCACCGTGGTGAATTTAACCAGGGGATCAGTCGAACGTAACCCTTCCTTCTCCTTTCAAGTTCTTTCTTTGTTCTTTTATTTTTGTCCCCAAAAATCCAATCCTGTCCTTACAATGTAAAGTAACTGTCCAAAAGTAACCTATAATTAACCTCATTTAATTGCAACTTCTGGGTTTTACAAAGGCAGCCCACAGAGCCTCAAGAATCAAAAACCTGCTATTTTGGATTAATCATTGATAAATAAAATAAATACATGATTTTTTTTTTATATTGGAGAATTTATGGGAAATGTGGCACAGGATTTATCCTAAAGAATGTTCCCCACAGGACAATTTTGACCTTTATTAAAGCATGAAAGATTACTTATCTTGGTTCTTGATCTTCCTTTAGGTAAGCTGTCTGACCTCCTCATTTGGTCTATATGGAATACTTGCTCAATAGTTTTTTTTTTTAGCCACCGGACGGGCCTAGAATAGGAGCAGCACAAGAAGTCCACAGGAGTTTGCATGGTAATGTGCCCTGTACAAATTATTATGGCACCATCCCATGTCTATCACGAGCCTTGGCAGAAAAGTCTATTTCTCTCTGCACAAAAAAGGCTAAAGTTTTAAATAACCAAAATTACCTGATGTGTCTATTATATATTTATATTACTGCACAGTCTGCAAAGAACTGTAATTTTATTTAACAAATATTACATAATTTTGTTAATGTCCGATGTAAAGAATGTCCTCAATCTGTTGGCAGATTGTCCTGGTCCAGAGAGACATTTATCACTTAATTGCGGAATAACAATGCAATACACTTTTAAATACCATCATAACATTGTTTTTTTTTTACAAATATGTAAAATCAGTCTTCCGTATTTTGCTTTGTTAAAAACATGACAGACAACATGTCAACTCCACAATTAAAGAGTTTAACAGTTTTGTTGAAGATCATTTCTTTTTTTATAACATTTGTTTAATTTGAAGGAACTGCAGTCATTCAGTGGGGCAGAATCTGAATTCTGACTCAGACCTTGTGTGTGTGGAGTTTGCATGCTCTCCCTGTCTTGGTGGGGGTTTCCTCTGAGTTCTCCGGTTTCCTTCCACCGTCCAAAGGCATGCACACTAGGTGAATTGCTGACTCTAAATTGCATGTATGTGTGAGTGTATGAGTTAATGGGGTGTGTATGCACCTTGTGTTGGACTGACGCCCCAATGTCCTGGGATGGATGGCAGTAATGGATAGTGAGTGAGTGAGTGAGTGAGTGAGTCATTCAAGAAATCTTTCAAGGTGTAGCTGTGAAGTAAGGAATGAAAATAGCTAGCGGCTGTGCCTAAATGCAGAATCGTTTAAAGCTCCATTGGTAACAGAAGAGAATGCTGACAGAAAATAATTTATTAAAACTGGGGATGCTTCACTACGATGCCTGTTGAGACTCTGGGAATATCTTTTTAAGGAGCAGGTCTGCTAGGCGCTTTAAGCAGGCATGTTCGCCACAGCTTTCTGCTTTGCAAGCCTGTCCCAAATTCTTGGCAAGAGGCTAGAACAGGTGGTTGCAGCACTTGGAAATCGGGAAGGAACAGCAAATGAGCTAAAGTAATAATCTTCTAAATCCACCGTGGGTGTGTAACTGAAATACAAAACTAATAGATAGAAACATTGTGAAATATGAAGTGCATGGAGTGTTCATCCACCCTCCCTACTTCATAATTAGCTGAAGCGTGACATAAATTTTTTCCCATTACATGGTTCCGTATGCTCAATGCTGATCCACAGAGTATCCTTCCTGAATCCTTAGATATGTGGGCTGTATTTAAATTAATGGCATTTCCATTAGAAACACCCTAGTTCAACAGAAAACACAGTGCATCTCCGCAGTGGAAGATGCAGCGGGTTTTCATATGAATTTAATGAAATCTATTAAAATACAGTCAACTCCTCACCCTACACTGACTCACGGTGGCCAGTAACAAGTGAGATGAGGACCGATTATGCAGGGATGCTGCTCTGATGTGAAAAACACTGGTTATTATCCATTAGAACTTATTCAGCATGGAGAACAGGGAGTACTTTATCTGTGGGTTTGCATACAAGAGAAACCATCATGGGTTCAGGCTAACTTACATAACATTCTAATAGAATCTTAGCTGTGCATAAAAAGTGTATTGGAAATAAGGACTCTTCCCCTTGCAGTTATTTGTCCTCACTGGGTGACCTATCATAACATGTCCAAGATTTGAAATGATATTTCACAAGCCTTTTTATTATTCAGTTCTTACTTAAGTTGAGACCTCAGGTAACCTGAACACTGTTCATTGATCCACTATATGTTGGCTCTGGAGACATTTCAAGGTAATTTAAGGTATCTAAGGTTTTGAATTGCAAAAAGGAGTTTTATTGGTGTCCATGGTGTCCATGAAACATAGCATAATTTAGAGGGAGCTTCCTTTTAGAAAACTGCAGTCTTTTTTTTTTTTTTGGTTGTATTAGACGGAATATGTACAAAATGCCACGAACATAGTACATCTTCATGCAGTTTACCCCCAAAAAAGGTTACAGACATGGGTTTACAACTTTTCAGTGCCATCTGGACAAGGTACTTTGAACTTCTCAAAGTACCCAATCTAGCCAAGACACTCTCTGATGGCTGTCATCCATAACCAATCAGATGTGTTCATCATTGGGCACGCTCAGAAGGAACCCTTTTAGATCTGGTAGCTCTCTATAGACTCCAGTTCTTCAGAGGCCTGCAGTGTCTAGCACACCTTAAAGCCAGAGAAGCCTCCCATGAGTGCAGGCATGGGACCAAAATGAACAGACAGATTAGGGCCTGGCACGTGGACTCGAACACCATTGATACCGAGTACCACTACCCCCACCCACTGGAGAGAAGGCAAAAGAAATCTGAGAGTGGCTCTGGGATTAGGAGTTGGTCTCAGTGGCACAGTGCTCAGGCTAGTTGATCCATTTGCATTTGAGTGGGAAATGCTGCACAAACCAGGCACAAGGGCAGGCCTCTCATCTGCCTCCAGTCATTCACAGGGGAATCATGAGGAAATAATGGATGAGCTCAGTGTTTTCACTGCAGCTACGAACATGCAACCATCCTCTAAACCCTCAAACATCAGGGACAACGAGGTTAAATTACTGTGGGCACTATTTTGGGGCACTAAGTATGGTTTGGTAAGCCATTTTTAGCCACTAGAACTACATTTTCTGTTGGTATGAAAGTATTTCTGTCATGTCTTTATAAAAAAAGTTTAAAATGGGTAAAGTCTGATGATTGACAGCTCTCACACACAGTACAGCCTCATTCTGAATGATTTAATGTGTTGCATGTGCCTCAATGTTTATTTTTTGTTTCATCTATTTCTTTATCTAATCTTTTGACCTTTCTTTTTATTCTAATCCATGTCATGATTTTCCATATCCAGCAACAAAAGGCAGGAAAATAAGCTTGAATTAAACTTAATTACATCAGAATTATTAGTATGATCTTAAAGCTTCAACTAAACATACCACAAATGGCATATTGGGATGACTAGGGTTTGATGCACCACAAATGCCCAATATACATTTAGGACAGAGAGGCACATGCTGAACTTCCTTACTTTCTATTTGTCTTTAAGACCCCGACTATATCCATGTAGTGGACATTTCCAGTGAGAGCAATAAACAATAAAAGTAGCCTAGAGCAACCTGAGTCAATGTTACAGATAAATACTAAACCATTAGAAAAGCGTCTTTTTCTGTTCGCGCATCTATAACTGTGAGCAGCAAATGACCCCAAGAGCTATGATGCTCGCATTTTAGGGCAGCAAAGGCTTTCAAGCACCTGGCACAGCTTCACACCTGGCTGGCTATGGGTGCATTTGAATAAACTGCATCTGTTATCGAGCGGTGGATCTTCCTCTCTGGAGGCGCTGCTGCGCCCAGGTGCATAACTCTGAATGGCACCCCTGCAGCAAGCTGCCTTTTTGTTGGATTGCGTAGCACCTTTATGTAATCCTTTACGGGGGAGGTAAAGCAAGGCGCTTTCCTTTCTTTTGGACGAGGCACTTTCTTTCATTTAACTGCAGCCTGATGATTACCAACCAGTCATCAGATCTCCCCTTCTGCTGTTTCTCATGCACGACTGCCAGCACCTTAATTAACCCGAGAGTACTTAGAGAGAGTTCGCCTACAGTAGTTTAAGTGGAAGTGCTTTGTTCCTGTCCTTGCCTGGCGAAGTGTGGCCGTCCTGTGCACAGCCCCCGCATTTCAAGCTGCAGGATGAGGTCAGGGCAGTCAGCAGGAGTGGGACTGCGCTTCGGAAGAGCACCAAACACAGGAAGAGAAGCGCCCGGTCATGTAGGTATGAAGGAAAAAATAATGACCTGTTGCCCACGGTGCACCTTAAAAAGCTCAGCTGGATAATTTTTAGGGGTGTCCCCTGACAGTGACTGGGTGAAAACCAGTGTGTGGTTCCAGTAAAAATACCAGAGGGCATCGGAGAGAGGGGGCAGCCAGGGAAGTCATGTAGTTCAACCTCACTGGCCGGAATTCAAGCGCAATTTTAAAGGTTTCTTGCCAGAAAATGACCCAAATGAGCCCAGCAACTATCAAAACAGAATTATTACGCTCATCATCCTGGCCAAATGAATGCAAATAATAGGTAAAGTGTATCAATTGGAAAAGGTTAAAATGCAGATACCCCCTAGAAAAAAAATCAAATTCTCCAGTTGACGTGAATAAATGCAAGCTGGAGTGGAAAATAACTCAGTGAAATGGGAAAATATTTGTCCTGACACGACCTCTTCTTTCATGCTTGCTGTTTGTATTTGTGGGCATATGCTGTCATATCTGAACATGGCAAATTACTTAAACGACTAATTACTATTACTGAGCAATGTTATTGCTCAGTAATTACTGGACAGAAGTGTACTATTTGCAATGAGGGATCCCAGAGAAAGCATCAGAAACAAACGTATTATTTAAAGTTTCTCTTCACACTATGAATGATTTCATGAGTATGAATGATTTGTTTGAGTATTAAACAAAATTTAAAAGTTGTTTTATACATTTTTAGAGAATTATAAATCCATACATTGCACTGAGTTCTGATATTGCAATTTGTGGTAGGTGTCAGAAATCCGTCCAGACCCAGTAAAATCTGAGTTAGCACAATGCATTTCAAGATATTTAATACTACATTTTTCTGCCAGTATGGTCTTGTCTACCCACTGAAATAAACATCTCTGCAATGCTGAAAGGGGAAAATTTACTCTTAATCTTCTGTAACATCGTCACTGTCTTTTGCAAAGCAAAAATCAAGTACGGCGTAAGAACTTTGCACCATTTGACATCCTGTCAGTACGATAGAAAAAATAATCACAGGTGCTGACAACACATCAAATGAACACAAAAGGGATTTGCAAGGTAACCATGATGCGTTTGTGTTGTTAACTGCAAGCGCATTCAAGGCCTAAGAGGGATTCTCGGTGCCATCAAATTTACTGCTAGGTGATGAAGACCATCTACATTATATTATATTATGATAACCTGTTCCTTTTGCTTCTCTTCCTTTATTGCGAAGCTTGCACACTAGGGTGCTCACGTAAGCAAATAGATGCTTAACTTAGTATACAAAAAATATTGGATAAAAGATTTTTAGTAAAGCGGAACCTGTACGCACCATGCAGCTCATTTATAATAACACCACCATATTAAGAATGTCCCTGGTGACCACAGGTCTATTGATTATGGGTAATGATGTTTTCAAAGATCAGGACACCCATGGGAAATGATTAAAATACTACGGCCCATCTGCTCCTCAAAGTAGAATACATCAATTCTGTAGCAAAAGATTAATCTTCATCAGGAAATCATTTACCTGTAGATTCGGTCAATAACACGACCTTTGACATAGTAACTGAGAATTATTTAAATAAATAACAGTAATGAGCAATGGGAACTGAAAAATTAGAAAAAAAAATAACATCCATGCCATACTATTAATTCATACAGTGGAGATTTTTTTAAAGACAATGACCCCATCACACAATGACCCCATTACACCTCATCAATTTTTTATCATCAATTGATCAGCCTGTATCAGGCAACTGTATTTTAAATTAAATGTGTTATCTGTGTACATGGGTTTGCTAAGCTGTGTTAAGAAGAAAAATAAAAATGCATACAAATACATTCGTTTTAATGAATTGTTGAACTCATTCATTCAAATATTTTTAGCATGCTCAGGACAACCCAGATCCCATTGTAATGATCACCCAAGGCCATGATAAGACAAATTTCTGTTTGTCAGCAGTCTACATGTAAAAAGAAATTCAAAGAAAAGCCTCACTCCACTGAGCCACAGCAGGACAGTGACTGCGAAGGGATCTTTACCATCTGGTCACAATGGCAATAAGAACAGGGCCATTTATGGAACACTGTCACAGACATGTACAGCCAACTACACTATTATTGGTACCCCTTGTAAAGAGCAATTAGAGAATAATCTTTGTAAATGAAGCAAACGATCATATCTCTATTACATTTCTATTACAGCCTCATTTGCACATTTGTTACTCTGCATCTTCATTACTTATTGTTTTAGTGCTGTCTGCCTTTTTTGTTTGATGTTGCTCTTGTTACTCCTGCACTTCTTGACTTGCACTGCCTGTGTCCCATGTTTGCAGTATGTAACTTTGTTTAAATGTTACATGTAGCACCAAGTTCCAGAGAACCTGTACTGTCAGTATAACAATAAAGCTCAACTTGAACTTGAGTAAAAATATTTTATTGAATTAAGTTTTTTTTTTTTTTTTTTTTTTTTCTAATCCAATTAAGGCATGTCAATAATTGGAAGATAATATAAGTAAACACCAACTGCTGTCTGCTTTATTTTTTAAACAATAATACACTAATTATTAATACAGTAACACATTGTCCAAGCACTTTAGAGCTAAAATGATTATACCACAATGGGCAGTGCTTGCCCAGCAGACTTGTAAAAGAAGGATTGTGGGTCCAAATCCCAAATCATCATGGTGCCGTTGATCTAGATACCGTCGCCACACACACCCGGGCTTACTGCTCACTAAGGAGGATGGGTTGAATGCAGAGGACAAATTTTGTTGTGTCACTGTGTGCTGTGCTGCAGTGTATCACAAACACAATAATTTAATTTTCGCTTCTTTTTAAATATTACATTATATATTAAATACATTATATTTATCTTGAAGATGAAATAGTTCCATGTATAAACTGGCTGTTTCAGCATTTAGTCACAAATCCTCTTAGCCAATCAAAGTACACTGGAACTAAATGTGATTTAATGTAGCTTTGATCTCTAAGACACAGCTAGCTCGCAAATCAGGCTGTTCTTCCTTGCAAAAAAAACTTGATGGCTATGTTGCTGAAAGTGCTCTTAAAATGCAGCCTTGTGTCTTCAAGTCCATTAGATGCAATATGCAATATTTTCTGTGTTTGATGGTATCAGCCATTTACTGAACATTTAAGAGAACCTGGGGGCTTTTGTTTTTCAATAAATGGCCAAGATTTTCTTTTCCACTCTGTATCTTGAAAAGGATCCAAGGACAATATAAACAAGAGTAACTTCTCGCAAGATTGATCCTTTGCGCTAATGCTGGTCTCTACCAGACTAGTTATTTGGCATGGATGCCAAGCAAGGATTTTTATAAAGAAAAATGAATGCAGTCAAACTGGACTATATGATCTCACGCACCCCAGTGTACTCTATTTACTGCCTTGTCAGCACTGCTCACCCACACAGCAGGCACAAAGGGGCTAACCCCAAACCTGTTTCCATGGAGACTTGCCAACACCCTTAACTCATCTCCCCAGCAGGCTGCTGTGGCTTCTTTTGGACATCACAGAGCTCCAACACAAACATTACATGCAAGCCTACCCCGAAGTTAATAATATCTCTCCAGACCGACAGGGATGTTCTATTTCAGAACGTTGTGTCTGTGATATGCCGTCACGGGGCAACACTAAATGAGTGACAGACTGAGACAGAAGTGGTCCCCAGAAAGTTACTGAGAATAGCTAAGTCACCTGCTAATTGCCACATAATGGGTTTGTGTACATTGCAAACAGAGAGTAAGGCCATCCTGGCCACTTAGCAACCTCACAAAGTGTTTACACAAGGTTTAAAAGACCATTACAAGTTAAATGCATTGCTCAATTCCACACTGGTTAAAAAATAAAAAGTTTTTTAATAAGTCAGTAGCAAAGCCCGATTATTGATTAAGTAATACAATAACATCCACACATATTCCCAACATTTCCTTAAACTCCTTTATGAAGCAACTTTCTGAAGTCTACCTGTACAAGAAAGTATGGCCATTTTAACCATTATTAGACTCCAAATATAATGTTTACATTCTAACTTTGTATAAAAGAAAGCTGCACATACAAATTAACATTCTTCTTGCTTTTTATTGGCTATCTTGTACATCTAGATAAGTATTATTTCAATGATTAACAATTCTTACACATTCAAATTGTAGATAGATAGATAGATCCCAGCACCCACAAAACCTGGATTGTCTGGTTATGGATAATGGACAGATGGATGGATTGCTTGTCCCATTTCATCATGGGTAGTCTCTGTGCAGTAAAGTTGAATTTACACTACTGTAACTCTCAACCTACCTCACCAAGCTTTCCATTTTGCAGGCCTAATTCTGACCAGCAGATCTGAGGGCAAACATCATCTGTGGTTGCAAATACTGCAATCCCTGCGCAGAGTCTCAAAACTCATCTTTTAATAGTCCCATCAGCTGTCTTCTGTCCACACTATGCAGCATGTATAGAATTCTCTATGTACCACTGGAGGAAAAAACCTGAGGAAGCCTGTGTCTGTTTTTAACCCAACAGATGGAGAGATCCTGACAGATATGATATGTGAGGGCTTCTCCCACCAGCCCTGGTGTACAATAGATTGCATACAGATATCAGAAATGGCATATGGACATCAAGACTTTATTTGGAAAGTTTTAGGAAAATTGTTTGGATAGTACTTTAAAATAGGTTAAAATAGTAATAGAAAAATTGAAGTTTTTAACTTCAATGATTTTCTGGTTTCAAATGTTATATCAAGTGTGCACAACTTGCTCTTATTCATGGAAATGAAACAAAAGTACCGTTGAAAACCATAGAAACAAATTGTATTCTGAGCTGTTTTGGTCTTGGTTATGGTATTATTACAGCATGATACATCTGAACTACTGAAAAAAGAACTAATTTCTGAAATACACACTAACAAAAGGGCTACAAGATCTATATTGAAATGTTGTGTAGAAAATGCCTATGTATAAAACCTTGTTCACAAAGTGAAGTAGATTTAAATGAGAGTGAAATATAGATATCCAGTTCAAATCAAATAATTTTTTTTTGGCCCAAGTGGGAAAATCCACGAGGGTCAGTGATGCCACGTGATCACGGTTAAAATACTCTCTTTATGCCCTGGGGGTAAAGGGGAAATAATACTAGGTGTGGACAAAACCAAAAAAATAAAATAAAATAAAAACTGTTTGGTTGATGTTGTAGGATATTCCTATGTCTGCAGAAACTTAAAACCACACCCTCTTCACCAAACCAATAACAATGACTACAATGACTACAATGTCCCAGTTCCTTTCAGCTCCACAAGAATTTATTCGACAGCTTTGTGTGGGGTGAACTTTTACAGATTCCATTTCTTTTTTTAAAAAAAGCGTACAGTAGAAATCTGAAGGGATTTCTTAAAAGTTGTATTGATGTTTTCTGTCCTATAATGTTTGCCACGGTCAGATAAGACAGCAATTATTTTGTGCACTGTAATTTTTACATCTTCAGTGCTGGACTTTGTATTTAGATGTTATATTTATTGCAAAATAAAGTCCATGAAATAGCCGTAAGGCAGAGGTCAAAGTTCACGGTTCTGAATGACTCCGTCCAGCCAGTTTAGTGTAAGACGCAGAAGTTTCACCACACATTTCAATGAAAAGGGCTTCAACTCCCAGAGGGGGGAAACAGTCCTGAATATTTTACAGAAAAAAACTGCTTCTGAAATGACAGAGACAGCAAAAAAAGGAAGAAAACGAGATATAGAACAGCCAATCAGGAAACACTAAGCACAAAAACAATGATTTTCATAGAAACAGTCCAACAGGGGTTGAGTGAATCTTAAGGATGTATTTTGTCACATTTGTCCATTTGTCTTTCAGAAGAAAAGCGCATTTGTCTTAGTTGTGGGCGTGGCCTCGACATGCCTACAGCACAGATAGCATTTACTGACGGCCCACCCTATGAGATTAGAGAACGAAAGATATTTATAACTTAGGTCACATATTGTTTATACCCATAAAAAAGCAATTCTACATATTTATCTTATAGTTTTTCTCTTAAACTATGTTTTTTCCACAGAACTGATTCACAATCGTGATATATATATAAAAAAAAACATGATTTCAGTTCAGCTCAGCTCATTTGAACTTCTGAAAACATACAAACAAATATAAAAGCAATATTATATCATCATTCATTCATCAGAAACATGACAAATGAGCATAAGAATGTGGCTTACCCATGTGAAGGCACAGAAGCTGCAGTTCCAAATCTTTACACTAGACCTGCCAGATAAAAATCCTCTTTTCTGGATGTTGGGGAACAGTTGGACTATTCTAAGAGTCTCCCGTCTGACATCAGGTTTAAAATTAAAAGGGACCTTTAGCACTGATCCTGTATGTATGTTATGACGCTTAGTCTCTTTGGGCAGACCCACTGAAAATAGGTGCTGTGCCACCATGCTGCAATTAGACCCCTACCCACCCACACAAATGTATTGCAGCCAGCAGCTTCCTGAGGAGAATCTTTTGGGGAAATTGTATTTGGTTGGTTCCAGTTACAGTGGATTTATATAGATACACCCCTGTGTATGGAAGCATACATTCTATAATATTTATGTAAACAGTGTGCGTGTGTGGTGTGTGTGGAGGGGGGGGTCAATGCACCTAAGGTTGCACAGTCTGTAATGGATTTTAGGCAGGATAGAGAGCGGCAGACAGAATGGAGACAGACGGCGTTCAGATTATGGATAACAGGGACGTTAATAGCCTTTCATAGGAACTGATGCATCCCATGTCTGTATAGCCTTTTAACTGTACTAAAGGGGTTGGTGGGGCTGAGTGCAGATAATGCACTCAGGAAACCCTGAGGAAACCCACAGTCAAAATTACCAGCAGAATACTGTTCACCCCTTTATTTAAAACAAAAGACTTTTACTTTTTTCTTTTTCAAAATGTTCTATATTCTGAATTCTATATTATTTTATAATATAGATATTATATCATAATTGTATTTGTTTATTAAAGAAGATATAAAGTATTAAATATGAAGATATATAAAGTATTGAATAATGAGCTCGTTTTATAAGAAATCAAATAAAACAACTATTAAACACACTCACGCACTCGCAGGTCCCTCCAGCTGTGTCCAGCCGCCGCTGGTCTCAGCAAGCGGGAGCTTTTTGCTCGTCCTCATGTAATTGTGCGCCCGCTGCAGACTAATTTAGTGTTGCTCCTTTAAACGTTTGGGTGGAGGGGATGCTTTTTAGGGGGGTCACCACGCTCCTGTGCCTCTGATTGCAAACCCACCCCGGTCACACCAGCGCACACATAGGGCTCGTACTGGCAGACAAATCAGCGGAAATGAAGTTCCCCTCCAAATGGCGCACAAACAAACCTCTCAAGACCTCCCAGCGCTGCGACACAATCAGTGTACTCAGCAATTAAATAACTTTAAGTTAAAGAGCACCCTATAAATCCACTGCAGTTACTATACTAATTCTTGGCGTGTAGCGGTTGTTATATAAATTGCCCGCTTCTGATTTAACCTGAGAACAAGCTGACCTCCTGACTCGCAGTATTTCCTGTCGAGTTTTATATTTGAGCACCTTGAGTGCATTATGCGCTACATAAATACTCACTCATGGTCGTGGCTGCCGGAGCCCAGGGTGGCACACACACACCATTCACGCACACATTCACACTTACAGACAATTCAGAAGCACATGTAGTGTACATGCCTTTGGGCGGTGGGTGGAGAACCAACAGCCAAAACAATATGACTCCTTCAAGTGGCACTTTTTTTTCCATTAAATCGTGTACACTGTTTAGATAGGGGAAGAGGGGACAACAGGTTGCACTTTGGGAAGAAGGCAAGACATTGGGGGCACTGTGACACTGTGTTCTATTGCTGCAGTCCACGCACACACCCCTTCATGGTAACTTCTCCAAGATGGCAGTAGTTGCTTTTAGCAAAAATGGTTTGAGGAACCATGCATTATAGATGGCTGAGGTTGTTTGCCTGAATAACAGCAAACGTTGTTCAAAGACTAGAGAATAGTCATTCCAGGAGAAAAGCGTGTGGCTGCTGAACACGACAGTGCAGTTCCTGGGGAACCGGGCAAGGCCTTCACATTGTAATTCTGCATTAATGCAGAGTCCAGTAACATCTGCTGGACCAGAGATGGACAGTTATTGCAGTGCTGTCAAACTCTAGGTCAATAAGAGGGCAAACCAAGATTTAGATTTGCTGTGGATTTAAGGTCCTTCAAGGTTGCTTCAGTTTTGAAGGCCATGTCACTGAGCAAGGTACTGGATCTAAAGGCTTCATTTTCCACCACTCTTCCTAGGATCATCAATATGAAATCACATCACCTACAAGTAGGCAAAGATGACAGTGCAACTAGGGCGCCACAGCACAGAAGGACAAACTTGGAGGTTTTGACAGACAGGAGACAGGAAGACGGCATTGTTCAAATTTTAATTTATAATATCCCAAAATGTATAAGGTTGTTACATAAAAAGAGGAACACAGTAGCATACTATTTTTTGTGGAAAACCAGGGGTAGTGAAGACTGCATGTACTTATCAGAATTTTTATGGTTTATTATAAAATGTAACATGTAAACAATAACATTATTATGCTTTCACGGTGATTGCGGCCACATAGTTTGCCAAGAGTATTCATGTCTGATCAATAATGGTGGTATTAAAATGCCCCATTTTATCGTGCCATTTACAGCGGTAACATTAGTAATGTGTTAGCCATAATAATGTCTGGCAAACTAGAAGGACACAGTTTCAATAATTCAAAGAGTCAAACTACAGAGTGAGTTTCACATGACAGTTGTTGTCTTGTCACATTAAATGTTAGTAATGCATCAATTTAATTAACACTAAACCCATTAACTTTGAAGGCCTACTTAAGAACATTTAATCACTTCATTTTATTTTCTGTTATTCTGTTGTTTAATCAGGACTATGCTATTATGTTTCACAGTGGCTAATGCAATGAGTTTAAACAGCCAAAAATTCTGCACTCCAGTATAACAGTTCACTGAGAAAAACCGCTTCAGTACAAAAACATGGAAAAGTTTTATCCTCAAATAAATATCATGTGATCATTTTATAAGGGGAGTATATCTCATTTAGAAACAATGTAAACGTGATCATATAGCGTACCTGCGGCATGACATCAGTCCATGATATTCCATTAACGGGACGTGTAAAATGATTTCATGCCTTTTGTCTTGTTATTGATGTATCCGGCAGTCAGACAGTCATCCAACAACAAATTGGTGGGAGTTAGCTGTCAGGAATGTTCGCAAATGGACGTTGACAGTGAACTCTCCTGATCATAATGAGCACAAATTGGCTTCTAAGTATTTTGGCTGTGTTAGAGGAGTCATTCTTTTGATGCCAAGTCAAAAGAGGTTACTGAGTAAAACATTGAAGGGATTTCAGATTTCAACTTCAACCATTCTCTTTCATCCTTTTTCTGTTTTGTGCTCTTGCACTATATTTTTGGCCTTTAATCTGCATAATTAGCACACATAAATAAGTATTACCTGAGGACAAACAGTGCAGAGGCTAAAGCCCTGGCCACAAAATGAAAACTAAATTGCTTATGGGTCTCTGGTGGAACATAAACACACACACACACATAGTAATAAAGATATATATAGAGGAAGAAGACTACAGTGACAGCAATGCACAGTGTTTCACTTTCAACTAAACACCAAAGCGATGGTGGTAGACAAAGCAGCAACCAATATCAGTGAATAAAAAAATATTCACTATTACAAAATCTGTGCTTTACAGGTGCCAACTTTTCTAAACCAGTTCATGTTCAATGGAAAATCCTTCCAAATCAAACCAAGTCCTTGGGTGTGAAAAATCGAAATTTGGTCACCATGTAAACTTATGTCAAAAAAGTGTAGTTAATGTTATTAGCCTGCAATGTCATTATTTTATCACCATTTGAAGACCTTTGTTTTCTTGCAGTCAATCATGACGATAAAATTCTCCAAGGCTTGTGTGTATTTATTGAGGCAAACTCAGATTTTAGCCTGGTTGAAATTACAGCCCAACGTCTCAATCGGATTTTCTCATGCTCTCCTCGAAGGTTCCTGGAGAGAAATGACCCGTCGGTTCACCGTAGCCCTGAAATGTACGTGCTGTACAGAATGCTGGGGGGAAAAAATCAGCAGAAAAACAGTAGTCAGCCCTTTTGTCCTAACTGAGGTTTATTTCACACATTATGGGGAAAGCGGCTGAAATTCCCCCACTTGAGACAGAGTTATATTTCTCTATAAGTGCCCTAATTAAAACGTAATGTGTTGTCAGCTAAAAGGGTGAAAGTGGCTGATTGTGAGCAGGACCGGGGGGGTGGGCAGGTCTCAGGTGAGATCATTAGACTGCTCGCTCGGCAGTACTCGCAAACACTGATGATGGAGAACTGCTTGTGCACCAATCTGGACAGTAATCGGACCAATTTTTAGCTAAATAATAGAGCCTGGCAGATTTTTTTTTCAGCCATATTTTTGCACAGAAATCGGATTTGCTAATAACATTACGCATGTGTCAATCATTTCGCAGTTATAAAGTATAAATTAATCCGAACACACTGAATGTGCCATGAAGATGGGAGGTTCAGGGAACACAGGCGCAACTGATTTACACCAGAAATGAAACCAACAAACATCAAAAAGGGGGATCAGGAATCGACAACAGAACAACAGAGCAACAGAGCAAACATCCTGGCAAAGGATAAGACTATAGCTACATCTGAATACTTATTATACTATATTATTAAGAACCTACTAAATCAAGCACAGCACACTGTGACACAACCAGATGTGTCCTCTGTATTTAATCCATCACCCTTAGTGAGCAGTGGGCGCCCGGGGAGCAGTGTGTGAGGACGGTACCTCGCTTAAGCGGACCTCAGTGGCACCTTGTTGGATCTGGATTTGAACCCACAAACGTCCGGGTATGAGCCCACTTCCTTACCCACTAGGCTACCACTGTCAGAATAATAAGAACTTTACAAGAGCAGGTAATTTTTCTATACCGTACATGCATATTAACAGACGATGTATATTTGGCTTGATGGTATATTAATATAAACTAAGCAAGCTCATATCAGTAAATTTTACCCGCCTATACCACACACAGAGAGAAGGAGAATGAGAGAAGGGAACTTATTTACTGTGTGAGAGTAAAATTGTTGAAGGGAGAACAGTAGTCCTGAAAAGGTTTGTACACTATAACAGTGTTACACACATTTTTGGCTTCTAATTCTGCAAAGCTTAGCAAAGTCAGTGTTCCATCAGCTGCTTTACTTCTGCATTTTTTATTAATTTTTTTCCTCATAACCTTTGAAAGATCTGTGAAAGCAATCTTTTTTGTGCCATGCTGCCATAAACAGCTAATTTATTAAAGAAACTCCTTCTAGTTTGCGAATAACAATTAGACTTCAAGATAAACCGATTACAACTGGGTGGTGGAGGTCAAGGTCACTATGACTTTACAATCTTCTGAACACAATACATCAGAATACATCAGGTTCAAGATAAGCTCTTCAGGTTTTCTAAAAATGTTCAGTTGGACCGAATTAGAATATAGTGGTCTAAGATTAATGTCACTGTGAGCAGAGTTTGCATGCAAGAAGAAAAGAATCTTCTGGCTGTACCACCAGAGGGAACCTGAGTAACACCCTCTTGTGAACCAAGGATAAAGAGTTATATTATAAGTATACTTTGAATTTTTTTTTACTGAAATAGAACTGTTTGCCAGCGTATTATCATCTCTGTGTTTAAAATTGTTAAAGAAAGTGAAGTGATTGTCATTGTGAAACATTGCAGCACAGCACACAGTGACACAACGAAATGCGTCCTCTGCTTTTAACCAACACCCTTGGTGAGCAGTGTGCAGCCTCCAACCTCGGAGCACCAACCCTTGGGTTCAGCAGCGTCAATCGCAAATAGAAGCGAAATGTTTAGCCTGATGCTCCGAATACCAAGATGTGTCTCAAAGCCTTGGTGCTGGAAGATCATTAGAAAGCTGTTGTACAAAACACTCAGCTGTGCAAACACAGGCATTAGTTTCACCAAATGCTGTTGGTGGCTAGTGAGAGTAATAGATCTGTCCGTCAGGGGCAGACGATAATTGAGGCTCGATGCAAAAGGGGGGTGGCAGCTTCAATAATGTCTGGTCGTAGTGTAAAACTTCATCAAGTCCCTCGATTCTGCCTGCACGCTGTCTTAAAATAAAGGCCTTTTTTTCCCCTCTTCTACCCTGCAGTGTTGTCATATTTCATTATATTCTGCCCAAAGCATAAAAGCCTAAAGCTGTTTTATTAACCAAGGCATCACTAGCCTTTAGTTAATTAGACTAATTACAATCACTTCTTGTTATTCCTGTTACTCCTGCAGACAGTATTAGTGCTCATTCAGCATCACGGCTGCCAGGTTGTTTGTAATAATCTGGCAACCAAGATGACTATCAACCAGCCGCCCCACAATGTTGCAGGTTCGAATCACAGAGCACCCTGGGTTTTTTGAGGTAACATAAACCAGCAATTGCTGAATTAAAGTCACTTTTGATAAGAGCAACAGTGAAATGTAGAAAAGTAATTTAATGAACTCTAATGAAGAGATAACCGTATGCTTTCTTCATTCAGATCCTTCTGAGGAGCAGCAAAATCAGGGCATCCTAACCCACTTTATCAATTCAACCTTCTGAAGTTGAAGTTAAGCTTTATTGCCATTTCAGCTATATATGTGTTAGACAGTACATAGGGCTACATGTAACATTTGTAAAATTAAACAAAGTTTCACACTGACATAAAGTGCATGTGTGTGACACAGACAAACTGGGCTACAAAAAGTGCAAACAGGGGACACAGGCAGTGCAAGAGTAACATTTATCAAAAAACATGTAGACTGCAATGACACAGACAGCACTAAACAGGTTAAATGAATGTTAAATGTGCAAAGTAAATTAGTGCAAATATTGCCGTGCAAAATGGAACAGTGTGAAAATAGATAATATTACAGATAGATAATCATACAATATAACAGAGGTAGTGCGGGTGTGTGTGAGTCCAGAGGGGTGAGTCCCTGAGTCTTCAGGTGTCTGATGGCTTGTGGGATGAAGCTGTTGCAGAGTCTGGCAGTGAGGGCCCGAAATGCTTCGGTACCTTTTCCCGGAGGGTAGGAGGGTGAAGAGTGCGTGTGACGCGTGTGTAGAGTCCTTCACAAAGCTGATGGATTTTCTGATGCAACGAGTGTGGTAAATGTCTGTTATGGAGGGAAGAGAGTCTCCAATGATCTTCTCAGCTGTCCTCACTATCCACTGTAGGGTCTGGCGGTCCAATGTGGTGCAGTTCCCAAACCAGACAGTGATGCAGCTGAATGCTCTCAATGGTCCCTCTACAGAAGGTGGTAAGGATGGGTGGTGGTAGATGGGCTTTCCTCTGCAGGAAGTAGAGACACTGCTGTGCTTTCTGTTGTTCAGCTGGTGTTGAGGTTCTCCTCTATATGAACACAGAGTAGCTTTGTGTTTTTGACGATCTCCACACAAGAACCATTGGTGTTCAGTGGAGAGTGGTCCCGGCGTTGTCTTCTGAAGTCAAGAATCATCTCCTTCGTTTTGTCCACATTCAGAAATGGATTGTTGACCTTACACCAGTCTGTTTGTCATTGCACCAGTGAACTAAAATTGCATTATTAGGACACATCTTATATTAACTAAGCATTGTTTGGAATGACAACACGTACAAGAACACGGTTGAAACCCTTCAGCAACGCCTCCTGCCCCATAGAAGATCTTTGCACAGTAGTGTACTTCACAAAAATACACTGTTCACAAGCCTCACCTGTTCACTGCCTCGACCAATCAGCACAAGGTACAAAGCATGTCAGAGAAAAGCAATTATATGGCATCTTGTACCCATTGCACTCTCTGTCTGAAAAGATGCCATCAGAGATGCCATTTTGGCATACCAAATGGTACAAAAAAATAAATAAAAATTGCTTAACGTGTCACAACTGTAATTTCAGGTGAAATATTTTTTTATCTGATAAATCACAGTGACAGCTCTACATGCATACCGGAGTGTTTTTTTTTTTCGCATATGTATATAAGCATATGTTTTTGTGTTGCCGGGCTCCCTCGAGAAAGCAACAAAATTTAAAAAAACATCCTTTGCCTGTGGGAGGGTGAATGCATTCAAAGTTGTACTTATCAATTTTAATTTAGGATACATTTATGGGTTGTCACTTAAAACGCTGGCTCCATAAATGGGCACTTCCACGGACTGTTGTTGTATAATTCCTGTCTGATTGCCTCTCATCCCAGAATGTGCTTTTATCCCCTCACTCGTCCGCATTAGGAAAACATTCATTTCATAATGAGTTTGGTTTTTGGACAATACTCTGAAAGAAAACCATACATGACCAGCATTGTACATGGGCTTAGCGTCAAAAACACTTTCTGTCCCCCAGTTTTTTTGACAATCTATGTGATTGCAAATATATAAATACTTTAGTCAAGAGCAGAGAACATTTAGAAAAGATCAGTATGCTATCTAAATGTTATTTAAAAGCACGATCTGCTGCACTCCCGTTGCAGACTGTTTACATCAGTGCTCCACTCGAGGCCCGAAATGGCTGTGTGAAAGAGTGTCATTAGGCAGCATCTGATGCACTTAATGCAAATAAACACATTAAATAATAAACACATCAGTTTTTTTGTGATTTGAGGATGCGTGAAGTATGCGATTTGAGATGCCGCTGTGAAGCCGAGCTCCGTTAGCCAGTACAGGAATAGACAATAGAAACGTGATGGCATGACGAGAACGACCATCTAAATGTGGAACAGAAAAGAGAGAGACAGGGTCACTGGTTGCCATGGAGGAGATGGGCTGAGAAGTAAGCAGTCATTTTCATAATGGCTCTTAATTTTGGCTCGAGCCATGCATTAGAGGCAGCATGGCGTAAGACACAAATGCACAAAACATACATCAAAACCAGCTGTGGAAAGAAAGCATACAGGTACACCCTACATGGGCTGATCTCCCGCCGGTAAATACAGATTTCAACCAAAAGCACTCAGATGGCCGATAAAGTCAATAAGCCCAGACAAATAGCAGGAAACGGCAAATGGCAGGGACATTTACTAGAATAAACCTTCAGTGCATTTATACTGTCATAATATACAAATTTATTGTCATTTGTTTTCTCTCTTCATTTAGAATTGTGAAAATAATTATTTTGATGATGTATTATTACCAATGTTGTTTATTGTTATTTTAACTATATGAATACATTTTGGGCTTAGTAGACCTCAACTTAGACTTAGAACTTAAAACAGAGCGTATAATATTTAACATTGTTTAGATAGATTAGCAGTTTCTTGTTTAAAGATGAGATGACTTTTAAAGAAGTCGCATTATAGAACAAACTGTGGTACAATTTAACTTACCCACTCAAATGCTGTACCACCAGATATCTGCTGACACGTCCGCTGACCTTGGCCTTTGACCTCATGTCAATGTCTGCTGACACTGGTGTTGACCTCCCTGCTGTATATTAATGCATTTAAGAAATGCAAAAATTGTTGCATTTGCTTAACTTCCATTTCTTAACAGGTCATTGATTTAGCGAAGGCAAACACTTTGGAAAAAAAGACAAGTGTCTCAGTGGACAGGTGTCAGAACCTTTCATCTTTTGTTTTGACTCTGCCTCCTGGGTGATTTGCTGATTTCAGCGATTTCCCATTTTGAAGGCTGCATCCTTCCAGAAATATGTCGTCCTTTTCCTGGCCCAAGCTATCCCAAGATTAACTTTGCACCGGTGACATGAGCAGGAAATTGTCTGTAGGCCAGACAGTCCTATTATAAAAATGCGTGGGGGGAAACAATGGGGACAGAACTCTCATTAAATTTTAATGTTGTTTTTTACATTAATATTTCTCTCTGTTTTCAGTTCGTCGGTTCCTCTCTGCACGACACACCTTAGTGTGCGGCATCGGGTACTTTATCTTAACAGGGTGCTTGACGGCAGCATTCTGACCCCCACAAACACCACCAAGACCTCTATACCAATTCACCTTGGACAGTAGGGCTGTGCAGCTAAATAAAGAAAAAATGAATTTTGTAAAATCGTCATAAAGAAGCCATTTCAGCAGGGCCAGGCCAGAGCTGGTCATGTCTGGGATGAACAGCAGTCGATTACACAGACTCTTGTACTGGCGAGATTAGATGAGGTGAGGAATACGGCATCAACGAAGCCCCACATCATCACAGGTTCCTCCTCATCAATCACAGGGGCGCCTGGCAGGCCGTTCTCTTACTCAGCATATCAGAGCCAGAGAAAATGATCACACTGTCAAAAATGGGCGCGGCTCAAAGGATGCCCACGAGAGAACTTTTTCCTTCTCTCATTAGGGCGAGTATGACTCTTGATGAACTCAGAGCGCACTTTTGGAACTATCACAACAATGAAATTTTTTTTTACCTTCGGTGAAACCCATACTTCCATTGTTGCTGGGAAGCAGAATCAGTTGTTCAAATTAGCATTAATTTGGAGAGTTTGAAATGGGATTTCTTACAGCCCATCTGTTGTATATGTAATTATGAAAGTCTTTTTATTTTAAGAGGACCTTAAACGGTAAAAGCATTATTTTTTTTCCTGAGCAATGGCTGCAGGAAGAGCATTTAGTGGTGAGTGGACGCATTTGATTTGGCCCATTAGACTCATGTCTGCCTCCTGTCACTTTCAGCATTTCATTACTTTCCAATCCATAGTTCTAAAATGCATTCTGGCAGATGGCAGAATGGAAGTTTTTTTTTTTTTTACTTGGTTAATTGGATATATCTAGAATGGTCGAGTAGCTGAAAAGAAAAACTCATTTTCAGAAATGACTTAACTAGAACAAGATATGGTGAGGTAGCCTTTAGCCACCATGTCCTCAAACGCTAACCATTTTCTACAATGTAATGATGCCCATTTACCAGCAGTTTTACAAGTGGATTCCTTCTTCTGTCTTGATCATTTTTAATTATTTCACCTGTTTTGTCATTTCTTTCCACCAATTTTGTAATTTTTTTATCCTGGATTTCTTTTTGTAAAGCACTTTGCTCTGTGTGTGAAATATAATAAACCTCCAATTTGTTCTAGAGCATTGGTTATAAAGCCCGCCCTGAAGAACGTTTCCCATGCTCTACAGCCTGTTGGTAATGGAGCTTCGTGGATCTGATGTATGTGCTGGGTTGGCTCATGGCTCCTCGGTCCCTGTGGCCAACATTAGAGTCGGAGTAATGCCGTTTGTGAGGTGATTACAACGCGCTAAACACCCGCCCAACCCCTCTGTGAATCCACTCGGTGCGCCGCATACATTAGTCCTGGCAGAAGAAATCTGAGGAACTAGAAGTGAAGTCAGGAACAGGGAACTGGGGCTAAATTAAGCATGCGAGCGCACACTGTCGTCCCCTCCGCTCATTCCTCCTCCCTCGGGCGCTTATCGTACTCCAGCAATTACGGCTGCACAGCAAGTCCCACAGTCTCTCTCTGGACATTAGCAAACACAGCGTGATCCTGCTGACCAATTTGGAGCGACACTTTATGAAGTCACTGGTCACATTTATACAAGTGGGTACCTGTGAGTTGGTGCTACATTTCGGGGGTCGGGAAGTGTCCCTGAAAAGAACGCTTAACTCTGAGTTGCTCCAGGGAGACTGTCCCTGTAAGTCACTCTGGATAAGGGTGTCAGATAAATGCCATAAATGTTAATGTAACCTGAATTAATAAAAAGAGCAAAGCTGAGAGGGTGAAGTTTCTCTTTCTGCTTAGTTCTGACCAAAAGGCACCCCCAAGAAGAATTACAGTGTGTATCCTTACCATCCAGATTAAATCTCCACATTCAAGGTCATGCAATTCAGTACATTGTCAGAGCAGATATTAACCTCTCACTTTTCTCTCTGTTTATATTTTATGTATTCATTAAATAAAGTATATAATGTGAATAAATAAACAATGTAAATACATCTAAAATGTGAGCTCTTGTGCATGCTTACTTAGTATAGAATAAATGTTTTGAATTTACTCCTCCACTTTCCTACCGCTGGCCAATTCCATATCACCAGTTCACCTCAGAACAGGACAGAACATCTTGCGAACGTACAGTTGGCTTGAGAACAGCCAGCCCGTGGCTAATGTGACCGTGAGGGCGTCGCTGTCCATCTCCACATGAATTAGAATGCAAGGGTGTGCCGGGGGGCGTGAACACATGAACGAACAATAATTAGAAACACGTTTCAGAAAGTCTCATTAAAGTCAAAGTCATTAACCCCTCGGAGCAGAGTTCAAATGCACCCTCGAGAGAGAAAGGGGTTTTCGTTCAATCAACATGCTGTAATCCAGAAGCAAAATGGAAAGTCTAAAGTATAAGAAAGGCACCTCCTGCCAGCTAGAAGAAACAGTCTCAAGTTGGGCTTGAGTCTGAGTAAAATATCACATGCTCTTCATATTCATCTGAATCAAAATTCCAACTGTCAGACTTGAAATAGCTATAATAATGTTATGTTAAAAATAGCACTTTAAATTAGGAAGGGTTCAACAGTCAGCTCTTCAGTTAGGTTCTTCTTGTTTGGCAAGATTTATTTGAGCAGCTCATTATGTTGATGGCAAGAAGGTATGTCTGTGTTCAAATTCAACAAATAATGGACATGGAAAGTCTGCCGTAGAAACAGAAAGGCAATAGAAATTAAAGTGCTTACTTCATTCCAGACTGGTGCATTCTTATAAGCGCTAATTATAAGCATAAAACAGAGAGGAATCTATATATTTTCTATACACACTGACATGTATTCATTCACGAAAGGACTCCACCTCCACACAACAGTCCATGATGGTTTCATTAGTGAGTATATTGAGTGTGTATCCCTGACTCTACAGAACCCGGGCCCCGTTACAGAGTTCCAGTGTCAGCACTGGTGTCAGAAGATGGGGGGTGGGGAGCTATAAAGGAGCCACGGCAGCTTTACCGGGTCCTGCTTTCCTGGATGTAAGCACTGCTGCAATACACTCATCTACTTCTACTATTCAAACACACACACATACACAAGAATAGCTCAGTCACACCCTCACCCTTCTGAATATGTGGGTGGAATATACAACTCAGTCTCCCGACTGCACCATGTCATCAGTGATTGAAAATATGAAGACTTCACTGGTAAATGTGGTAAAAGCTGGTGCAGAACTTTGTTGCTACAGTGCACAGTCTAATCTTTGTTTGTGTTTGGGAATCAAGGAAAGGTCAGTAGCACAACTGCACAGAAGTAATGTGCAGAACACATGCATGCATGCATATGAAATATGCAAGTGAGCCGATGAATACCACAATTTAAGAATTAATTCTCATTAGCGGTCACCGATGGTAGATTGTCAAGGTCGAACAGTGGGAGACGTGCACTGAGCAGTTAAAAGCAGATATATTTTTCAATCGACATCTGCCACACTGATAGCTGTGTTTCTTTTTTTTTTTTTTTATTTAAAAGACATTTATTTTTTATTATAATGGTGAAGCAAAGTGGTGAGAGGAAACAAGAGGGAAACAATACGCCCTCTATTGTTAAGACCAAGAACAGCAAGTTTTAGACATTCTGGCTACTCTCCTCTGTATATTAAGGCTCCATAAAAGAGCATTCCAGCTAAAATTGGGTCACATCATTGCATTTCACATAGAGTTGTCACCTGCCTTATGTATCTATTCCATCATCATTGTTGTATATTAATAAGAGTGGGCCATCCCATATTTCAAACTCTAGAAAAAGAAGAAATCAATAGCAGAGCACAGAAGCCTCTGCCGGGGATATCAACAGTCCTGGCTACTGCATACTGTCATTCACATGTACAAAACCATACCACAGATTTATAACGAGCAAATGTGTTCTAAAGCCATGAAATGCAATGCACATGCAATTTCAGTCAAGTTAAATCATTCAGAATGGAAGACGGGTAAATCAATAATTGTATCCACAAATCAATAGCAAACAAATCGATCTTTTTTTTAAACATTCAATCAACAAAAAAGACAAACGACCTCTGTATAATAGGGATAAACTTCTAAAACAAGATCATGATATGAAAAACACCTCAAAATCTACAATTGAATATCTAAATACTAGATTAGATAGATACTCTTGAAATGCACAAAAATCCCACAGGGAGGACTTGAAAGACTCTACAAAGTTAGCATAGTGCATTTTACTTCAGGCCTTTTACATTTAAAAAAATTTAAAAGACAGAAGAAAATGATCAACGTTACAACATTAAGGATTTTTAATGCCTTCAGTGATCTTTTCATATTCTGCTTTTGCTCAACAAAAAGGCATTGCAGTGAACTGTGTGTGTTGGAAGTCAAGATTCATTTGACAAACTTCACAGACATTCTGGGCATCCTCACTCTCCCGCCTTCCTTCAGCCACATATGTTCATTCCAAACTATCCACACTCAGTCTGTATTTTACTGGTCCTAATCAATCAGCATCTTGGGAGAAACCACATGAAATATCGTAATTCATGATCAACCTCACTCCATTCCATAGCTTTTGAATGGAACATGCCTTGATCCAGATGGAATGAGATCTTCAAACGTTCACTGACTTCAACCAAGACAACCTGAGGGAAGCCTTGTGATTTCTTGGCTAAGATACATGGATCCCCTCTGCAGTTCACGGCATAATTTCAATATCCCAGGGCCTACCTCCCAGATTTGCCCGATGCAAATTGATGCTCAGGGAGGTCAGACTGGTGCTCAGGGAGGCCTGTGTGTTCACCTCTGCACTTCATGTATAATCAATCATGTGTATTGATTTCACCCAAGTTTATGCTCTAAGCTTTCTAAAATAGTATTATATAAATGTAATTCCATCCCTTTTATCAGGATTCTATGAGCTGTTTACCCAGTATTTAATACCAGATATATGTTCATATTAATTTTGTGAATAAAGAGACAGATCTAAGGGGCCAGCACCGTTCTCAAAACCACAGGACCTGCCCTTGTAGGACCAGCCATTCCACACGGCAAATGCCTTAAAACCAGAGGTGGAAAGTAACAAATTGCAAGACCCCTCCTTCCACACGACAAAAACAGTTGAGGACTGTCTTGAGAGGCAAATTTCATGGTGTTGAATTTGACCTCCAAATATTCTGAATGTTACCGAGCGTCTGTGGGACGTGCTGGAAACACAAGACAGACAGATTGGTGTCACCACTTGATTATGTTTAACTTCAAGGCTGAACCTAGCCAGTATTATGCAGAGGGTTTTAATGATGTGGCTGATTTGGGGTTTACCCATTAAAAAAGGTCACAGACTGTTTAAGTAAAACAATGTAATGATTGACAGCTGAAAATGAAGAAATTAGTGTTCTGTGTGTTTGTGTGTGTGTGGGTGTGTGTGTGTCTGAACAGCTGCACATCTGTCTGGAAGAACACACACAGACTTTGACATCTATCATGTTTCAAGTGGTTATTGTTAGATGCATCTCACACAACACCCCAGCAGGGAAATAAAGGCAGGAAGAATAGGATGAAAGGAGGGATGAAGGGAGGGATGTATACATGGAAGCATTTCACACTCTTTCATCTTTGATTACATGTACACCACCCTTGTCCCCTCAGCTTTTCACACGTGTGACAAATACATCAACAGCAGCTGTCAACACACATGCATTTGTCAACCCTTGCTACAGCAGAAAGTCTTCTTTGAACAAATCATGGATTATTTATGGTTATCAATACTATGACTTTCATATTTTGATCTAACTTTCATAAAAAACAAATAGATGACAGTACACATAGTAAACAACACTTGTACATTTCAAAAATAGTCATGAGTGCCTTTTTGCCACCAACTGCTTCTGCGTGTTTGCTTGTTTTATTATTGTAAACCTATTAATGACTTTATTCTTATCCTTTAGCCAATATAAAGTGCCCAACAAGAGCTTTAATTTGATGTTTATGTCAATTTCACCTAAAATGTCACTTACACCACTCAATATGAACAATAAATGATGTAATTAATATGGATAAAGTGACTCTAAATGAACATTTAGCAAGAAGAGTAATCAAGTATTAATGGAGTACCTGCAGATTTGTACAGAAATTTTGACACAGAAGGAGTGAGACAGTATGATACAGCAGAAAGTGTCCACGAAGAAGGTCAGAAATATACGTTAAAGCCAAATTATGGAATGACCTCTTTAAAACAAAAAGTATAAAGTGATTGTTCTGTTTAAAGTTCAAGCTCTACACAAATAAGAGATTTCAACTTCACTCGGGTTTGACATCCATCAATCCCACCTCAAAACTAAGGTGAGCAGAGTTGCTCCTTTTGAGGATTAAAAAATTGATCTGGGCCTGGGATTTCGTTTTACTTGGACTACAGAGGATAACTTTTCATTAAATCCTCTAAACTCTCACACACAAACACAACCCTGCCCATAGGCGAAAACGTCTGTTTTTCTACCTTTTTTCACGTAGTGATAAAACTAAAAAAACACACAGTGTTTACAAAGCTGATTTTAAATGGTTTCTGTAACACTCCTGACCTGCTCTAGATTTCTGACAGCTGAACAAAGAGGAATGCACATCTCCCAGCAGCAAGTGCTAGAAAAGTGAGAAGCAGCAGCATCGGTTCACTAATCGGTTGTACGTCATGATGACCGCTGATGCAGATTCTGACCCTGTGAAACTGAATGTGCAACTCACAATTGCAATAAAACAGAAGAAACACCATCATTTTTGTTTGTGCTGCAGGGCAATTTTAGACATTTTCTAGACATTTATGCTCTACATAAATACACCACAATAAAAGGAATGATCGCGGTTAACCAAAGCGAGGTGCTTTACCCGTGTGGCTGTTAGGGCTGATTCAAATGACGCATCCTCACATTTCATGTTTGCAGGCATGCAACTAGAGCAGCCAGTGCTTCACCAGATAAAAGTATTTTACCTTTTTTTCTAGACAAGAGCACAAGAAGGAACCTGTCACTGTGAATAAATCAACACGGGTTCTGAGGATTTACACGCTTATTTTTAGAAATGATTTACACAATCAAAGGCTGTGGCAAGTGAAATTGAAGTTGCTACAACCGGGTCTATCCCATCATGCTTTGTACCTTGTCCCGACATGCCTTAAAACCAGAGGTGGAAAGTAACAAATTACAATTACTCATGTTACTGTAACTGAGTAGTTTTTGTGGAGTAATTTGTAAATTTACTTCTGCTCAAGTGCATTTTTACCCAAGTATTTTACTTCGCTTCATCAGGAAAGAAACATTACAGAGTAAAAAATGAAATGCAGCAGAAACAAAAATCCCCCTAAACTGAAAGAAAATTGTGCATATATCTCAGACCACGGAAAGCATGTGATAGTAAGTAGATAGCCTATACAGTGCATCTGCTCACTAAGTGTGATGGGTTAAAAGCAGAGGACACATTTCGTTGCGTGCACCGTGTGCTGTGCTGCAGTGTATCACAATGACAATCACTTCACTTTCTTTCATCTGGAAAGTATTCACAGCGCATCACTTTTTCCACATTTTGTTATGTTACAACCTTATTCCAAAATTGATTAAATAGATTTTTTTACTAAGAATTGTACACACGACACCCCATAATGACAACGTGAAAAAAAGTTTACATGAGCTTTGGCAAATGTATTAAATTTTTGAAAAAATAAGAATACATGTGTACATAATTATTCACAGCCTTTGCTCAATACTTTGTCGATGCACCTTTGGCCATTCCTCCTCCACCTCTCAACCTCCATTAGGTTGGATGAGAAGCGTCAGTGCACAGCCATTTAAGATCTCTCCTGAGATGTTCAATTGGAAGTCTGGGCTCTGGCTGAGCAACTCAAGACATCCACCTTTTATATCTAGGCAGTATGCTTAGGGTTGTTGTCCTGCTGAAAGTTGAACCATCACCCCAGTCTGACTTCAAGTGCGCTCTGGAGCAGGTTTTTATCCAGGATGTCTCTGTACATTGCTGCTGTCATCTTTCCCTCTATCCTGACTACTCTCCCAGTTCCTGCAGTTGAATAACATACCCACAGCATGATGCTGCCACCCCCATGCTTCACTGTAGAGATTGTGTTGGCTTGGTGATGAGCGGTACCTGGAGAAAACATGACACATCAGACCACTCTCCCATGCAAGCCTGATTGGTGGATTGTGGCAGAGATGGTTGTTCTCCTAGAAGGTTCTCCTCTGTTCACAGAGAGTAACCATTGGGTTCTTGTTCATGATGATGGAGGCTACTGTGCTCATTGGGACCTTCAAGGCAGCAGTTTTTTTTCTGTAACCTTCCCCAATTCTGTCTTGGAGGTCTACAGACAATTATTTTGACTTCATGCTTGGTTTGTACCTCAAGTACCTTTTTTCACATTGTCATTAGGGGGTGTTGTGTGTAGAATTCTGAAGGACATTTTTTTTATTTAATCCATTTTTGAATAAGGCTGCAACAAAACAAAATATATAAAAAGTGATGTTTTTTTTCAGTACTTTTCCATGGGCTGTTCCACTCCCATCATCACACGAAACATCCAGATGAAACGTGTCAAGTCTTTTCACCAAAACAAGCAGATCAGGAACACATCCATCATGCTCCTTCACTCTTGTCCACTCTATGGTGTTAATGGCTTCCCAGAGCATCGTCCCGGCCCATCGTGCCCAGCCCCAGTTCCAGGCCTTCCAAACACACCCCAAGCATTTCCTCTGTCTTCATGAACCACTGCCAGCAGTTAATGGATCTTGTGCTGCTCAATTATATCACAGAGTGACCATATACCTGACAAATCTGAAAATCAGATGACTCAACTAAAAATGTTAAACACCACATGGGTCATTTAAAAGGCTTTTTGTGTGGATCATTTCTAAAACAAAATTACACACAAACACAGGAATGGACTTTTTACAGAAAGTTTCTTGTTCCCGGAACTTCCCGCACCATCGATCACCGCGGTGACGGGAGATTAAATTGAGTTTGTCTGAACGTGGGGAACCGTCCGGGGCTTTTTCTGATCTGTTAAACTGGAATGAGGGGGTCCTGGACTATGTCTGTCAGGTACAGCAGGGAGTCCGAGACGCTGCTGAGACACTGATAGAGACTGGCATGTTAATGAGAGCGGCAGCGGGCTCGGAATGGGATGGGCTCCGCTACCTGAACGTGTCCCTGTTTGGTTAAGAGGCTGATGGAGGGATGGGTTAAGTGGGTGCGAGTTGAGGGCATTTGCTGCACCCTGGTCTTAACACGTTAACAAGTCAACAACTGTAGAAATAAAAAAAAGCAAGCAGGCTGCAAATGAGTTTGGACTGAGAATGAGTTTGCGCAATTAAAGAGCGGACTGCAATTAAAAAGTCATACAGAAGTGCAATGACAGGGTCTCAGAGGAGACATCCACATGAAGGATCAGCCCAAGAAGTTAAGCCTGATCAGCTTTGGACAGGCGCTATGTTAGAGGACGAGTGAAAGGAAGAGAATCGGCGGCAAATTTTCAGTTTTACGAGTGCATATTAACCCTGACCTACCCCCTCTCTCAAAAAAAGGAAAAAAAAAATACTACTTATCGAGCATAAGCCTGGCAATTAGTCATCAAAATCACCACAAGTACCAGATAAATCCCTTGGACTGGGTTAATCCTTATTACAGATAAGTGCATGACCCAGGAACTCAACAGTCGCAGCCACGCTTCAAGTGTGCCCTCGTGCTAAAAAGTCGGCTTTCGAAAAAAAAACCTTCTATTAACTAACGTGACGTTAGCCCCTTTGTTAACATGTTATGTTGGGGACTTGCAGGATGAGGTGACGTGCCAGCTCCCCATGACGGGTGACAGATAAACGCGGAGATTATATATTGGTGACTAATTAAGAAAGACGTGCCGAAAAGCCAGCACAAACTCTTCCCCGCGCCCCAATTTGTAGCGCAGATCACAATCACCACTACATCAATGTCAGGAAGACAAATTCCCGCTGGCATTACCATACAAATTGCACTCTGTCAGACAAAAGGGAGTTGGCTTATCCAAGCAGGAACAAGCGTCGCAAACTGCTCTACAAGAATAACAATAGGCCTGGAAGAAAATCCCACAAAACCTCAATGTTCTTTGACACCACAGTCTTTATCATAGAGGCATTTTTCTCTTACTATTTCCATACTTCTTATGAGGCAACATTCCGTCTGTGATACAATTTGCATTGTGATTTCAGTGAAGCAAAAATCTCATGGTTTACCTGAATTTTTAATTTTTTTTTTACCCGCCAAGAGTTAAAACACTAACCTTGAAATCCCAGGATAGGTACACATTTACAGGACAGAAGGGACACTGCTGGCCGATGGTCACGTGCAGAGAACGCGTTTCAATGTTTCACAACGACTTCAGTTTCACTTTCAGCGATATGCAGAGGAATATTATGAAGGTTTGTTGTGGGTGATTTGTTGTGTGTGTGTGCATGCTGGTTATTTGATGGTGGAGGTGCTATTGTAGGGATTTTCAGCAAGCCTGTTCATTTTTCTAGATTTCATCGGTTAGTAAGTTGAGTTCCAGTCACAATTGTTCTGTCTGTCCAGTTGAGTCATTTCATCTTTTTGGCAACGGTTAATGTTGTTAATGTGAATTTACTGTGTGCGGTATGGGGGTGTGTGTAACGTGGATGTTGGGCAGATGTACCTGGCTAACTGAGAAAGCAAACTGAGAAGTACAAATATTTAGTGCTTATAAAACCCAAGCTGGTCACAATTTTCCCCAAAAAAGAGAAGAATACAGGCCTTGAGGGTATAACATATAGTAATAAAAGGTTTATAAATCATGTAGTTATTTCATGCTGTATTGTATTTTTGCAGTATTTCAATATTTTACACAATGATATTTTATCTCATGTATCAATCAATCCATTTTCTTTAACCACATTTCCAGTTCAGTGTCACAAGTAGGTTGACGTTATGAGCGCAGGCAGCATCATCCTCTGGACTTAAAAGGGGGGTATTATTTATCTAGCATCCACTATGGTGTGTAAGCCCTATAAAAACCACACCCCCCCCTCTTTCCTGCAATCAGATTTAAAGTTCCACACCAAGATAAATCCTTCACCTGCCTGTTCTCATGGGTGCCATTTCCATTCAGGGTCTCCCCCTGTCTCCTAACACAAGCACCAATAACAGATGTCTCCTCCCACCTCCTCAGCCACCATCTCTCTCCAGCAGGGGAATTGATGCAGAATGTGGACACACGGTCTGCACGTAGGTCCTTTTGTGAATATGGAAACAATATAATTAACAAATTAATTGAGAGGTCAAGAAATTCACACTTTCATAAAAAAAACGGATGTTGTTACGCTGCTTGTTACGCTGTGCAGCTGTGAGGGGGCTAGAGGAATGTAATGAGACCCACTACCTGCCTTCCAGCTGCTGAATGTGCTGTAAATTGTAGATTGACCACACACACAAACACACACACACACACTCACCTCAAAGACTTACTCACACAAATACAGACTTATATATTTGTGGCCTTTACAGAGATCTCAACATTAACCTATGTTGTGTCCTGTGGGTGTCATGCTACTGTTGACACACAAAACTGCTGAAAAATGTAGCTACAAATATTCACTACACAACCACACATGCACAAAACAAAGAGGTCCTGCAATAAAGGACATTTACACTAAGCGCTGTCTCAGTATTTCAATATTCTGCTATCTGGCAGGAGACTCAGGGCAATACACACACAGTCCATTTTAGGAAAAGCTTTTACCCCAAACTTTTCAATACAGGATAAGCTTTTTTTTTAAAAAAAGTGAAAGTGATAGTCATTGTGATACACTGCAGCACAGCACATGGTGACACTACAGAATGTGTCCTCTGCTTTTAACCATCACTCTTAATGAGCAGAAGGCAGCCATGACAGGTGCCCGGAAGCAGTGTGTGGGGATGGTGCTTTGCTCAGTGGCCCCTCAGTGGCACCTCGGGGATCAGGATTCGAACCGGCAACCTTCTGATTACGGGGCCACTTCCTTATCCACTAGACCATTAATTTTTTTTAAAAAAGTGGTAGAGTAGTATGTCTTGTGTATGTGTCCTGTTAGATGTCTGTAGAGATGGTTCTCAAGTAAGAATTTGATTATACATGTCACAATAAGTTATATAAACTATGTGTGTGTGTGTGTGTGTGTGTGTGTGTGTGTGTGTGTGTGTGTGTGTGTGCGTTTTTTTTTTTTAATCAATAAAATTTGACCACAGTAAATAATTTCAAAACTTCTCCAGATTTAGCCTATGTTAACCTTGTGACATTCAACCTGTACAAACATACTGAGGGGCAAAAAAATATGTTACAAGAAAATAAACAACATACAATAAGCTAGTTGTATAAGTGTGCACATCCCTAAACTTATACTATGTTGTATAGATATGAGTCTTCTCAAAACCTCAATGAAACCCAAACTGATAAGACCCTCCTGGAATGGAAAATTGTTCTAAATGAGAAAGACAAGCTTTTTGCAACTTTCAAGACAAAGTGTCTTTTTTCGTGCGACGGCTAGATCAATAATCGTCTCCTCTGAGCCTTAAAAGAGAAGCACAAATCTACGCTCCTTTCAGTGCCTGTGATTATCAAATGGCTGCGCTCCTACTTAAGACAATTTCCCAATCACACGTCGACTCTTCATACAGCCAGGCGTTGTTTATAAGCCGTGATCCCATGCCGAGAAGGGCTGTGACTAAACAGGTACAGTAAATGCCCCAAATTCCCTATTGTAAAGGTGTGCTTTTCAAAGCCTCCTGCGGCATGTTAAAAAAGCAAACTAAATCTCTTTACCAAAAAGAAATAGCAGGCAGGGCACGGGGGAATCCATTTACATGGAAATTGTATTTCAGAATACATTATTTTAAGATGAACACACACATAAAACATTTCTTAATGTCTCAGCTATTGACCTGCTAATAGGAAAGGTAATGGAGTTTCCTGATGCTGTTACTTGAGCCCAGTAGAGAGAAGAAAAAAAAAAACAGAACTAAGTGCATCAGGCGAGCTTCGCTGCTCTTAACAAGCAAGCCTGCAACCAGAGACGGAGGATGGAATATTTGGCGAAAAATAATCTCTGCCCCGAGGGGCACAAGGAAATAAACAAGATGGAGAGAGAAAAAATTGAAATTCAAAATTCAAATGCTCAAATGTTCCTTCCGAACAGAAAACACATAATTCTCGCTCATCTCACGTAATGGCACATTTAGCAGTTCTGTTGGTGAAATGCATAAAGAACACTTTGTCGTTTGCTCCTCCACAGACATGGCATAAAGCATACTGTATATACGGTGTTCTTCAACCCATAAGGACTTCTCTTCTCTTAAAACGATTCTGAACCCTTGAATCCCCGCAGATTCAGCTTCAGCCAACTGCTCCTCATCCACCAGAGCTAATTACTTAAGGCACAATAAAGTTATCTTAAAAAGCGTCGCTTTGATTTATTTGCCACACTTGCGCCTGCTCTACAGAATTCCCACGCACTAACACTTCCACATTCCACATGCAGACATTCCGCCTGGCGGTCCAGACACATAAATTCATCAGAAAGGGAACAATGAGTAATTGTCTTTCTGGGAAGACTTGCTTATCTTTCACCTCCTGCAGCCGCAAGGACACACAACCCATGAAACACAAGCACAGTGAAACAAGCGGAACATTCATGGCCAATGTGAATTGCTCAAACCCAACCTGACCACTTTTTTTTTTTTGTCTCAGGGTGACCTTATGACATGTGCGTCTCCTCTCGGCTCGAGACGAACATTTGACTCGCGCTCTCCCTTGTACGGCAACAAGTTACTGATAATGAGGCATCTGAATGATTAATGAACAGTTAAAGGGAAATTTTTGCACTCGGAAAAATGCAAATGCACCCCCTCCCCACCCCCAGAGAGCTGTGCGGCTGCATGCGTTCCTGTGGGCGTGTAGTCTAGTAAGATTCCTATAATGGCTTCTGCACATTTAATGGGCTACAATAATGTGCTGAATTAATGACGCCGCTGCAGCTCGACGTCTATTTTTCCTTCACATTTGTTTGCTTCTGATTAGGAGGCGACTGTAACAATGCAATTAAAGGTGCTAAGGTTATTAGTCTTAATTAGTGGCATAATTGCTAGTTAATATAGTTCTTTTCATGCTGTCTACATTAAAATGTTGGCATTTCTACAAGCACGATTACCTCTTGGACGAGTCCAGGCTCCAATTTTCTGTATTTGTTCCATGTAGACGCTGCATTGATGGCCTAGCGGGTAAGAAAGTGGACTCGAAACAGAAGGGTTGCAGGTTCAAATCCCAAACTGCCAATGTGCCACTGAGGTCCACTTTATTTTCCTTTTTTTCCATTTAAAAAAAAAGAAAAAAGGGGCCTAGTGGTGGCCTAGAAATTAAAGAAGCCGCCCCGTAATCAGAAGGTTGCTGGTTCGAATCCTGATCCACCAAGGCGCCACTGAAGTGCCACTGAGCAAAGCACCATCCCCCAACGCTGCTAATCCGGCGCCTGTCATGGCTGCCCACTGCTCACCAAAGGGTGATTGTTAAACGCAGAAGACACATTTCGTTGTGTCACCATGTGCTGGGCTGCAGTGATGACAATTACTTCACTTTCTTGACTTTATCAAGGTACCGTCCCAATACACTGTTCCCCGGGCGCCTGTCATGGCTGCCAATTGCACACCTAAGGGTGATGGTTAAATGCAGAGGACACATTTCGTTGTGTCATCGTGTGCTGTGCTGCAGTCTATCACAATGACAAAAACAATCACTTTCGCCTTCCCTGCTTTTATGACGGTGGGGGAGCTGTCAGTGGTGCTGATGTTAAAGGGTTAATCTCACAGGCATTCTCTTTCTCCTACAACGTGGTAAAATGCCTACTTTCGCAACTTTCAGCCCATATCTGTGTGTGCAGGCCCAGGTGTATGCGCGCAGGGCTTTGATTACAGCAGGATTGGCCAGATGCGTGTGTAGCGGCGGGTTTCATTACCGCCAGATTGCTTTCCGAGACACGTGTCACGCTCTAACACAGACGCGCACACAGAGGCTGTCCTACTGATCGGACATGCTGCTCCATTTCCATTTCCCCTCCCAAAGCAGAGCTGGTGAAGGACCAGCACCTCCATCTGCACAGGCTGTCGTTCGGTGAAGAGAGTCACAGCAGACGAAGGGGGCACTTAACCGAAAATCAGCGCCGTCACTATGGCCCTCCTGATGGAAATCTATCAGGGGCTCCGGTTAGATGGGAGCCATGAAATATCTAGACCAGCACCAAGCAGTCTGAAACAAACATTCTCTGTTTTTTCTGTAGAGAAATATTTTTTTAAATGATTGACTGGACTGTTTTTGTAGAACTGTATTCCTCTCAATCTCTCACTCTCCATAGTCCTACTTGCAGCTGCCAGAGTCCAGCCCGGCAAACTGGGGCGACTACAAGGTGTACACACACACACCATGCATTCACACACTCACAGCTGCAGTCAATTCAGAGACGCCAATATACCCAGTGTACATACCTTTTTAGACGACAGGAAGAAACCAGAGAACCTGGAGAAAACCCGTGCCAACCTGGGGAGAGCATTGCAAACTCCTCACACACAAGGTCCGAGGATTCAAACAGTCTAGGAAGTGTGAGGCCATGTCACTGAAGGCCACACCACCATGTGGCCCAGAGCTGCACTAAAAAAAAAAAAAGGCAAACAGTGTAAAGTTAATCACTGTCTGTCCTCCAGAGGAACGTTATATAACATCGCCGACCCACGACCTCCCACAAAGCTGGTTGTACAGTCAGAAACGGTACAGATGTGTTTTAAAGCAAATAAACACAGAGAGAGGGGCAGAGTGAGAGGAAATGGTCAGCGCCCACAAATCCATCCTTTCAGACAGATATGACTCAAGAGCACTTCTCACCCATCACAGCTATCACTCATGGCTGACACGTGACCCCAGACTGAGTTCTGAAGGGACAGAGATGTCATCAAGCTGCTGTCTTCCATCACAAGGCCTATCCTTCATCTTTAAATCTGTAGGCTCCGGGCCAATAGCTCAGCTCCTGGGGGGAACCCCTACTGATGGAGCCAAGCATTTTTTTTTAAATGATCTAAAATGTCTTTCCTTATCTTACACAAGTTCTTTTTTTTACTTCTGTACTTGTCAGAAAATGATTTTTCTATTTATAGCAGATTTAAATACTTATCATTATTATTTTAAGTGTGTGCACTATTAATATATTTAGTAAAAGTGTCAGTAAAATTATCAAATTGCTGTATAACAGCAATGTGCAGGGGTTAAATTTGGTCATATTAAGTCAACATAAATTAAATACACAATAAAGCATATCCGTATTGCAACACTGTATTTATTTTTATAATGAATGAAAAAAAACTTTTGTATTATTGGAGTTTTGGCCCTTGACATACCTTAAAACAGACAAAGACTGCCTGACACCTAACCTGACCTAAATTTAATCTGCAGCAATTGTCCAATGTGAGATTCATTATTGCTGGTTTAAATCTTCTTATGGACCATCGCTACGACAAAATTGTGATAGATCAGAATGAAGAGAGCTGGCCCTCTCAAGCATCCTGTCTCAAAAAACTGTAAAGACTACAAAATAAGCAAAAAAAAAAAACATTTACAGAAAAATATGTCCCCAATCAAGCAGCCTGTCCCCCCCTACCAGAAACCAAAAAAGAAAGAAAACCATACCTCCCTCCAGAGGGCTAAAAATAGTTCCATGTCCCCAACCACCAAAAGAGCTCAACTGCTCTTAATCTAGAAAAAAGCACATAAACCATACTGTCACAGCGCTGGCAACGTGGCAGAGACTTCACGAGACAGGGTTTACTAAAACAACATGGCACAAGGACAATACCCACCGACGTAGACAGGGAAATACATTCAATGACTGGGCAGCGACAAAGCAGAAACTAGGGTGTCCAAGATACAACAGGCAAACTCACATAGGAAATCCAGGGCACACATACACACAATACAAAACTCTGGTCCGGAATCAGAGACCGGAGCACCTCCCAAAGTCCGAGTCCTGACACATACCTTTACCTTACATTTTGTGGTCTTGGTGCATATGGTTCTGTTTACCCCATTTAGGGGGTTATAGGAAGAGTCTATCTTGGGCTGGTTACAGGTTGGTGTTCCTGCCTGAAGCAGGCTCTATAAAAACCAGTTCGGGTCCTTTGACCTTTGACCTGGAGGCCCTGCAGCAGAGAAGACAACAGCACACACCGTTCCCACCCACACAAATGAGGCTAAGTACAATAAAAACAAACTTACACCACGGCTTGTGTTTGTGTGTGCTGTCGTATAACCAACTGCTGCTGCTACCACAACCTGCGTGAAAGTGAAAAGTTGTCACATGTGACACGCCTCAGCACAGCATGCAGTGCACACAGTGAAATCAGTGTGTGGGGAACGTACTGTGCTCACAGACACCTTTATGGTTCAGGATTCGAACCGGCAACCTTCCGATTACGGGTCTGCTTCCTTACCCGCCTGCTACCGCTACCCCACTGCATGCGCCTGTTTGAATAGCCTTAACACCATGAGCAGTATTTGTTGGACAGCTAACCCCTATGTCACAAAGAGAATGAATCATAACTAATATACCATTTTAATCTCTGCCTTTGCTCTGTGGTGTTGCGTTTTAACCACCTAGTATGTGATTTAAGAAGGAGGAACCGTTGTGTTCAGGCTGCTGTCTTGAATCCACAGACAGCTCCACAGTTGGCTATGTTTCATTACGATTTACTCTCTTAATGCATTACCTCAGGTAGTATAAATACATTCACTGGGTATCTTTAGATTTAAGTCGGGTCCATACTTCCCTTTCCAGCATCATGAAAAAACGGAACTCTCAATAAAATATTTTTGTCCACTAAGAAAAAAAACTATGTATATTTTGGTTAATATCCAGTACTGAAACCTTTAGTGACTAATAATTTTTTTCTTTTTAACCTCCAAACATTAACTGTGAAACTGTTCAGGAAAGGACAAATAATAAGGATTAAAGTAGTCTACTAACCAGAAGACCATAAAGTCCCAGGTTCAAACCCCACTATCATTGTGTGCCTGAGCAAGACACATAACCCTGAGTGTCTCCATGGGGGACTGTCCCTGTACCAACTGATGGTAAGTCACTCTGGACAAGGGTGTCTGATAAATGCCATAAATTTAAATGTAGAGATGCGCTACAAGAACTGGAAAAAGAGGGGGAGATTGCTTGAAGCATAGATTTGTATTGGTGCCTTAGACTTGTGCTCAGTACTGCATAAAATTAACTAAACTGAATAAACTAAACTTGCTAGTGGTTATTTTTAGTATAAGTTTAGTTTAAGTAATTACAGATGTATTATTTATTAATACATTGTTTATTAATACATTTTCGACTTTTACTGCAACGTTTGGTATGCAGAGGACAAAATAATTCCATGTCTATGAATGTTATTCTTTTTTTAGGTGACTCTAAGACCAGTTGGGCAGTGAATATAGTCATGGACACAAAATTCTGATTTGGATTTAGAGTTTCTAATGCTGCCACTGCAAATCAGCCACCACATTTGGCGTATAGAGATATAAAACTCATGGATGTTTTTATACACAGTTCCAGTGAAAATTGTGGATGCGCCTACTCTGTGGCGACTAGGATGGAGGCCAAAGCAAGAAGAATCAAATGCAAGAAACACACACAGTACAGGCCAAAAGTTTGGACACACCTGCTCATTCAATGGGTTTTCTTTATTTTCATGACCATTTACGTTGGTAGATTCTCACTGAAGGCATCAAAACTATGAATGAACACATGTGGAGTTATGTGCTTAACAAAAAGGGGAGACCTGACCTCCACAGTCACCGGACCTGAACCCAGTTCGAGATGGTTTGGGGTGAGCTGGACCACAGAGTGAAGGAAAAGGGGCCAACAAGTGCTAAACACCTCTGGGAACTCCTTCAAGACTGTTGGAGAAGCATTTCAGGTGACGACCTCTTGAAGCTCATCGAGAGAACGCCAAGAGTGTGCAAAGCAGTAATCAGAGCAAAGAAACTAGAATATAAAATATGTTTTCAGTTATTTCACATTTTTTTGTTAAGTACATAACTCCACATGTTCATTTATAGTTTTGATGCCTTCAGTGAAAATCTACCAACGTAAATGGTCATGAAAATAAAGAAAACACATTGAATGAGAAGGGGTGTCCCAACTTTTGGCCCGTACTGTACTTATGTATTTATACGAATATTTACTCTTTCTTTGATTCTTTATCTGACTTTTGTTAATGTCTCTGCTATCATCAAATTGACAGAGATTTATTTTGCTTTTTACGTTTAAATTCTGTGTGAATTTACGTTTAAGTCTGAAACAACCGCCTGCGCCTTTAAAGGAGCTTTGACGCACCGGAGGAAGCTCGACGGTCCCCGGAAGTGTTTGTAAGTGCGGAAGCGTGTCCGCCCGCGGAGACTGGGTCGGTTGGTTGGTGCTTTTTATGGCGTCCCGTCTGTGCCGGTGAGCGGGTGTCGTGGCGCCATGTCGGCCCGCTGCGTGGAGAAGGTGGCCCGTCTCTATGAGCGGTACCAGGACTACGTCACCCAGAACCCGGCGGCCACCGCGCAGCTGGAGAGCACCGTGCGCACCCTCTCCTACATCATAGCAGGTCCAATTTTCCTTTCTTTTTTTTTTTTTTAAATTGTCATCTTTTTTTGCCCGTAATTATGCTTTTTTTCTGACTAGATCTGAAATAAAATAAAAAAAAAACCCTACAGCTTGGTCGAGTTGAAGCAGAACCCTGTCTGGTTCTGAAGAGATCTTTGTGGCATGGCAGCGTGTTGAATGGATGCACCCTCTCCTTTCTCTTTTTACAGGTCGGTTTGCAGACTCTCATGAGCTGTCGGAGTTGGGTAAGTACCGTACTCCCCAGCCAGCAATTATTCCTCCATTCGGTCAGCCCTGTTTTTGGGTGCATCGCAAGTTCTCCGATGTTGTGTAAAGCATCACCTACAATCAATCATACAGTACGGGCCAAAGGTTTGGACACACCTTCTCATTCAATGTGTTTCCTTTATTTTCATGACTATTTACGTTGGTAGATTCTCACTGAAGGCATCAAAACTATAAATGAACATGTGGAGTTATGTACTTAACAAAAAAAAGGTCAAATAACTGAAAACATGTTTTATATTCTAGTTTCTTTGCTCTGATTACTGCTTTGCACACTCTTGGCATTCTCTCGATGAGCTTCAAGAGGTCGTCACCTGAAATGCTTTTCCAACAGTCTTGAAGGAGTTCCCAGAGGTGTTGAGCACTTGTTGGCCCCTTTTCCTTCACTCTGTGGTCCAGCTCACCCCAAACCATCTCGAACTGGGTTCAGGTCCGGTGACTGTGGAGGTCAGGTCTCCCCTTTTTGTTAAGCACATAACTCCACATGTGTTCATTCATAGTTTTGATGCCTTCAGTGAGAATCTACCAACGTAAATGGTCATGAAAATAAAGAAAACACATTGAATGAGAAGGTGTGTCCAAACGTTGGCCTGTACTATATACTGCTGTCAGGTAAAATGTTGGGTCTATGTTGATTGATTTGCACTTAATGCACTCAAAAGGATTTCTAGTGGTGCTGCCTGGCTTGTGTTGTAGATAATAGATTTGTTCAGTCATAAAACATTCTCAGCGTTCCTTCTTAGTGGTCCCGAAATAGGCAGGCGCCCTAACGTAACTGAACTATCCTGCTGTTCCGTAATAAACAATAAATACTTGTGTATTACAATCAGTCTTCTTTTTCCTCTACACACGCAGTGTATTCTGCATCCAACCTGCTAGTTTTGCTGAATGATGGCATTTTGAGGAGGGGTCTCTGCCGGACACTCCCCATGGTGAGTTGGCAGTGTTTCCTTCGTCTCTATGGAATCAGATCACAATCTCTTCATCACTACGAGACGGACGCGCTTGCACAGTGATCGCAGACTGAATGAGATTAACCGGTTGTCAGTATTGACAATTATGTTGATCATTGATGTGATTTCTACGTGATCGCTTATGTCTTTTAGAAGAGTTCCGGCAAAAAAGCCTGCTGGCAACTGAGGCGAAGCCCCGCCCACACAAGAGATCTGTGCCACAAGTGCAAATTAATTCTCAGGCAACGTAAACATGAAAAAACAGCAGTGAAAATGAAAAAGAGCGAGATGTAGGCAAAAAAAATAAATAAAAATTCCATATTATTTTACATTGCAACATCTTACTTTTCTTTGTTAGTATGAACGTTTTGTTTCAAAATTTTGGCACAAATCTGATTCCAAATATCTCCACCCATACTCACAATTGTCTCTTCCCTCTTCCCTCTTCGAGAGGACAAATCACATTGAGCACTGATCTGTGCTGTTGGCATGGTAACAGACATAAAATTATTTATTATGAAGACTAAAAGATGGATGTTTCCCCAGAGGGTGTATAAAGAACCTTGTTCCATACTGCACTATTTATTTAAACCATCATTATGATGCACAGCACACGGTGACACAACGAAATGTGTCCTCTGCGTTTAACCATCACCCCTGGTGAGAAGTGGGCAGCCATGACATGCGCCTGGGGAGCAGTGTGTGGGGACAGTGGCACCTTGGCAGATGGGATCTGAACTTCTGTTTAATCTAATCAATAATTTTCAAAGTTATTTTTGTTCTTTTGTGTGTGTGTGTGTGTGTCTGGAATGTTTGCTCGGCTGCACCTCAGTCTGTGTCCCATCGGAGGATCCTTACATGGCTGTCAGTTCTGGAATATGTGGAGGTCTTCACTGAGATGGGGGCCAATAAGCTGTGTGGGGAAGGGGGCCGCTGGCTGGTCATTGTCCTCATTCAGATCGCCAAGTAAGAGTATCTCACCGTCATCACTGCACAATTTCATATCTCAGTCTCTTCTCTTTATAGTTTGCCATTTGTGTGTAATATGATGAGAAAAAGTCTTTAAGAAAATGTAGTTATTTTAGTTTTGTTAACTTTTTGACTTCTCAGAGCTATTCTACGGATCCTTTTACTCTTTTGGTACAAATCAGGAATTCAGACGTCCCCACCTATCGTTCCCCTGGACAGAGACTCCAGTCTGCACAGCAGAGGTCTGATCCAAATAGACATTTTATGACTGATGCTTGTAAAGCTTCTTCATAGGGTTTCACCTCCATGTTGGACTTTTTTTTTTTTTTTTTTTTTTTATGTAGAGCAAGAAAGTGAGGAGTGTAACGAGGGGTCTTTTGTGGGACAGCGTTCTGGAAGGGTGATTCGCCCACTGAGCAACAGTCAGTCCCTAAAAACCTAAAGAGCTTTAAGCGAAGAGCTTTACGACAATCCGTTCTCATGTCCCTCCCTCGCTGTCTGTCTCAGCCCCGGCTTTGCATGCACGTTTGTGGGGAGCCCCCCAGAAGGAGAAGTCATCACACAGGCAGGACGTGGAGCTGCACCCCAGTCCCACCCCGCTGGGGCTGCAGGAGACGTTAGCAGAATCCATCTACATTGGCCGGCCAATAGTGCACTGTATCCGTTCATGATCATGCCCCCACAAACACACACAGTCACGTGCGTTGCGTTTGTGTGCTTTAAACGGACATTGTGTTGTTTGCGCTGGTTTTATTGGTAAAACTGCAGTTTTCCTGAGTTCGAGGCATGCCAGTACTCTCTCTTGCAGCGTGTGGGAGGCACTCTTGGAAGCCGTGGCTTATTTCCGGAATCCTGGAAATAAGCAGGTGAGCGATTGATGATGCAGCGGAGAAGGTGGGCTCCGGGGGGGGAGATGGGTGACGTCTTGTCTGCTCCCGCAGTTTCAGCCTGCTCAGCGACATGAAGACGCTGAACCGCAGGGAGCGTGCCGAGATGAGGAGGCGGGCCTTCCTTCTACTGTACTATTTACTGCGCTCGCCCTTCTATGACAGATACTCAGAGTAAGAACCCATTACCATTGACACTCACACTTACTCTTAGTACGACAGGCCTATCATGCAGCATGTAATTTTATAAGAAAAATTATTATTAAGCCTGTCAAAATTAGTGTTGCTATGATTGGGCCTCTTTTCCACAGTTATTTCTGTAATAGTTTTAAATGTGCATCTATAGAATGAATCATGTCACCAAATGGGCAATGGATGGAATTAGTGGGAAAAGGAAAAAAAAATAATAATAATTTTTGGTCTGTCGCTTTGGTTTTTAAAAAATTCTGAAAAAACATGAACATAAAATCTTTAAAAAATAATTGATTGGAAAATACTGAATATGACCTGAGGTGCTGGACTGGTGGCATTGAAATGGTTTTAATGGTCACAAAACCCACTGTAAAGGCATACACTTCTCTTTACAGGACAAAAATTCTCTTCCTGCTACGGTTCTTAGCAGATTACGTCCCAGGCGTTGGCTTGGTTGCACGTAAGAGAACTTTACCCTGCAACTGAACAATAACCCAATAAATGCCATGCGGCTGATAACTGATTGCCGCACACTCTGCTTTTCAACCTTTCAGGTCCTCTGATGGATTACCTTCCTGTTTGGCAGAAAATTTACTTTTACAACTGGGGATGAAATCGGCGCCCATGTCGTACGAGTCGAGTGGAGATTCTCAACAACACATGCACACAGTGTTCATGCACAGATGCAGTACCAGTGCCAGATTGTTCATTTAAGGAACCTTAGATGAGTGCATCACATTTTCACAAATTCACAATTTCAAGTCTTGTATATTTCTACCCGCACTATGTTTTTGTACTGACTGACCATGATTTTTTTTTTTTTTGCTGTTAATATTTGATAAACTGTTTAGCATATTTCACATTGCTTACATACTTTGTCAATGACTCATTTCAGCGTACGTTTTCCGTCACTGCTGTCCTTGGTCTGCGTTCTTTGCTTCGCGTTCTCATGTCACTGACTATTTGCCATGGTTCATTTTCTAAAAGTTCTTTGAAATCACTCGTGATGGAACGTTGGAAGACTCGTGGTGGCTTTGTTTGGTCGGCGCACTCTCAATCTGCACCAGCCCTGGACCCAGGAGCAGGATGTGACTTGAATGTCCACACCCCCCCATCCTTCTCCCTTGTACTGTGTGAAATGACAAATCGCTCCTTTACATCTGATGAAGTGAAAATTGTACTGGGAAGAAGGTATGAATTTGATCATAAATGCAATAATTAATACTTAATATAAACATTTTTATTGTGTATGTTAAATGCGGGTAGCGTAATTTATAAGAATTTGTGTGTGTACTTTTTTTTTTTTTTTCTCATTTTTGGTAAAGCCTTTAGCGAAGGTCTTATAAATAAACTGGTGACTTTATAAAGCAATTTTGTGGCGCTCACAGGTCTGGCAAAGATGAATGGTTTGTTCTCAATGGTCTAAAGAAGTCTAATGATGTTTAGAGGCTTATAGGAAGAGCTCAGTGATAACCCTAAGAGGCAAAACTGCATCAGTATGCAGAGGGAATGGGCCTGAGACGGACTGGAATAAAGATGATCAGCCCAGGAGGTAAATATAGAGCCTGCTTCACTCAAACTCTTCTCCACCGTGGCCTTCACTAATCAATCTCTCTGATAGGTCTCAGACTTCAGCTCAGAAGACTGTGGATTTGAACATTGAGCGTATCCCGTTCAGACATTTATATGCACTTCACACATATTTGCTCAGGATAGTTACATTCAGTAAACTCACACGGAGGGAGGAGAAATTGTCACAAGTTAAACTGGACCGCAATCTGGACCTTCCAGCTCTAATCACTCAGGCCCAATGCTGTATCATTACTGTATCAGTCATTATCTGTTAATTTCCATTCCCAAAGGCTTGGAGGAGGTTCAAACACACAGAGAACACAGAAACAGATGTGGAAGGGCAGGCATAAAAATTTGGATGGGGTATATATGGGAATTTAAACAAGTGTTGATTATATATATATATATATATATATATATATACACACACACACACACACAGACATACATACATACAGTACAGGCCAAACATTTGGACACACCTTCTCATTCAATGTGTTTTCTTTACTTTAATGGCCATTTACGTTGGTAGATTGTCACTGAAGGCATCACAACTATGAATGAACTTATGTGCAGTTATGTGCTTAACTGAAAATAACTGAAAACATGTTTTATATTCTAGTTTCTTCAAAATAGCCGCCCTTTGCTCTGATTACTGCTTTGCACACTCTTGGCATTCTCTCGATGAGCTTCAAGAGGTCGTCACCTGAAATGCTTCTCCAACAGTCTTGAAGGAGTTCCCAGAGGTGTTTAGCACTTGTTGGCCCCTTTGCCTTCACTCTGCGGTCCAGTTCACCCCAAAACCATCTAGATTGGGTTCAGGTCCGGTGACTGTGGAGACCAGGACTCCACTCCACAAGTACATAACTCCACATGTGTTCATTCATAGCTTTGATATGTTCAGTGAGAATCTACCAATGCAAATGGTCATAAAAATAAAGAAAACACATGAGACGGTGTGTCCAAACTTTTGGCCCGCACTGTATACACACACACACACACACACACACACACACACTGAGAATGTAATCCACAGTACCAGTATTAAAATAATTATTTCTTTCTTCACGTTTTCTCACGTTGCTTTTAAATGCTGGGATTTGAACCAAATAATAATAAAAAAAAAAAAGTTATTGACGTGGGTTTTGTGGCTTCGGGCCACTTAAAGCGACCCTCGTCTCCCAGGCTGTAAGGAAGCAGGACGTCGCCCGTCTGGGAATGCTAGAACTGCCGTAGTAAGTCCAAAAAAATCATTACTCCACCCGCGTCCCCCAACAACACCGCGCAGCGCTGTTACGAAGCTCTTCTTCCCCGGGAGGTCCGGTTAAAAAGGCCTTTTATCACCGTCCTGTTTTATGTATATATGCATGTATTTAGCCGCTTTCCGGCTATTATGCGACTGTTCCACGGGGAAAAGGCGGTGGCGGGATGGGCTGTGTTGTCACCGACCAGCATAGCAGCACCGCCGGAATAACTGGGGGGCAGCAGTGAAAATTGGAATAAAAAAAAAAAGTCGCAAGTCGGTTCCGCACTCAGTAAAGTTTGTTCGGTGAGTTCAGCGTTCGGCCGTATTCACGGAACTTCGATGCATTTCCTATCGCTCGTTAAACAGAAACGCAGAAATCTCCACTTTCACAAAATCACGTACGTGGGTGAACTTACACACACACACATTGGTTTTTCAATCGCTGCAGCCGATAAATTGTGAAAATGCGAAATAACAAGTCTGAAAAAGTATTTCAGACGAATCTAACACGCACATGCACACACGCTGCACAAAAAAAATTGCTTGTGTATTACAATTACAAAAAGTAAAAAACATTTTTTTTCCTCGTCTAGCACTTAACAATTTCCGAGCATGTTCTTTTTCTGACAAGTTAGACCATAACGGGGCTCTTAGTTTTGTAAATTCAAAATCTATAGAAATCGAACGAGAATTGCTGGTGTCTTCCTCTTCTAAGTCGCTTTGGATAAAAGCGTCTGCTAAATAAAGTGAAGTAAAGTAAAGTAAAATAACGCAGCCGCTCGCTGCGCTTTTGACAGTATGCAGCGTTTCAAAATAAAACCCCAAACCCTGCTATCTACGGCTTTCACAAGCGTGAATGTGCATGGATTTACACATGCAGTTTGACCCCAGCTGAAAGGCACGATATTATTGTAAAATAACAAATTCCCTGTCGTTCCATTAGGAACTTTTATTTTGAAATGTCGCATTTACACCATTTGTCGTCTTCAGCAATTGAGAAACAAACGTGTGTGTGTGTGTGTGTGTGTTTGTGTGTAAGATTTCCAGAACTCACTGCTAACTTTACTGAGCTCTGGTGTAGCTATTCGCACTGCGGACCCTGTATAATCTGTACAAATGACGAATAACTTGTGATGAGATGACAACTCTCCTTTCACAGAGAAGATGAGCGAGGACGTTTACGAGGTCCCAGAGGTGAACGAGTACCGTTACTTGGTGCACGAAGGCGGCGAGGAAGAGGTCCAGTACTGCAGACGTCACTATGTCAGCCCCTTCCTGGTGGTCTCCCGGAAGTGCATGTTTCTGATTGCATTGGGCGTGGCCTCTTTGCTCGCCCTTGCCGGTTACCTGGCTTACGTGGCCCAGACCCCGCCCCACGGCCTGGTGGAGGTGAATACGGATTGTGGTTGGCTACGTGGGCACTGGAAGGATGGGGCTTATTCCTTTAAGGGCGTACCGTACGCTGCCCCGCCCGTGGGCGGAAGAAGGTGGCGGCCCCCAGGTGACATGCGTGACGAGGGTCTCTGCTGGAGTGGCGTAAGGGATGCCACGCGCTTTCGAGGCGTCTGCGCACAGGTTCAGCCTCTGAGGAAGGATGGCCGGGTGATGGGGCAGGAGGACTGCCTGCACCTTAATGTGTGGACCCCCTCGCTGCGCCCTGCCACGCCCCTGCCGGTCCTGGTGTGGATCCATGGGGGATACCTGCACATGCTGAGTGGACAGGAGAAAGGCTACTCTCCCACCGAACAGCTCGCCGCCGCCACTCAGGCCGTCTACGTCAGTCTGAACTACAGGCTAAACGCCTTCGGCTTCATGGCCCTGGAACTGCTCAGAGATGGATCAACCTCCAACACCTCAGGTTCATCACAAAACCAGAAACACATGCCACATTTAAACTCTCGCAGTGCTGCTCCTCATATCCTCCAATACAGATAAAAGATGATGGGGTGGTATAGCCTAGTGGGTAAAACACTCGCCTTTGAATCAGAAGACCACACAGTCACAGGTCCAAACCCCACTTACTAAGTGAAAGTGAAGTGCTTTTCACCTGTGATACACAGCACACAGTGCACACAGTGAAATGTGTCCTCTGCATTTAACCTATCACCCTGAATGAGCAGTGGGCAGCCATGACAGGCAACCAGGTAGCAGTGTGTGGGGACGGTGCTTTGCTCAGTGGTACCTCAATGGCACCTTGGCGGATCGGGATTCGAACCGGCAACCTTCTTATTATGTGGCTGCTTCCTTAACCACTAGGCCACCACTGTCCCACACCACCACTGTGTCCCAGACCCAAGACCCTTAACCCTATGGGACTGTCCCTGTAATGACTGGATTAGCATTTAGCGTTGTCATTCTGTCACAGGGAACTACGGTTTCATGGATCAGATCGCTGCGCTGAAATGGGTCCAGAAGAACATCCAGGTGTTTGGAGGAGACCCGGGAAAAGTCACCATATTTGGGCAAAGCTCAGGTAACAAAATGGCAGATTTAGCTTTATAAGTAATTGCATTTCATTCATATTCAGTTTATTGATCAATAAGTAATCATTTAATCATCTAATTGTCCATTGAAAACCCACATATCTGCTTGTCCCATCTGTAGGAGGCACGTCAGTCTGGGCTCTCATGGTGTCACCGCTGGCTAAGGGACTGTTCCACCGGGCCATTGACATGAGTGGCTCTTCGTTGTTCAAGGCCTCCCTAGAGTCGGCCGAAAGGGACAATTTAGAGTTTCTCAGAAGGACGGGATGTAAAGACGCCGCCTGTCTCAGAAGGCTGAACATTAGTGAGGTCCTCAGGGTAAGACACCCAGGTTAGTGACACCTATAGTGACAGCAGGGAACACCACTTTGACTCTCCTGTGCAGGCTGTTCCATGGCAGGAGTACCCATCCTGGGCGTCCGACGATCTCACCAGTCTGCCAACCAAGGGGACGTTTGTAGGTCCGGTCGCAGTTGTAGACGGACACGTCCTGCCGGTCCCGCCGTTCGCAGCGTGGGAGGCAGGCAGCGGCTTCAGCGACGTTCCCTTTCTGATCGGAACCACTGAGCAAGAGGCAGACTTCAGGTAAAGTTCCCCCTTCCCCTTATTCAATAAAATCCACGGACTTCCTCAGCTGTGCGACGGATTTGTTCCGTCTGCGCTCTCGCTATCTTGGAAGAGAAGCCAGAGAAGAACAGTTTTCATTTATTTTTTTGCAATTTAACGATTGTTCTTATTACTCGTTCTCCTAAGCCCCCCCTATGATAACATCTCCATGTGGACGTGGGGAGATTACCGCTGGCACGTGACGGGTAAGCGCCTTGTACCGTGACCCCTTCCTGACCCCGAGATGCGCGTGCTACATCATTCAAATTATCCCTTACATCCCACAAACCGGGTGAATTTATGTAATGCGTTTTAGAGAAACTGAGTCCGTTTGGAGCCGGGATCCTCCTGAAGGCCCTGAAGCTGTACAACAGCTCTGCCCCCTGCCCCACCAGCGACCGCTGCCCCGAGAGGCTCTACACCACCATGGTGTCAGACCTGAGAGCCACCTGCCCCAACAACGACCTCGCCGCGAGGGCCGCAGGTACGAGACGCGCTTATCACTGTTTTTTTGTTTTCCTCATCGTGATTAGCGGCTCTCGCGTTTCAATTCCGAACGCAGGCGCGCTGCGGAGTCCGGTGTACCGCTACGTGGTGAATTACACTCCGTCCAGACAGGCCAGCGTCTCATCCCTGTTGCCCTTCCCAAGCCGCTTCTCCTTCCATCTGCTGGACAGCCTGGCCTTTTTCGGGGGACTGACAGAAGCCCTGGGGTCCCTGTCTCCATCAGACAGCGCCTTTCAAGAAATGCTTACCAAGTACTTGATGCATTTTGCCAGAGAGGGTGAGTCTTAAGTCTTTTAAGTTGCATGTCAGTGTTGCAAATTAAATATTATGAATCTAATGAAACATATGAAGGTGCTAAAATGTTGACAAGATGACATTTTTCAGCGGTTGAAAATTGGTCCAAACACCATTCACTGAGGAGCGAAAAGTCTCCTATGCGTCATATGTACCCCCTTGATGTTTTAATGCTAAGGCCCTCTAATCAGAGAGGACGTTCTCAGAGCCAATGTATGTCTCTCCCTGTGCCCTGTTTGGATTGTCCAAAATAGTACAATGGGTGGAGTTTGGCATCTCCCAAATGTACAAACCACAGCTTTGGTGTTCATGGGCCCGTGCCTCTAGAACCAAAACCCACTGAGCGATACATATTCCCTAAATCCCTGTGCAAGCACCAGCAGAAAACGTTCGTTTCGCTGAATTCTGTGAATTAAGCACTCATTACTGACCCAGTTTATTATTCCCTCTTCCCCGACAGGTAAGATGCCAGATGATTGGCCGGAGTTCCCTGCGGGAACAGCCCTTCTCTCCCATAACCTCACTGTTGCCCGGAACCCATTTGCTGAAAGGTGCAAGCTCTGGGAGGAGAATGGGTTCTACCAGTACGCTTGGGTCAACTAACCAAATGGTTCGAGGAGGAAACGTGACTTCCCATGAGAGCCACATTTTTTTGGTGTGTGCCGTACACGCATTCTAAATGTGAGGCATGAATATGCTTTGAACGGACAGGTGGGCGAGATATATCAAGTTATCATTATCAATATCTAAAAATATCAAATTGTTTCTACTGGTCATGTGTCACAAAGCACACAATGGTATTTGGAGATGGACGAAATCATTCCAAAAATGTTAATTCATTATATCCATATCATTTTGTATATTATAGGCCTGATATGTTCAAATATCAATCAGCAAAAATAACTACTTTTAACAGCACAAATTGCATGCTAAGAACCAGCACTCTGTTGACATTAATCATGCAGAACAGAAAGAGCCAGATGCCATTTTGTACATTGGGATTGATGGTTAATATGGAATTTTATGTGAATGCAAAAGAATGCGGACAACCCTTCTGTTGATTTACATGGGTGGGTTTAAGGTGATGTTTTAATGCACTTTTCTTTCTTTACATACATTAAAAGGGAATTACATTTGAATGTGTAAACACTGAAATTTTAAACTGTGCGTTATGCCTTAGTCTTTGAAGCAAATCTGTGAACCCCAGTTCCCAGGAACACATGAAAGGGTTAACTCTGTTCTTCCTGTGGCTAGGGGGTCATCTATACATTGAACACAAGCATTCATCTCACAACCATTTTATGATTCATACTAATACTCATTGAATGATGCACCAGCTTGAACTCACACCGGGACGCTTTACTGGAGGAATTACACCTTTATTGACAAATCTAGATAAGTTTTTTTTTTTGTCCCTGGATAGCTTACAATAAATATCATAAAAGGGCAGTCTGATAACATTTCTTTACTTAAAATCACTGTGTGACCAAAAGGACAGGCAGGTCAGTCTGTCATCGGGGAGGGAAGGAAGAAAAAAAAAAAAATAATAATAATAATACAAATAAAATCATCCCTAGGCAATCAGGCATAATGCAACAGTTCAATAGGGAAAATACAACCAGTCGGGAAATGCTCTCATTCCTGGTACCGGAAATTTACTGTGCATGCAGTATTCAATGAGTAAGTTAAGTTTTTCCCAAGTCTTTGTAGAGCTTACACTGTGTGTGCTTGCTTGTCCGTCACCTGTATTCAGCACTCGGATTTCACAACTTGCATCAATATACAATCTGTCCTCTGATCAAATGCAAAGCATGACTGAGAGAGACACTCTTTATTTGCACATGGTCGCAATGAATGTCATCAAAATAAAACCAGAATACAATATGGATATTAACACCAGGAGAAATACAAATGCAAGTTTACAGCAGTATTCAACAAAACAAGATCTCCATTGGTATGATTTTGGATAATTAAAGACAAAATTCAGGCGTTCGGGTTGCCATTCTTCTAGCTTCAATTATCAAACCAACCTGAGAAATCTTGTTGATGTGGACCCCACCCCACAACACACATTATGCAGACACACATTTTGGGTTAATGCAAGATGTTGATTCTGACAACACTGTTTTGGCAGTGCAGGAAAATTTAGCCTCTGCCAAGGTACAGAGTTCACTACTGCAAAATAGGCAAAAAAAAAAAAAAAAAAAGTGAAACAAGTGTGGACCTGCCCGATGATCGTATGCACGCATAACGCACAACGTCTCTGCACATACAGAAACCCCAGGCTCATTGCACAAGTTTGTTGTATAGATTTAAAAATTAAATTATATTGACAAAATAAAACTGGATTTTTCTTAGGATATTCAGATAATGAAGTAACTGCTGACTGCTTTCATCTGGGCCTGCTCCAAAATGTGTACATATATATATATAATTTTTTTATCATATGGGCATTTTAAAATATAAATCTCAGCCATGAGAATAATCCAGAATTCATTTCCTGGTGAAGTAAATCATTGCCGTGCTGCTCGGTTCATTGAGGTCACCATTGAAATACAAAATAAACCCATGAGAACATGGTGCAGCTAAAAACACGTTTGCTGATACATCTCGTACAGAACACTTTCAGATCAAATCAGCTTTTGAAATATGAGACCAGGGTAAACAGTGCTATTTCTGTCAGAACGTCAAGAACCATGGTTCTGAAAAATAACTTTCACACCTTTCAGTGCTTTTGTTGTTGAAAATTGTTGAACACCAGAAAGAGAAAAAGAAAAAATACTGTCCCGAGTGCCTGTTAACATCTACAGAAGTCAGGGTGGCCGCACTGTGACCGTGCCAACCGGTCCATGATTAAATTTATCTTTCCTGCGTGTCTGTACCTCGCTGTAAATATGTAGGTGAGCAGACACGTAGTCAGCAGAGTGGTACTTTCAGAGTGAATTTCTTTTTTTGTCCCCCCCCCTTTTCCTCAGGGCTGTCCTTTCAGTATGAACCGTAGCGATCCTGAAATAAGAAAAAAAAAAAAAAAAAAAAAAAACTCAGCAAATCCCCTCCACATCAGATACGCTGCAGCGGAATAACAGCGGGGAGTAAAAACAGAGACGAACACGCACTCTGCCACCAGAATAAGAGGAGGATATCCTCAGCATCATTTACCTGAATGGTGTTCATGACCCCGTTGGCTAGAACAGCCATCTTTCCAGCCACAGTCTTCACACCTTGCTTGAACTGTGCAATGTCAGGAGCAGAGGGCAGCACGCTGTCGAAGCCAGACGCTCCTACGGGAAAACCAACAGAGTAACGCCTTTACTGGGTACGCCACAGGGGTCCAGGTCCATTGTTCATGAGGGACAAAGATCTCACCACCAGCACTTACCAGAAGAGCGGTCCTGGCCATCTCCAAACAGGTCGGCTGAGCTAATGGAGGTACTACCAGCCATGCCCTCCAGACGTGTTTTTGCCTCGTACTGAAATTTAGAGAATCTAAATGTCACTTTGGCCTCTTCTCCCCTCCCTAGAGGTTACCAGTAAACACATTGAACTTTCCAACAAGGCTGAGAACAGCACTCGCGAAGTACCTCTGCATTGGACTCCCGGCCGAAGAACATGTCAGACGAGATGGCCTTAGCATTGGCAAATTTCTGCCGTGCCTCGCTAGATTCTGCCACAGCAGGAGTGGCTTCGGGCTTCCGCCGGCTGGGCAATCTGGAAGTGTCATACCTTACGTCAGAAGGTCTGCTTTCAAAATATACAGAGAATTCTAGTCAATTGAGATCTTCTGGATGTGTCGGGTGTATGCGTGTGGGTAGCCAACCTCTCTCCTATTGGCTGGATGCTAGAGATGGTGATTTCCGTTTCTTTGGGCTCCTCCTTTTCTAGAGCCCAGGATGTGGAGAAAGATGAGGAGCCTCCATCTGAATCCCACCGTGACCCGAATCCATCACCTGTGGAGAAAGGGTTGTCCTTGTACCTAAAAAAAATGATATAATTACATTTCATTTTATAACACTCTTTCAACAGTTAAAAGTTTTAAATAGTCCGAAAAAACGTACTTGGGAGGCCCAGAGGTGAACCCTGGCTCATCAAACATGTCCAGTTTGGAGCGTGGTGAGGACTTTGATCCAGCTGGGGTCTCTTGTTCGATCACTTGCATCTCTGACATCACCGAATGGGACACCGCACTGGGGGAAAATAGAACTGGCCTGTTGCTGCACATCCCATGTGTGTTGCAGTGAAGGTGAGACACTTTCAGGCTCCTCATCTTACCTCCTGTTGCCAAAGCCCATGCCCAATCTCTCTGCCTGTTCCTTCTTCTTGCCCTCCAAGCTTTGCATTTTCTTTTCCTCCAATTTTCTGTCAATCTGCAACTCTTTGTAGGCCAGGCGCATGGAGGCCACACTGTCAGTAAAAGCATTTTGAACAGGAGTCTAAATTAATATTTCGTTCGTTTTAACAGCCTCAGAATCAATGAGTCAAACTCCGATTTGAATTTTTCCGACACATAACAGCCCTTTGGCCAGCAGCCTGGTTTTACAACTCCGATCATTTTCTAAGGTATGTCTTGATCTTACATGGACTCCTCAGCTTGCTTCTTGGCTTCGGCTGCTTGCTCCTCTCTCATTTTTTCGGCGACTTGGGCCTGTTTCTCCACCTCCGAGAAGCTCTTGCTGCTCACTTTCTGAGCCCCCAAGCCTTTCTTAGCGCCAAGCTGGTGACAAAATTGCACTTCCTTTTTACTCGATAACAACCACAGAATAAAGCACACACACACCCCGAGATAGTCTGAGCTAAACATTTCAAAATTAGCTTAGCCTGCCACCTTGTGGTCAAACACCTCACAGCACTAGTTAAATAATGCCAAGTCAGAGCTGGCAATGAACATAGATTTCAGTTGTCCATAAGTCATAACCCTTACTCTGTGCATTAGGTAGTCATTAGCACAGCTGTTAGATGTAGCTTGTGACATTTTGTGGAGGCCAAATTAAAGACCTGTAAGGTCACTTTCATTGAGTGAGTTGTGAGGGCCAAATGCTCTTCTAAAAAAACACTATTTTAATTGTATTTTATCTTAATATTATTGTTTGATATTAATTTTCCTTCCAAATATTTGTTATGTTAACCTGACTCATATCACCTGTAGTGCAGAAAGCCAGAAGATGGTAATATTAAAGAGCCGAAAGTTATATTGCGATTATTGGGATCAAGGTTTCGATATGCGATATGATAAATGGCACTTGCTTGCCTAGAAATAAAAATGTTTTAAAAAAAAAAATCCATAAAATGAATAATACATTACATTACTAATACATTACGGCAAATGTTATTTTCCCAATGCTGAAGCTTAATAAAAATAGATAAATCCAAAAACAGGTAGAATGTTAAAATAGATAACATATATATATGTATATAGGAACTACTGGATATTAATGAGATGTTTTAGGTGCTGATACAAATTTGTCGTGTTTACTCATTGCATTTTTAACTACAAGTTCACCGTCGCCCGACAGCAGGGCTGGGTGTGGCTTTGAATCTGGCAAGAACTGAGGTGTGGTGTTCCGATAAAACCCTGTGAAAAGTAATAACCCCCTGCAATAAATAATAAGAAATAAGTAAGTATTTATTTGGCACACCACCAGCCACGAAAGAACAGGAGTTAGCTTCAGTTTTTTTTTTTTTATTGTCACTATCACCTGACGTAACCTAACTATCAATACATCTATTTACAACATGCAAACAAATTTACAAGCAGCAAGGACATTCACTATAGACCAGAAGCTTGTGTTTGCTGACCACGCATTTATGGAGCGAGCTTGACCAGATTAAAATCATAGCAATTCATTTCCCGCTGTACCCTGCCTTCCCCGACACGGCAGGAACGGTTAACAGATTAGAAGTCTCAGTTTAGTCGGTTGGTAAAATTATATATATATATATATATATATATAGTCACTTCAGTCACAATATTAAATCTGACATTGCGATTGCGTGGTGCTGCACTTTGTGAAACCGGAAGTGTGCAGCGCATTGTGACCACTGAATTACTGACAGATTGAAGGCTTGTTTCATTTGATTTAGATTTTTTTTTTTTTTTATTTCAGGAACATTTTTAAAAAGGTGGTGGCTCACCCCTTTCTTTGCTGTGGTCGGCTTCTTCTTTCCAATGATAGAGGATTTCACATCTGAACAAAGACCAAGAAATCCACATGAATGCACAATCCCTGTACAGAGCCATGGAGCTTTTCAAAATTGGAGATGTAGGAGGAAAAGAACACACACAGGAACAGGCAAGAACCCTGGCAGAAATCACACCTCAGGCAGCAGAAATCAACAGTCACCATAATTGCCATGCAAACCCCTTAGCTGTGCGGGGAAAGGGTGTGTGGTTAAGCACAGTGAAAATGCAGCTAATCACTGGTCGGGGGAAAAATAAAAATAAAAAATTCACACACACCTATAATTAAACCTAATGATTCACGTGGGCGAGAAATTTCAATTTCTGACACCTATGGTCCACACAACCAGAACCAAATGTAGTTATTCACCATCTAACCTCTCAGGGAGACTTGATGTAGGTAAATTTGTTTAAAATCTATCTTACTACTGAATGGGTGAGCGAGCTGCACATGTAATTGCATTGAGGTACTCAAAGTAGGTGAGGGCTGGGAATAGTACAAATACTATGGCGAAATAGCTTTTCTTTGATAGGAAAAAATGGATAAAGCCGATATAAAGTTGAGAACACTCACTCAGTCCACCAACAATTATGAAACAATTATGCCAAAATCAAAAGTTGTAGCTGTTCATGTTGTTGGATGGATACTGGGGATATTTCGGCTAGTGGTGCACCTCAACGATCAAGTGGGACTAGGTCCTTTTTTCCCCCCCAAACTGTATTTATTTACTGTGCAGATTCACTTTAAAACAGAAGAGACCTGCGCCATTCCCTTCTTCCTGTCTAAACACACAAGTCAACTTGTTCCACCCCCAAAGCAACTCAATCTCTCACAAGGCCGTTCATGCTTAAAACGAGGCTGTGGTTGGGAGAGGTGTCATCCCTTACAACTCGCACAAGGAAAGACTTTATAGTCCAGTCCCAAGTCTTCCCAATAAAACTGCCTCCATATCATATAGTTTACACTTTCACTAGTGCCAAAAAAAAAAAAAAGATTTCACAAATGCAAGTGCCTACTTTTAGGGGCAGTGGTGGCCTAGCAGGGGCAGTGGTGGCCTAGCAGTTAAGGAAGCGGCCCTGTAATCAGAAGGTTGCCGGTTCGAATCCCGAGCCGCCAAGGTGCCACTGAGCAAAGCACCGTCCCCACACACTGCTCCCCGGGCGCCTGTCATGGCTGCCCACTGCTCACTCAGGGCGATGGGTTAAATGCAGAGGACAAATTTCACTGTGTGCACCGTGTGTTGTGCTGCTGTGTATCACATGTGACAATCACTTCACTTTACCACAACAGGACCAAATGGAATTATGGGTAAATTTCGACATCATTTTCAAGGTTGCGTATTGTTACTGCAAGCCACCTCTGGTGTTGTCTTATGCACCTTCAGTACCCCACTGCATCAGCACATTGTTTCCATTGCACCCCTAATAATAAGCATGGTTGAAAACTCTACTTTCAAGCAACTGATTAAATTAATTACATTTCTTACTGTGGTGGTCCTATTGTACAGTTCTGCTCAACTTCAGCCAATAATTAATGCAATAAATAATATTTAAAATGAAAAAGAATTTTGTAGTTGCATCATTCTACAAATATTTATTACACAGCAATATGGACTTTGAACAAACATACCACCAAACATAGGCCTGAAAGAACCTCAAAGATAAAACAGCCAGCTAAACAAGTCAAACTGGATGCTTCGTAGCTAAAAGCAAGATGCGTGATGGTTGCACCAGCCCGAGCACCGCTTCAGATGCAAGAATGTGCACGCACAGTCACAACTCATTAACAGACCTGTTGGGAGTTCTAGTCTGCTTTGACATCGAAACTGGCGTTGAAGGTAGCAGTTATGTTTTTAATGTGCGTTGCTGCCCCGCAGCCAACGACAAAATTACAAAAGCTTTCTTTTAATGATCAGTAAGCTAATCAGTGGCTCGAGCAAAAGAAAATGGAAGTGCTGTTGACAGCTTCTGGCACATGTTATGAGACAAAGGGATCATTTGCACATAAGCAGAAACATGCTGATCATATCGCGCAGGCCATTGTGCCAAAGTCAAGAGCTTCAAGTGTTCAAATCACCTTTGGAAGGGAGTGGCTTGTCTGATGCCAAACGCATTGCCTCATCTACATGGCAAAACAGACAAGCGATGTAGGATAATGAGTTGAACCAAAACTCTACACCGGGATAGTACAGCCATGAAACGGTCCCCACACGTGATCGCACACTTTCACACATCATGTAATTTATCCTCTGCTAGAAGGCATGTACGATGTGAAGAGCAAATAAAAAAAGGGGTCTTTGATCAATGTGCATTTTAAAAAGCACTTTGTGTAATACGTAACAAAACCACGTCAAAGCCACAACATGACGCAGCTGCACCCGGTGGAATGCTCGGTTTAAGGGGAAAAGGAGGAAACCTTGATGACTGAACAAAGTTATTTTACTTGAGGGAAGACCTGCCTGAAAACAAATGCCACCTGCTACGTAGCCTAGTGACATTTTGAAAATAATAGCCTTTCTAGCTATTCTGTAATAAGCAGCTGGGCTACATCACATGACCAGGATGTAGATGCTAAACTAAATCAGTTTAGTTGGCTAAGTTTAAAAAAAAAAAAAAAAAAAAAAAAAGATATTCTTGTTTTAAAACTCATTTGAAATATTCCTGCACAAATATCATAACTTACCCAAAGCTGCTTTAGGAGAGGTGCTCAAACCTTCAATACTCGGACCATCTTCCAGGTCTGGAATAAAAAGAAAATTTGTAAAAGGGCACGTTAAAAAGCGAGAAGAGTGTGGAAAACGAATACAGGTGACTGTGCAGAAATATCCAACGCACGAGTGCTCGCACTCCCTGAACTTTTGGCAGAGTCTTCCTCCTGGACAGTGGTGGCGCCATTTTGCTCTGACAACGCAGTGTTTGAACTGCCCCAACTATCATCAGCCTGCATCAGAAATAAGCAAGGATTAAAGCAAAATATGACATTCATTCATTTACTTATATGAACGCAAATGCTCCATGCCACAGGCGCAAAATGTAGGCGTGGTTAACACCATAAATGAGCACCACCCTCACGATCCAGTCACATAATGCATTTTATTACTATACCTTATTATTTCAGTAAACTATCTGAAATGTAGGTATTATGTGCTATTTCTACACGACCAACAAAAGCAACTTTCACTGTTAAAACACACCTGGCAGACCTACAGCATCCAACATTTTCCTCCTTCCTCACTGTGTCGTGGTAAGACGATAAGAATTGAATTACATCACTAATCACTGCTATAAACGACCTCTCCTCCATCTTGGCGTGAACATCACTACAATACTTTGTTTCTATTGGTAGTGCATTAAAGAGTCACTAGGTGCAGGTCACCATGGATTTTGATGAAACTTTGAGAGTTGCTTTGCAGAAGAAAACTACTCTTCAGTCAATCACAGAAAACAATGGGATTCAGAGCACAGCACTGAGCTGGACAAGTTAGGACTGCATCCTTAGACGCTGAACCAGTTTATATTAAAGACCAGAGAGGAATATAGTGCATACCAATGAATGCTCCTCAAAGAAATCCGCCTCTTTCTTTTCAGGTGTTGGATTTTGAACACTGCCAGAAACGTCAATCCACAACTATTATCAAAAAAATAAATAAATAAAGTGAAACATGGAATTACCTTTGAACACTTCCACATGTCAAGAGCACAACATTTCAAAAGAACTGAACCATGAACCATCCACATGCAGAAATCAGAGCATGATGTTCACCTCAGTGCCATATTTAGAGAGCGCCGCATTCGCTTGCTGACGTATCTTCTCTCTGTACATCTGTGCAGCACGGCTGTTGTACTTTGCGTTGGTGTCATTAGTGGCGCAACCATGTTGGCGGAAAAATGCCGTCTGGACAAAGGAGCAGGAGCCAAGGGGGGGTGAGGAAAATTACTACAGGATTGTAAACAAGAGGAAAAGGGCTGTGGGGAGGGAAGAGGACTTACAGCATTGGCATTTCCTCCAACCTGCATGCAGCGTAGCTGAAACCAGCTCCAGTTAGAATCCAATTCAGTAGATCTAAAAATAAAGTAATTGACATCAAAATACTATTGCGTATAAATATTGGGGGAATAATGTGATTACGGCTGTCATTTGAACGCAATAACGGAATCCTTTTATGAAATTATTTTTTTTGCTTTTAAATCAGTTTTAGTGGTCCCCTAATACTGTATCTGAGGCCTGTTTGCGAAATTCAGATGCAGAATTAGAGCCACTTTGTCCCAGTCCCTTAATGATATTAGGGTGGTACTAGCCTAGTGGGTAACACACTCGCCCATGAACCAAAAGTACCAGGTTCAAATCCCACTTAATACCATTGTGTCCCTGAGCAAGACACTTAACCCGGAATTGCTCGGAGGGGGCAGTCACTCTGGATTTTTACCAGGAAAAAAAAAAAATGCTGATTTTTACATCCGATCACTGAGCAACTGCAATGCTTTGCACGTTTTCAAGCCATAATGGTCGGTGGAGCTACATTTTTAGGGGAGGGGTGGGAAATTCTATAGAAATGCTAAGCATGAGAAACAGGATGTAATCTTTCCCTTTATGACAACATATGGGGAGAAATTCCAGATCCGACTGTCTGAGCTGCCGCCCTCTGAACAGTGAAGAAGAATGACCAAAGCACGCTTTACACCTATCGCCATCTCTAGCCACTGCAGGACCATAGACAGGCCAGGGGAACTCGTATTAATGTTAAATAATCTCACTTTGTGAGATTTTCACAATAGTGGACCTTTAAAACATTCTGTACATTAATACCTGATGAAACTGAGATGGACTCCTAATGAGCGGTGAATCCCGGAGCAGTCAATGCACAGGAACACTCCATATGGAATACTGGCCCAGCTTGGGTTCTTAGCAGCACAGTCAAAGCAGGCCTGGACAGACAACAGGGGACATCACACACATCAACAATTAGCTTTACAACTTGTACACAGAAGGAAAATCTGATGAATGTGTTCTTTTCGGTCCCTAGGGCACAAGACAACCAACATCTGTCCCACTGGACATGTTTGAGAGCAACTAGTCCCATAACATTATTTTGGCACACGTTTAAAACGTAAATGAACATAATACATTGCATTGTCGTGATATAAAGCAGGAGAAAAATAATTGGGAAACTTATTGACGTTCAACGGCGCTTTAATTTCCGATCAGCCGCGTTTGGAAATGATGGGAAATGATGGCGTCGCGTTGCGCGCAGCGGACGTGGCTTCATTAGCGGGCCGACGCCGGAGCCGGACACACGGGCGCAGCAACGCGCTCGTCGACGCGGGCTGCGCGGCCCTGGCGCCGAGCTAATGGACGAGATCGAAACGACACGTCAAACGCGGACGCGGCGTTTATTTAGGCGACAGCAGGTGACCAAGGCCCCGCCGGCCGAGTTTATAGTCAACGCTGCCGGCTTAAACACACCAAGGGCAGCAACTCAAAAACAACGTGACACTAACACGGACTGGCACAAGACACAATTCCGTTACCTTGTTGGTAGGAATGGACCGAAGTCGTTTGAAAATAGTGAGAATTTCGGTCTTATTCGGGTCCGCCGCCATCTTGCCACCTCTCCATACGATTAGGAAGTGGGCTACGGGGGCCCGACTGGGTCTAAAAAGGCGAAGCGGACTTCCGAAACGCGCGGCCAAAACGACGCAGGCTGTATTTTAATCAGAAATGTTTGTACGTTTACAAGCGCCACTTCTCTCATCTTCACCCCTTCGTTGTAGATGTTCTGCCAAGCTGATGTCCAAACTCACAAAGTCATGATTAACCCAGACAGGCCGCTTCAACAGTCAAAATTAAACTAGAATAAATGTAACGTCGAAAAAGTTTCAATCGACATATTTACATCTGTACATTATTAACCCTCTGAACCCAACAAAACGTGACACAATGGTAAAATGGTACCATTGTAAATCCACCCTCCACATAGCATGTTGCCTAAATACTTGCAGAACCTGTTGCAGAATTGCCGCCTTTGGTTCCTTTCCTGTAAGAAGACTCGCACACGGGCTGAGAAGATCATTTACCATGGCCATCTCTCTGGATTTGTTGCTGTTCTGTACAGTGGCTGTTCAAATTGCTTCTACAAGTTTCTATGGTGGATCTATGACATTTTTCCCCGGAGAAAGACACCAGGATGGAACACTTGAAGTATGTAACATATCTTCATAACATATCTTCATATGATGTTCATGTAGGCTATGCATTTACACACAGTCACAGAAATGTTATCATTTTATTAAGTGAACAAAAAAATAACAAGATCAATAATATTTGTTATTACTAGGCAGATATTTTACTTTGCTTACTGATAGCACAACATATTTTGGGTCAAATATAAGAATGAAATACAAGAACATAAAAGTACAGCATGTATAAATAAACTCGAAAGAAACACATTAATTGTTAGATGTATTTTTAATTTTCGTTTGACCTTTGGTCTGCTAGGGAACACCTTGAACTAAGTTCTCACACAAAAGAAGGCCCTTAAAGCAGAGAATGTGTTTCTTTCTTACAGTAATTGCCTACCCTGCAGGCAAACTCATGGACGTCATTCGTCTGTTTTTGTATAGAAAACATCATTTTTGCATGAGACAGGATGCAACTGTATTCATCTAAAAAATGTTGTACCTGTTGCATCCCTTCCACAACCCTGCACCCCACCTGCAACAAAATATTTTTGCTATGAAATGCAATAAAACCTAAAACATGCCCTGTGCCCTATGGCTCTTACAAGCCATCTGCTGATCCCTCCCAATCTGTAATATGCAACCTTGAAAATACATCATAAGACACAACTTAACAATAACCTCTATATGCCATATTTCCTGGATAAACCTCATTGAACATCCCAGGGTAATATAGTGCTGACTAGAGGGTGTGTTCCCTTTGCTGAGCCCTGGTTTCTCTCCCCAGGGCCTTGAGCACTGTTCTGTACATTGTAAACAGCGCATTATAAATACAATTTGATTGATTTATTGATTATTTGTGTTCTTTTAAAATATGTAGGTCTAAATGCATAAGAGCTATTTTTTTTTCATTTGTTTATTCTGTCAGTACTGAACATGTATGTTCTGTACTTTTACACATACCCCATGCTCAGGTCAGTTCCATGGTATATTCTTATTGTTGTGCAGCAAGATATGAAATGAAACATTTTGACTTCTACTTTGGCAGGTGAGCGTCTACTACAGGGAGTCCAGCAATAAAAGTTGTGGGGGGCAACTCAACTGGGACTGTCTACATGGGGACTGTGGCAACCTCTTAAATTCTGAGGCATTTGTAACAGACCAGGGCAACTCAGATCTTTTCCCATGGTGCCAGTCTGAGGGCCACATGGCCAGAATCCTTGTGAATGATTCTCCCTTCATTTTGGGGTAAGTTAAAGGTCCCTTGTGACGCATTCAGATTGAACTGGTTAAGGCAGAATGACATCAATTATACTAAATGTTATCAAAAAATGTGGAAACAAATACACCTTGTCTTACCAGACAAGGTGTATTTGCTCTAATGGATAATAAAACAGTATGGCCAACATTGAAAGGAGTGAGGACATCCACGACTTTGACACCTTCACATTCTCTCCAAACTCTGTAAACCAATAAATGATCTCCTACAAGCAAAGGTCTACAAGGGGACAACATCTTTTGCTCAGAGAACAACAGGAGAATAGAGTCGCTTTCTCTACACACATTATGCCATTGATTTATGAAGATTAGGAAATTCTGCAATAAACACTTGCTTAGGTAATCAATAGGTGCTTAGGTAATCAATATTTGATCAGTGTTTTACTTTTTTGTTTTGTTATGTTAAGAAAATTGCATAGATAAACAGTGGATTTGTATTGGTGCCTTAGACTTACACAAGTCTGTCTTCAATAAATTAAATCATGCTGTATTTCAAGGAGGCTATGCCCTCACTACTGCTGAAGGCGCATGCATGCATCTTTTTACAACTGTGTGTGATAATTACGCCAGAACATCTCCAGTTTGGCAGGGTTGTTTTGTGAACAGCATGTCACATTGTGGATTTGGGCATTTTCTACCTCATTGAATACAAGTTAAATTTTTTGGAACCAAAAATATTTCGCATTCTCTGCAAATCATTCTTACGTCATGAAATCAAGACACATTCCACTGGGGTCAAGGAACAATGTTTGGGAAAAGGATGCAAGCCATGCTATTAGACCAGAGCCTTGGTCTTGTCTGCAGAGAACTCAGCTGTTGCCTTTTTAAACGGATACAATACTCAAAAGCACGCTGACATGTTGCGATAGTCACCTGCAGACAAAGCAGTCAGATCTGTCTAGACAGCGCATCAGGGGTGGTGATCCGATGTGTTTCTACCTCCTACACTAGTGCCACCGTTCCACAATCATTTTAAGTAAGTAAGTGAGCAAGGAAGCAAGTAAGTACAGCTATTAGTCCATCCATATACATAGTCCACAGTGAGACAAAATTGTTTAGGCACAATGGGTTTAGGGAGGTGCACCTTTCTTAGCCATTACAGAAAGTACAGGTGCTGCTGAGCACTTATTAGGGAGATCTTCAATGTTGAGTAGAAGGTGGCCAGCCTGGGTCTTCCTGAAGTCAACCATCTTATCAACAGTAAGATACAGATTATTATTCTCACACCAGACCCCAAGCCATCGCACTTCTTCTCTCTACGCCCTGTCATCATTGTCCCTGATAAGTCCCACAACTGTGATGTCATCTGTGGTGTGTGATGTGGTTTGTGCTGGTCGTGAGTTGCAGTCGTGAGACAAAAGCGTGAAGAGCAGTGGACTTGGTACGTGTCCCTGTACTCAGTGTGATGGTGGCATTACCATTCTGGACTCTCTGAGGTCTTCCAGTAAAAGAGTCCAGGATCCAGTTGCAGGTGGAGGTGTTCAGTTTGTTCAGGTCCAGTTTACTGATTCTAAGATGATTTTTGGGTTGACCCTGGCACGAGTCTCTCACGCTGATCGGATGGCAATAAGGCATTAAGCCAATCAGATATAGGGGCGGGACTTAGAGCTAGACCTGCCACTTTCGGACTGGAGTCAGGAATGCGGGGTAATTTCAAAATCATCATTGTTACATACAGCCCTTCATGGTCAGTCCCGTCATTTACAGTCCCTCAGGTCAACGAAATCACTCACAAAAATCAATGTGTGATGGTTAACTTTTTGCAGCTCTTTGGCCCAAAATTGAGGTGGTTAAAAACCCATTTGTTCAGACAAACATTGGGTATCTCTGCATCAAATATGCATATTTGATGTATCTACTGTGCTTTTCTGCATCAAATACTCCTGTTTTGCCGCATGGATTTTTACTACAAAAGGGGACATGGTCCTTCCTCCACTCATTCACTTTCCATAACAGCTTTGTCCTGCTCATGGTTTGGGCTGCTGCAGCCCATCACAGGACTCTGGGCACAGGGCGGGCACTAGGGGCATGTCAACAAGGGTACACAAATCTGATTATAAACAGTTGTTTGTTAATAAGTAAGTTGTGTAGAGTTTGCATAGAACTGCTAAGTTAGGGTGACCAGCTCTGCCCTTTTCCCCATACAGTAATGATTAAACATTCGTCACGTCATCGACTTCTACACACATATTCATACTAGTAATAAAATGGTGTGAAAATAACAGCATTCAGGCAGTGTTTACCCCACACTCATCCGCACACATGCAATCATCACAAACCCCCAGGGATGCGGCGCCAACAAAGCAAATGCCAGGAATAACATCAGGCAACGTTACTAAGATAAACCACATTTAGTCTCAGTTCCGCTCTGCCCTCCAGTGGTTGAGGCCCATTAGGTCCATGATGCCCTAAAACTACATAAATTTCACTTATTTCCTTACAATGTTATAACTATCAGTCACTTTTTAATGCAATAATAATACAATAATAGAGTTAAAAACTTAAAACATTTATTGTTGTTTGATTAATGTCATTTTGGTGTGACTATTAATGTCTTCACAGTTAGTTGGGACCTCGCCTGTAACTGAATTAATGCAGTAGTGCTAGTACAGCATGATCACTTCACTTTCACTTTGAGTTGTTCATGTAACTGCTGATAACTCTGGATAAGGCTCTGCTAAATGCTATAAATGCAGATTCACAGAACTTGTTTTATTTTCTGTCATAATGGGAGATCATTGTGTTAAGTGCTGAGCAGTTTTTTTCTGGCATAATGAAGGCTGACCCATAATAACCTAATACTGGGACTATTATTTTACTTTATATGGAAAGATCTTCAGGGTGCTGCTGGGATATTAATGCCACAGGATGGAGACTGGACACTCTTGTTGACATGGGAACACGCTCTGACACACAGCTTCCAAATTCATCCCCCATCACTGCTACTGTTCCAAAACTAAGGTACTGTATGCAAAGTGCATTCAGTTTAATGGTATACATCTAAATATGTAATTTACGTGTGTGTTCTTTTCACCACTTCCTGTAGAATTCCACAAAACTGCTTTTCAAATGTTAGCCTTCTGGCCTACGACCCAAATGGAGATGATGTGAGGTGCAGATTTGCATCAGATGCCGGGGTCAATTGTTCATTCTGTTCACATCCAGATATCAGCCTTGACCAGGTGCAACATTTTAGATAACATTGTTGATTGGTTTATTCCAGAATTTCTGTGAATCAAAATTTAATTTAATCCTTACACAGAGACTAATTATTATAAGAAAAAAACATTAATTCAATTTTGGACTTATACAGACATTACACATACACAGATGCTTTGGGGCATTGGTCAGTAAATGTTGCCTCTTCATGACCTTCGTCTTTTTGTGTAGGATCTGTGTAGTTTGAATGCAATTAATCCCCTGGCATTAGGGGTGCATGTGTTTGAAATGGTGCTGGAAGATTTCCCAACTAAAGACATCAACAGTACGTACAGAGATGGGTCATCTGTAGTCAAGCATTCTCCCAAACAGACAGCAGACCCCACACCACTGAGCAGAATCCCCCTGCAATTTGCTGTTGAAAGTAAGAAATATAGAATACAGATTAAATAATGATATGATGCACATTAATTTCTACAAAATAAATGTTGCTTTTAGCCAATGTAATATTAATAATAATAAATGGGCGGTACTGCAGTGCTTTCCCCAGTGGAAAACTGTACCTCTGGAGAGGTACAACCACGCTTCCTCACACCAACTCCTTCCCATGGGGATATTCAGAAGGCAACAGTGGGACAAGTCCTTGTCATCACCCTCCGAGCCCAGTTTGCCCACAGTCCGTATGTTCACTCTCATATATCTCTACGGTTCCTTACATTCATATTTTAATGGTTAAATAGCCATAGATCAATTATAGCTCTTGTGCGTTGACAGTTGATTAAATGCATGTTTTTTTTTGTTAAGTATCTTGGACTTCCAGGTGAGCGGGCCTTGGAATATGAGCAAGACAACGGTGAATCAGAGCAGTACGATTGCCATAGCAACAATAAGATGGACGCCTCAGGAAAGCGACACGGGACGTTCTGTTCCGATCTGTTTCACTGCTGATGCATTAACAAGGTGAGGAGGTGTCGACATGGCATTATTACATCACATTCATTCACACAACATTTACAAAGAATGCCAACGCGTTCTGTGGCCTTTCAGCCAGTCAGAGATGAGGTGTATACAAGTGAGTGTAAATCAGTCACCGATGCCTGAGCAGTCAATGACAGGTGAGTTTCACATGGCACATAACATTAAATATGTTTTTTGACAATAAGAAGCAGAAAGAAATGGTGATTCTTGGCTTTCATTGTCAGGTGAAGGTGCAGTGTCATGTAAGGGGAACCTTATAAATATTGTCCTGAGTAAAGCCTCCCTGCAGGGTGTAGACCTGAACTGGCTTCACCTGAATGACCCTTCATGTTCCCTAACTGCCAATGACACCCACATCATGGGCACCGTGTCACTCAACACCTGTGGCACAGTGATAGAGGTATCGCTGTATTCTCTATGTCTGGTTTTATTATTAATAAGTCAGTCATTGATGAGGGCATGAAACTATAGTCAGTTTCAAATTTTACGGTCAACTTTTATTTTAATTAAATATGTTTCCTTGATTGCTTGTTGCTTGGTTGTTAAAAAATACAGTTATTAAATCATTATGGCATTATTATTAAATTATTACATGATTGAGCATCTGTGGCTGGACATGTAAGTATCTGGGGGGGTTTTTTTTATCATGGAGTGTCAAACCTCAAACAGCTCTACGGAAGTCCAATTCTGCCAAAGTCATGAAAATTGTGAAAACCAATTTTTTTTAGCTAAAGCTTCAGCATTTTTCAGCAGGTTCAAATGCAGGTTAGAATGTTATTGTCTAAATTACCTTCAGGCTTAAATTTGTATTTATAATTTTGATCCTTCCATCTTTGTTACTTGGCAAGAAATTGGTTTCAGATCTGATACCTTTGTGAAAGTGAAGAATAATGTTTTTGAATCATATCAATAAACTTTTAATATGTTGCCTTGATATTCACCATAAATTCCCTTTCCTACTCTGTCTAGGACTCAGGTGACTTCATTGTCTTCAAAAATGAAATCAACACCTTTGAGGTGGCCAGTGCAGTCATCAGCAGGCGAAGTCACATCAAGATTGGCTTCTCATGCCAGTACCCTAAAGAAGCCAATGCAATAAGCCGTTACATGATTCCAGACTTCAACTATGTATTCACTGAGTCCAGTTTTGGTAGCTTTGGCTACTCCTTTGATATTTTCACCGACCAAACTTTTGAAACTGTGGTGGGACCTTCCAATTATCCTGTGAAGACCAAGCTGCTCGAGAAGATCTACATGGGTATCGAATCTCACTCTTCATTTCCAAACACACAGCTCTTCGTGGAGTCCTGCAGAGGAACACCAGACGGCAATCCCCAAAACCCAGTCTTCTATGACTTCCTCCAAAATGGGTAGGATCTCCTTTCTCCCTTTTAATTTCCTCAAACTAATGCTTAACTTAGTCCAGCTTGTGCTTTCAAATGAAATCATGTGTGTAAATCCTACTCTTAATGTTTATTGGTGCCATTTATATTCTTCAGGTGTTTATTGGATGAAACTATGATGGAACACTCTGACAACCCGAACAAATATTACTTTGAAATCGAAGCTTTCAGGTTTAGTGGAGATCAGAATCAGGTGTGTGTGTTGGTGTGTGTGTGTGTGTGTGAGATAGCCGGAAAATGGAATGATGTCGAGTCTCGACCATGATCCCCAACCTGACCTTTGACTTGTGGCAGGTGTTCATCAGCTGCTCCGTCATCTTGTGCGCTCAAGACGAGCCGAACTCGCGATGTTCTCTGGGATGTCTGCAGAGCCCATACAGACGCAAAAGAGACGTGGCCATGGAGACAGGAGTCCACTACTTAACCCAGGGTCCGATCGTGGTGGTGAGAGAAGACATGCATACTGAAGGTCATTGTTCACATCAAGAAATCTACAAATTTCGTGAATATAGTCTGTGTTTTTTTCAATGGTAGTCAAGTTGAAGATGTATTTGTTTGAGGTGAATGTCATGACTGAGAGCTGAAGGGGAATGGAAGCGCAGGAGAAAGACATTCTGGACCAAAAATGTATTAAAACAAAAAAAAATACAGAAAAGGCATGAGGGCCAAAGCACAGGAAGCAGGGACTAATAAGGCCCGATTCATATTGGCTGGAACAAAAGCAACAAACTTGGGTAATGCAAGTCCACATTAATGCAGCTGCATTCTCCTTCCTTATAACAGGGCCCTAATCATGGAATCAGTGGCACCAGTGCATGATTAGAGCCCTGTTGTGAGGGTGATTGGTGCAGGCTGGGAGACCAGTAGCACCAGCCGTGACAGTTTTGTGGGTTTGTTTTGTGTATTCAGTTACAACTTGATAGTTCTAGACAGTTCCCGTCTTCTCTGTAACAATGCTGTAGACTTATATTTTTAAATGATTTATATTCAATGGTAAAAATATTTGTGATTAAGTTCAGTTATGACAACATTAAGAAAAAACTATTTTGAATATATGTAACTCTGTGTATATGTACTGTAACTCTCGGGTTGATCCCTTATAGTTCTGTAAACTGTTCTTTTTTTTTTTTTCATGCAGGGAGAGAGCAACTGACACCAAGGATACAACAGACACTCAGTTTAAAGAGGTATATGAACACGAATGTGCAAAACATTGCTTTATTTCTTTTTTAGTTTGTTGGATGTTTGTGTGCTTGTTAATCCACACAGTTATTTTGACTAAAAGCAGAAAATGTCAGAAATAGGAGAAAGCTGAATTGAAAACATCTGTCCAGACCTAAATGGCATACTTATTTTACTATTTTGTTTACTATTTTCAAAAGGCTCTGAAATTATTATATATTTATGTGTACAGTAGTCTTTTACTTTTCTATAGAAGAATGTTAAGTGCTGTGAAAAAGCTGAGAAGAATTCAATGGCTATTTGGTGTCATCGAACATAGTCATTAAGAACCCTTTGTAAAGTTTATGGGGTAACAATGATTATTCAATGACCCAGTAAGTGAGTGAGTGTTTTGCATCATTTTTATTTATAAATTCTGAGCTTTGACAGTAAAAATGAGTTGTTTGATCTTGTTTTGTAGACGAAAATCTGGAAGAAAGCTTCGAGATGCCCACTGAATCTTGGATCAGCACATTTTTGTTTTGTTTCTCTTCTGCATCCAGTTTCCTACAAGTGAAGGAAGTATATAGTTTTCTAATATGCAAGTGCATAATTGCGTTTGAGTATTAGAGGACAAATACTACTCGTACTGTTATATTAAATTATAAAATAATATAAATAAATTTATAAACTGTTTTGTTAAGTAAATTCTGTTACAAATACATGATGTAATATTATATGCAAAGAACACTATTTAATCATGCATTTTTGTCTGGCCATTTGTTTGTTTGTTTGTTTTCTGCATGCAAAATGAATGTCAGTGCACTAAAAACACACTTGATATCTCATGTTCCAAGCCAATAGTTTGACTCATTGAACAGTGCATTACTACATGACAACAGGACAAGTGACTTTGCAAAACACATGGTTTCACATTGCAATTTTCCTGGTATGCAGTGATAAATACCTACCAAAGGAAGGCCAGTTGTAGAACCAGTTATTGTATCATGGGTTTTTGAGACTCACCAGGGACTCACCCACACTGATTAATAAATAAATGTTCAATGCATTTATTAGTATTGAATGAGCATGAACTGTGTGATTGCACAAATTTCTTCTCCAGAGCAACTTGGTCAAGGACCTGATCTGCAAATACCATTGATTTTTACAATAACTCAGTATCCTCATCCTGTTTTTAAATATAGAAATATAGCCATATTTAAATCAAGTTTTTCCTCAAAACAGGGGATCCTTCAAAAGTTTTACATTGAATTTTATTATATTTTATATATATTTATAAATATTATTGAGAATTACTAGTAATCCTTAAATCCAGAAATTAAAAATACTGCAGACACAATACATTTTTTACTGGTAACGTCGGAATTAGTGGAACCGGCAACATTTTCCGATTGTGTGTGGAAGGGTGGCTTGTTCAGGTATGCACATTAGCAGTTCGAAGTGTTCTTCAACTTGCAACATCTGACCCGAAATGGAAAAAGAATGGACATCTATGGAGCTAGACGGCTTAATATTGCACTCGCCAGCAGATATGTTCTGAGAGTGGGAATTCTCCTTATTTTATTTCTGTGATATCACTCTTGGATAAAATGTAGTTGACAACCCTGATGCAGGTCTTAAATATAATGAAAGTGGCCTTAAAAAGGTATTTTAAATTAGCTTTTTTACAGATTCCCTGTAAAAAGGATGGCTTTTGCTCATGTTTGAAGATGACTCTGTGCATTCAGTAAGCTGTTCGAACATCTTGTGGAAGTTTAATTCCACCACCCAGGAACCAAGTCAGAGAAGAGTCTAGATTAATGCTTTGTTAATAAATCTGCAAAAATTCTGTGTTTTTCTGTCAATGTGGGGTGCTTAAATTATTTGAGCAAATGCAATAAAACAAAGAGAAAAAACCGTAAGAAGGCCTGAATACCTTCCCAACCCACTGTATATATGTGTGTAAAGAATTCTGACGAGATATGAAACATAAGCAGACAATGTGAGTGTGTGAGTGGGGGGGAGTGTGAGTAGTGGTTAACACACTCGTCTATGAACCAGAAGACCCAGGTTCAAATCCCACTTACTACCATTGTGTCCCTGAACAAGACACTTAACCCTAAGTTGCTCCAGGGGGGGACTGTCCCTGTAACTACTGATTGTAAGTCGCTCTGGATGATGGCATCTGATAAATGCTGTAAATGTGTTGCCAATTTTGGTTTCATATGTTTGTTCATATGTTTAGGGACAGTGGTGGCCTAGTGGGTAAGGACTCGTAATCAAAAGGTTGCTGGTTTTGAATCCTTCCAAGGTGTCACTGAGGGGCCACTGAACTCCATCCCCACACACTGCTCCCCGGGCGCTTTTCATGGCTGCCCACTGCTCACCAAGGGTGACGGTCAAAAGCAGAGACACACATTTCGCTGTGTGCAGTGTGTGCTGTGCTGTGTTTCACAATGACAATCACTTAACGTCACAATTGACTTGTTAATCTTGTTGATTTGATGTTAGTATTTTTGTGTGTTATTTCCTTAACTGCCATGTTTGATAACCAAGAGCTTCCACTAGAGGGGATCATAACATTACCCAAACCCTTTATTCTGTCCTGACTCACTTTTGACTTTAACTCTCATCTGTCTCCTCAGTCGGCAGTCTGTGTGAACCCTGCCCACTGTAACGATCCTCCACTGAGTACAGGCCCCACCCCTTCCCAATTACCTTCACCAGAGTTCCAGGTCCGGTCTGCTCATTCTGTCCATCACTGTGTGTGCAAGCGTGGTATCAGAGTGTGTATGGTGTGTGTGTTTGGTGTTGTTGACAACCAAACTTCCCTGTGTGTTCCCATGTGGCCCACACCAGCCAGTCAAGTCACAGTCGGTGGGACTCTGGGGGTCTGGTTTGTGGAAGGTTGTGTTTTGAGGTGTTATGTGTGTGAGGGGTGTCCCCCATGTGAGACAGCCTTTCCTTTCCCCGTTTCCACTTCCTCTTTCCCCAAGCAGAGTCCTATGTGTTTGTTTGTCCCATGTTACAATAAAATTGTTACATTTACATTTACAGCATTTATCAGACGCCCTTATCCAGAGCGACTTACAATCAGTAGTTACAGGGACAGTCCCCCCCTGGAGAAACTTGGGGTTCAGTGTCTTGCTCAGGGACAAAATGATAGTAAGTGGGATTTGAACCTGGGTCTTCTGGTTCATAGGTGAGTGTGTTATCCACTAGGCTAATACCACCCGGTTGTTCAAGCACCTGCATCTGGGTCCTCCCTTTTCTTGGTGTCATGACACCCACACACATTTGCTCTCTTAATATTCAATATTTTTATTTTTAGTATTATTATTATTATTTAATGTCCTTGTCTTGCTGCCATAAGTGCACCCAGACCAGTAACTCCTGGTCACGTGAACTGGTTACTCCTGCACTCATTCCTACCCAAACCAGTGCTGCAATAATCCCAGAAACCCCAAACACAGCGGAACTCCCTTTGCCCCTCTCTCCCGACCTGCTCTAGTCTTTAAAAAATGGTCAGAAGGATCACCCTGATCTAGCATGGGGATGTGGTGGCTAAGTGACATCCTTAGTTTGTGCGTCTATTCATTTATCATTGTAACTGTCACAATTAATTTTGTCACACGTGGTTAATTAACTGAAAAGGAGCATAAGGTCCCTGTTATGTTGGTTCTGAAGTGGAATTGGACCTGAATTTCGAAGATTAAGGTCAACTGGACAAAATGTTGTGCTATCTGTTAGACTTGTATTTAGGCCTTTACGATCTTTTCCATGCTGCTTTGCATATGTTTTGTTTATGGTTTTCCTGGATGTCAAATGATGGTAATTAACAAAGAACTGGGTTGAACACACCTGAGTGCTGTGCATTTTTTCCCAGATGATGATCCACAGACAATACTCTAGTTTGTTATCATATTATTAACGTTAAACTATTAGGGGCATATGCATTTTGCCCAGTTTGTTTAATGTGATCTCTCCAGCCTCATAAGATGTGGCTCCACTGTCTGTAGATTATGAAGTGGAATTTGGTTTTGATTTTGGTATGTTCAAGTCTGCCAGGGCACATGCTAATATTAAACACTTTTGTTAAACTTTTTGAGTGGTCTGGTTCCTGTGAATTAGAAAATGCCTTTGACCTGGATGCTTGGTATTAAGCAGGAAATCAAGATGTTGATTTCCATACTGGTTTGCATATGTTTTGTTTCTGGTTTAAATTCCATTGGACGGGACTATAAATGTAGTTTGTCCAGTAGACTGCTTGCTGTGGTTACTAAATAAAGGGCATTTGTATTGTTGGAACATAACAAGAAGGTGGAAATTTACACAGCAGAAGACATCTGAAAACATACTGGATGCACCATCCTGGTAAGAATGAAAATGAAATAAATCATTTAGACACCTTGTACATACTAATGAACCTTGTGCATACTTTCACTTGTCTGTGTCTCAGTGTGTTTAAGTCTGCATTCTTCATCTGTAATTGATTCTTTCGTTGAGTATTATGTTTGGTTCCGGGTTCAAATAAATGGTCTGATTAATTTCCATTATAATAAAGTTCTTGTTATATGATCCAAGATAAGTTTCCATGATGAATAGTCAAACAGACATTTGGGGACCTTATACAAATTTTTTAAAAACATTTTTTTGTGGTCTAAATGATATGACGTTTAGTCCACCAGGTGTTTGAAGCATACAAACAGTGAACAACACAATAAGAATATTGAAGAAACATACATGCTACAGGAGACATTCCAACAATAACATAGCAATAAACCATTAAATATTAATTTGCACATTCTAACTTTCCAGTGCGGAGGTGTGCTGGAATGAGACGCAACAAGATTAGCCTGCTTGTGCTTTTCAAATGATAATGATATGGTAATCATCTTTGTGAAAAAAATATGCAGTTATTTTAGGCATTTTAACTGTGTAATATCTAAAACTTTTAGATATTACACATTTATTGGTTTTATTTGATTCCTGGATAATAATGTCCATTGTGGAACTGTAATAGCTCTCTCCATATTTTTTAGCTAAGAAAATGTTATCTTTTCACAGATCAATTAATTTGAATGACTATGGAGAGTAAAGCAGCATATGCAGTGGTTTGCCTTGCACTGCTTGGTAAGTTCTTTAGAACCCATAACATAACTCATAAACATATAAATAACAGTTTTAAGCATTTTTAACAAGTTTAATGTCACTTCTTCTTTAACAGTTTGTGCTTGTACAGTACAATCTGGTAATTATTCATTTTTGTATTTTTCACAAGAGATTTTCAGCTACCAGCTGCAATCTCAAATTTTAATCAAGGAAAAGATAATGTGATCAGGACAGGCATTGTTTTTCATATGTATGTAAAAGGTTCCAGTTTGCGGAATAAAAAAATATTAAGAACTGCATAATGAATGAACAAGAAATGGTCTAGTTCAAACAAATTACATTAAACAAATATTAATATTGTCCAATCTCGCCATAAATCTCATAGCTACCACCACAACAAGTAAACCAACAACAACCACCAGCACAACCATAAAACAGTCTGGTTAAGTATTTTAATTTAGATTTTTTACATTTAAATAAATTGCTAAATAAACATCAGATGAAGAACAAGTTTCAGTTTTAAACAAACATTAAAGGTTTCCATTGCAAATCTTACAGCTGCTATGAGAACAACGTCACCTATCACCATCACAACTACCATGCAGGCTCCTGGTAAAGCATTTACATTTTTTGTAGTTATATTTTAATTAAATATATTTTAAAAAGGTAATTATGTTTTCACTTGATGCTGTCATATGTTTTCACAGCTACAAACAAATCCAAACTAGCTACCGCTACCACCACACCCCCAACAATGCCACCTTCTGGTAAATTGTTGTAATTTTTGTCATTTAAAATGCCAGTCTTGCGTCTTACAGCACAGAGGACAATGAGGGGGTTGGAGTGATGAGCGGATGTGCAGTGCAGAAAGGTGTACAAAGGAGAGAAATAAAACATGCGGTCTTTCTGTATATGAGTTCTACTGAGCATTGAAATTTTGAAATAGTAAAATAAAAAATAATTTCAATGGATAAGTATTATTATTATTAGAACCCAGCCAGATCCTTAACCAAACAGCAGTTTCATTTTCAACCAAATATTAATACTCTCTTTATCTCACAGCTACCACCACAACCAGTAGAACACAGAATCTCACCACAAATGCCAAACAATCTTCAGGCAAAGTATTTTTATTTGACAACTAATTAACCGAATGGGATTGAATATTTAAAAAATATCATATACTGTACCATGTATTATCTGTATTATCTTATGAGAAACATTTTATAAAGCAATCTGGTTAAGTATTTTAATTTAGATTTTTAAAGACAACATTTATATAAATTGCAAAACAAACAGCAAATGAAGAATGGATTTTAGTTTTAAACAAACATTAAAGGTTTCCATCTTACAGCTGCTATGAGAACAACGCCACCTATCACCATCACAACTACCATGCAGGCTTCTGGTAAAACATTTACATATTTTTTTAGCTATATTTCAATTAAATATATTTAAAATAGCTAAATATGTTTTCACTTGATGCTGTCATATGTTTTCACAGCTACAAACAAATCCAAAGTAGCTAACGCTACCACCACACCCCCAACAATGCCACCTTCTGGTAAATTGTTGTAATTTTTGTCATTTAAAATGCCAGTCTTGTGTCTTACAGCACAGAGGACAATGAGGGGGTTGGAGTGATGAGCGGATGTGAAGTGCAGAAGGGTGTACAGAGGAGAGAAATAAAACATGCGGTCTTTCTGTATATGAGTTCTACTGAGCATTGAAATTTTGAAATAGTAAAATAAAAAATAATTTCAATGGATAAGTATTATTATTATTAGAACCCAGCCAGATCCTTAACCAAACAGCAGTTTCATTTTCAACCAAATATTAATACTCTCTTTATCTCACAGCTACCACCACAACCAGTAGAACACAGAATCTCACCACAAATGCCAAACAATCTTCAGGCAAAGTATTTTTATTTGACAACTAATTAACCGAATGGGATTGAATATTTAAAAAATATCATATACTGTACCATGTATTATCTGTATTATCTTATGAGAAACATTTTATAAAGCAATCTGGTTAAGTATTTTAATTTAGATTTTTAAAGACAACATTTATATAAATTGCAAAACAAACAGCAAATGAAGAATGGATTTTAGTTTTAAACAAACATTAAAGGTTTCCATCTTACAGCTGCTATGAGAACAACGCCACCTATCACCATCACAACTACCATGCAGGCTTCTGGTAAAACATTTACATATTTTTTTAGCTATATTTCAATTAAATATATTTAAAATAGCTAAATATGTTTTCACTTGATGCTGTCATATGTTTTCACAGCTACAAACAAATCCAAAGTAGCTAACGCTACCACCACACCCCCAACAATGCCACCTTCTGGTAAATTGTTGTAATTTTTGTCATTTAAAATGCCAGTCTTGTGTCTTACAGCACAGAGGACAATGAGGGGGTTGGAGTGATGAGCGGATGTGAAGTGCAGAAGGGTGTACAGAGGAGAGAAATAAAACATGTGGTCTTTCTGTATATGAGTTCTACTGAGCATTGAAATTTTGAAAGATTAAAGGAAAAATATTTTGAATGGATAAGTATTATTATTATAAGAACCCAGCCGCTGTTGAAGCATGTTATAGAGTGTTTGTTTGTACTTGTAGATCCTTAACCAAACAGCAGTTTCATTTTCAACCAAATATTAATACTCTCTTTATCGCACAGCTACCACCACAACCAGTAGAACACAGAATCTCACCACAAATGCCAAACAATCTTCAGGCAAAGTATTTTTATTTGACAACTTATTAACCGAATGGGACTAAATATTTTTTAAAAAGTAATATAGCCTGTACTATCTGTATTATCTTATGAGAAAAAAAATTATAAAGCCATCTGGTTAAGTATTTTAATTTAGATTTTTATTGACAACATTTATTTAAATTGCAAAACAAACAGCAAATGAAGAATGGATTTTAGTTTTAAGCAAACATTAAAGGTTTCCATTGGAAATCTTACAGCTGCTATGAGAACAACGCCACCTATCACCATCACAACTACCATGCAGGCTTCTTTTTAGCTATATTTCAATTAAATATATTTAAAATAGCTAAATATGTTTTCACTTGATGCTGTCATATGTTTTCACAGCTACAAACAAATCCAAAGTAGCTACCACTACCACCACACCCCCAAGAATGCCACCTTCTGGTAAATTGTTGTAATTTTGTCATTTAAAATGCCAGTCTTGTGTCTTACAGCACAGAGGACAATGAGGGGGTTAGAGTGATGAGCCAATGTGAAGTGCAGAAGGGTGTACAGAGGAGAGAAATAAAACATGTGGTCTTATTATATATGAGTTCTACTGAGCAATTTCTACTGAAATTTTGAAATAGTAAAAGGAAAAATCCTTTGAACGGATAAATATTAACGGATAATATTACAGCCGCTGTTGAATGTTAAAGAGTGTTTGTTTGTACTTGTAGATCCTTAACCACACAAATATTAATACTCTCTTTATCTCACAGCTACCACCATAACCAGTAGAACACAGAATCTCACCACAAATGCCAAACAATCTTCAGGCAAAGTATTTTTATTTGACAACTAATTAACCAAATGGGAGTAAATATTTTTACAAATTAATAAATCCTGTATTATCTGTATTATCTTATGAGAAATTGCAAAACAAACAGCAAATGAAGAACAAGTTTCAGTTTTAAACAAACATTAGTAAGAGTTTGACAATAAATTTTACAGTGTGTCTAAAGTAAATAGTATATGACTAAATATTCAAAATTTCCCATTTTATCAAGTAATTTTGATAATTTAAATTTAATTTAAACAAAAAAATAATATTTGTTTTAAACAAATATTAACATTCTTTCTTGTAAATGTCACAGCTACCACCTCAACAACTAGACCAACATCAGGTAAAGTATTTCAGGTTCTAGTACTGGGACACTTTAGGGGCCCAGGTAATATGGGTCCAGAACGCCCTACATTAAACATCACCTGATCACGTGATGCGTGACTTTTTTTTTATTTTATCAGACAAATTAATGTTTCAGATTGTGTAGTATAATTTGAATCCTTACAGTAATGACAGTTTTAAAATGTTTTAACACACTCACAGCAACCACCAGAACATCCACACTCTCTAGAACCTCAACGACCATGCGAACATCTGGTGAAGGTTTGAAATTTGACTTTCATTGTAGAACAAATTAATAAATGATCAAATGAATGAACAAATAATGTATGCATTTATAACTCTTAGATAAAGTTTTAATACTGAAGTATAACCTAAAATACAATGCCTAAAAAAGATTGAAAAAGACAAAAAATATTGAAAATGCTGCAATTAAACCTTACAGTCAATAATCTTCCATTTGAATTGTGCAGCTTCTACCACAACTGCTGCAGAAAGAAGCACTTCCACAACTAACTTACAACATTCTGGTAAAGAATTTATAAAACTGTAAATTACTTGTAAAGTAGAACAAATACCTTTTTTTTGTACCTTTCATTTTGGGAACCACCAGTAGCTCCACAGGTTTATGTGGACTGGTCCAACAATTTGGGGGCAGTAATTTTTGTAGTATAGTAATTTTTAGTTTTTATTTCCAGTTTGTATGAGATTAAAAAATGATTGTGATATGTCAGTGACAACATGCATGTGAATTTTGAATCTCACAGCTTCCACAACCTCTGATTTCCCCACCGTGGATCCTTCTGGTAAAGTATCTGAAATAGCATTTATTCATTTGGAATGGTGTTTATATAGAGATTAAGAACCATCTGTAGGTTCATTGACTTTCTAACTCTCATGTCCATGTCGTACTGGAGCAAGTCATGGACCATGAGGTACTTTACATGCAGCCTCTCCTTAACCTCCATGGCCTGGCCCAGCAGTATTTAGAACTAGAGGAATAACAGTTTCTGTAAAAGGTTTTTTAAAAGGTGCTAGCCATGTGATGCAGCTCACTTTCATCTCAATGCAGCACCCAGTCTACAGGGCAGTCTGCAGGGCCTTATCTGATATCTGATTTAATTTGAGCTCATCCTACAACAAAGAAATGTATGGGTGACATGCATTTAGTTTATAATCTGAATTCATTCATAATCTGTTATGGAGGAGATAGGAATGAGCACAAATTACATTTTGGGGACAGGTACAGTAAGAAGTCATTTCTGAAAGAGAGGATCAAACCAAACCCTTTCTTGCAGATTAAGTGTTTGAGTGGCACAGAATTCTATTATCAGTTTACATGACACTTTTTTCATGTTCCAGTCTCAATTTTGGATCACTCAGATAACACCACCAATACAACTTACGCTGCCAGACAGTGTGACAAAATGCCATATTCTGGTAAAGTATTTACAGCGTTTGAATTTCTAATAGATCCATCAGTTTATGTTATTATTATTCTTTAAGTTATTACCTGTGGTTGTCTATGTGTCACATTCTTGATAGTAATATTCTACATTTTGAATCTTACAGCTTATTCCACTGTGAATATCTCCACCATGCAGCCTCCTGGTAAATTACATTAATTAATAACAAAAAATAAGTAAAATAATGCAAACAGAACTATTGAATCATGGGAAATGTATCAATGTATGTTGACATGCATCCTATGTCATTTCTAATTAGTTAAATATATATAGATCAGTCATTAAACCTTAAAATTGATCTGCATGTTAGAATGGCCCCTGGCAAGGGAGAGGTTTTTAGACAGCACATTAATATTAAAGATGTACATCACATCAGTTACCCAGGATCCAGAAGGCAGTGTTGGGAAGATTACTCTGGAACTGTAATTAATGACAATTTGAAGTAACCCTATTTAAAATGTAATAGTAGAGTAACTTTTCAATTACTAAATGAATGTAAAGTAACTAAATGGATTGCTTTTTGATTACTTTTGTAAATTACGAGCAAGTATTCTAAACCGTTAAACATTTTGAAATTTTGGAACCTGGCAGTGTACCTTCCAGAACCTTACATCTGTTCTAAACTTTGACTACTGCCAAACTCCTTAAAGGTTCCATGACTTTGTGAGATTACTTTACATTAATAAAAGTTCCCTGAGCCTGTCTATGTTCCTGCAGTGGCTAGAAATTGTGAAAGCGTGCTTTGGCCATTCTGCTTCACCATTCAGAGAGCAGCAGGTCAGACGGTCGGATCTGGAATTTGGCCCCTTATGTCGAGAATTTAGCACCCTCCCCTAAAAAGTAGCTCCACTGACCGTCATGGCTTGCAAATGACTTGCATTAAAGTTGCTCAGTTATTAGATCAGAAAATGAGCACAAATGTATTTTTATAGTTCCGTCACGCAAGCCTCTGAAGAACCAGCGGCTTAGTTTCAGTTTTTCTGGAAAAACGCAGACACGACTTCCTGTCCAAGCCAAACATTGTTGTTGGTGAATGGTGTTGATGACGTAAATTCCGTGAATGCCCACTCAACTCCGATAGGCTGCTCTCCTCCTCATCATTACCATTTAAAGTTACAGACACACAAATTCTTTCTTTTAGGTGTTTTTTATCCATTTGGCCCTGGTGACTGTTGGTGTAGTCATACAGATGATGGGAGCTGTCCTTTGATCCCTCTGTCAGAGTCATTCCACTTCTTCGGACTCACATACAGACAAATATTTGTACGTATAATGAAACTGATGTCACACTTCACACTGAATCAGGTACTGAGCAAAAAAAAAGATAATGTTGCAGAATATATACAGTATATACACACACACACACACACACAGTGCAGGTGTTTAAGTTGGTTGAGGTGGTGATGTGAGGTCTTGGTGAGGTGGTCAATGTATGTAACCAAATGCAAAAGTTAAGTTTTAAAGTTGTTTTCTTTGCTCTTTTATCTTTTTTCTTTTTTTATTTACTATAAATAATATCATAACACAATATTTCCTCTGTTTCAGGTGAACAACAATGGTCATCTGACATTTAACACAGCTTCAGGTGCCTTTAGACCTGATTGGTTTCCTTCTAGTCCTGTCAGAGACATCATTGCTCCGTTTTGGACAGATATTGACACCAGACAGAATGGGAACGTCTACTACCAGCAGTACACCAGTGGGGATGTACTACAAGCTGCTACACTCAACATCAACCAATACTTCCCTAACGTGACTTTTAATGCCTCCTGGGTCTTGGTTGCAACATGGGACAGGGTGGCCTACTATCCAACTACACCAACAGTAAGTTATGTTTCTAACATTAAGTACAATTTTTTAATTATTTGAATTTGTCTGCACTGATCAGCCACTCTTGTTATGAATATATTTCTTTAGACTGTAAGAGTGATCATGAGCAAATCATGTATACAGGGTCTTTACCTATTTTCAGATCCAGTAGGATGATTTCCTAAGCTAAAATATGTGGTACTTCCTAATAAATGATTTATTAGATGCTTTTTGATAAAATATTTAGAAAAGAAGACTTGCTGACAAATAAATGATCTTTTGCCTTCTAGGAATCCTCTTTCCAGGTGGTTTTCATTTCAGATGGCAGTCGCTCCTTTGTTCTGATGAACTATGGTGACATTGCTCCAGCACACAATGTTGAGGTAAGAAGTATGTTCTGGAATTCCAGTGTTTGCATGTGTGTTAGTGGTGACAGACTGTAGTATGAGCAACTTGCTCTTTTCTTTTGTTGTGTAAAGATTGGTTATGACACAGTTGGCTCCAGAAGCTATTGCTCACTTCGAGAGACCTTCTCAGGCAACTTTAGTTCTACTACCCTGAAGAATGTCAGCAATGTGAATGTCCCAGGTCGTTTTGCCTTCAGGACAGATCAAGGCTCAGGACAATGTCCAAAACAAGGTAGATAAAACATACTGACAAAAAAAACTAAGAAAAGTACATTATATTCTTATGCATTCTGTCTATATTGCTGTTAGCATGAGAAATAAGACTGTACATATTATAAACAAATCAATAAAAATTACTTTAAAAAATGTCTACATAACAATACAAATTAAGCACCAGACTATGAATGTCAAATCAGTGTAACGCGAGTGCAGACCTGGCGCTGCAGTGGCTCACTATCTCACTATTCTCTTCTCACAGGTAACACCACAACTGTCCCATCTCCTACACCCTGAATATATCTCAGTTTATGTGGTTTCCACGGTCACTGACTCTGACCATGTACAGATTGTGTTTCTGTGTGTATCCCTGTTCTCCAGACATGCTTGTAGATATGAGTTTTGTCTTTTGTGACTATTAACCTTAGACACTGATATCCGCTCCAAATGATGTATGTGATGTGTTGAAGCATAAAATCCACTATTGAGTGTCTTACATATATTTGCTCATGGGTCAGCTCATGGTAATTAGGAAAACTTAACTTCCATGCCTTCCACAGCTGAAAATAGGTCATTTTAGAAATCATCGAATTATAACCACTTTTATGTCCTTATAGAAGCCTCCACTGCTTTTAAATAATTTACGTTTTACATTTGCATGTCTTTATATAAATGTAATTAGTTTTACTGAACAGTAACATTTGTCTTTTATATCATTTCATTTCATTAGTTTCTCTTGTAATGTACTAACGAATAAATATGCTATATGTCTATGAAAATCGGTTCATTGATTCATTCAGTTTTATTATTATTATTATTATTATTGTTTTCATGTCTGAAATTAAGGCTATAAGTCGAATTTTTCTAAAAGCATCCACTTACAAGGAATGTTTTTAGAATGCACAAGGCATTGGTCCCTAGTACCCATCTCTTTAGTTGGAACAGTGAGATACAGTTAGGCTTTATGGGAACAATGTATGACAGTGGAATCTTCCTCAAAGGTACTTCAGTATCACCTGGATGACCTAACTGGTGTGAAATCTACCAGTTAAAATGTTTACGTGCATTCGGCATGTGGTGCAGTTGCTGAATTTAGACCCTGTCTGTATCTATCAAAATCACTGAAGGGAGAAAACAAGTGAACCACCTACAGGGTCTATTACAATTACAGTCTTTAACAATTTTAGGCCAATCTGGCCTTTCTGTTAAACACCATGTTGGACAAATCCATGATATTTACCAGTCTTATCTTATTCAAATCTGTCATTCAGTCAAATGTGTCACCTTGTGTCATCAGTGGGGACCCCTGTCCTGGGGTGTGAACTCGACAGAGATGGTGAAGAGATTTCTCAGGGAAAATAGCATCTTTCAAAAACTGCTGGTGTCCTTCTACCGCTTTTGCATTGAGAGCATCCTGTGCTACTGCCTCTGCGAGTGGTTTTCTAGCTGCACTACAGCTTGTGAAGACCAGGAAACCATCGGTTGTTCTCTACCCTCTCCGGACAAACAGCACAGCTCACGCTGCCTCAAGAGAGCACAAAACACCATAAAGGACTCCTTACATCCTTCTTGGCAGTGCAACTTTTGTTTGGTCTCCAGACTGGGAGGAAATACAAGACAGACACCCGGTTCGCAGTAGCAGTCTACCCTGCGCTTCTCCGTGGCCTGAATGCTTTGTATGTCTTTGTGTCAAGGCTTAATTGTATTTTATTTTTTACTGAAATAAAGAGAAAATTCCCCTCCTCTTTACCAGAGCCATATTTAAACACAATAACCAGTCAGTGTGTAACAGTGGAAGAACAATTTATTGCAGAATTTCAAATAAACCAGACACACACAAATCCTGATAATTATTTTACAGTTTTATTTGACAAAATATTTGTCAGATAGGGATTCTATGAGCATAAAAAAAAACTCAAACCAAAATTAACATTTCATGTGTTTAAAGATATTCATATTAATAAATAGTTAAATTAAACACAGCAAAAATATAAATAAAGTATAAAAAGGCCATTTCAAAAAACAATGAGAACGCTTTACATAAATTTACAACAGTTTAGACAATGTAAACAGGACAGAGCTATTCTTTGTCCACTGCAGGACAGTTGGCTCTCAGTCCCAATCTGCCTCTCTTCCTCCTTCTCCTGGTCCTCGGGAATGACTGTCTGCCTGGTTTCCCTAGAAAGGATGGCAGAAAAAGAATTACTATGAACACTGTATTATTTGATAATTACTAAGAACAGGTTTTGGATGTTCTCTTGTTATCTTCCACATATTTTCTGTGATCAAGATATACAACACACTGGACCATATGAGAGAACATTTTGCTTTAGCTCCACATGCAAAGGTATACATTTGTTAACAATGTTCAAATTATCCACCCCACACCCACAGAACCTACTTCTGTCAATTCTACTACCACAGAATTATAGCAGAACAAGAGGACGGGACAGACGACCTGTTCAAAAGGATAAAAGCAGGTCTGGACAGTTTTAGTCAGCAGACCAAATGAAAGCCCATGTTCTAATGAGTGTCTCTCAGTCCCAATCTGCCTCTCCTCCTCCATCTTATCCAGCAGTGCCACCATGTGGCTACAGGATTACTGAATGTGTGTAAGAGTTGGAGGTTTATTGTTATGTTTGCTGTTGGTGAATAACCATGCGGACTCTCGACACGCGGTCTGATTCTTTTTCTCTTTATTTCCGTATACCCAGAATCCCTTACAGCAACACCCACAACCTGGAACATATGTAACATATGTAACATACGAACCCTGACCCAATCATGGACTGCCAGACAGGAAGGAGTCACCTTCCGTCGGCGATCAAAGGACTGCTTCATCCGGCGCTGAGAAGTCGAAACCCTGTGGCGCAGGGCCGCTGCAGTAAGCGGAGGAGGCTGTGGCCACAGCCGGTCTAATGGAAGCTGCAGCTCCCTACCCAGCATGAGGAGAGCTGGGGAGACGCCAGTGGTGGAATGGAGAGATGATCTGTAATGAAGCAGGGAGACGTAGAACAGCCTCCACGTTAGAATTTAAGGGTGTGATTCCCTCTCCAGACAGGCGAAAGCCCACAAAATCGACCGCTGACACAGTGAAGACACATTTGTCCCCATTCAGTGTAAGATTGTGACCTGCCAGGATCTTGAAGACGCGGTCCAGGTGCTCATCATGTGATGCGAGGGTTGGACCAGGCACCACAATGTCATCCAGATAATTCACTACCCCCGAAACTGCAGCAAAGATGGTGGACATGATTTTCTGGAAGCAGCTAGGGGCAGAGCTGAGGCCGAAAGGCATCCTAGTATAGTGGAAGACGCCCATGTGTGTGACAAAAGCAGTCAGGTTGCGGCTCTCAGGATGCAGCGGAACCTGGACATAACCCTGTCGAAGGTCTAGTTTGGAGAAGACAGTAGACCCATGGAATTTAGTGGCCAGCTCCTCCACAGTAGGCAACAGCTGTGTTGACCGACCTTAGATCCACGCACGGCCGCAGAGTCCCGGACTTCTTCCGTGCCAGCACCAGGTTGGAGACCCAGGGTGAAGCATCAATCCGCTCAATTATGCCCAGCTCGAGCAGGTTGTTGAGTTCCGCAGTGACTTCTTCACGAAGAGCCAGAGGAAGGCGGCGCAATGGCTGAATGGCCGGTCGCACGTCTGGTTTGAGCAAGGGCTGGTGGTTAAATGCGGTGAGGCAGCCCAGGCCAGTGAACAGAGAGGGCCAGCTTTGCTGCCAGGGTGAGCCCACCGTGAGAATGGTGGCACCATCCACATCAATCAGTGAAAAGCCCAGACTGCTGAACAAGTCCAGACCCATTAGGTTAGCCCCGTGGCGCGAGACGTGAAAAGTAAAAGACGGTAAAGTTACACTCTGATACTGAAGTGGTAGGGAAACTGTGCCTACTATGTCTATTTTGGAATTCCCATACCCACTCAGGGCTCACAGTCAGGGTGGAGACGGAGAACAGATCTTGTTCAGCGCCGTGCGGAGGTGGAGCAGCAGCCGCCGCGTTCCACTCACAAGGCCGCGCGTCACCATCATCCTTCTCGGCCTCCAGGGCTCTTCAGCCCGGTGGAGCCCGAATTCGTCTCGGGGAGGAGCGCTCATGGTGATGAAAAAAGGGTTAATAACACAACAGTGATATGCAACAACAATATCCTGAAAGAAAAAGCAAGTTAAAATTATAAGTTATAAGATGCAATAAAATTAACAATAAAAAAGTAGCAGTTCGTGATGAAAAAGTCGTGAAAAAAGCCTTGAAAGCGAGCAGCCGCAAGCAGTCAAGTGAGGTTGGCAAGCATCTGAAACTTTTTAACAAGTTTTGTTTAATTAAGAGCTCCTCGGCCAATCAGGATTCTGTGTTTTTTTTTACAGTAGTCATGGTAACCTGTCATGTCTGAACATGTTGGCGGGGTTTTTTGTTTGTGTGTTTTTTTATAAATTCATTTTTTTGCCCATCCACAGTCTACTTTTTTCCCCAACTGTTAAATTAGTGTACATTTAGTGTACATTTGCGCCTTCTGCTGACACAGTTTTGTCATGACTTTAGTTTAATAAAATCAGGAGCTGAGGTTATGACATATAAATACATATATATATATATACACACACACACACACACACACACACAGAGACTACAGGCAGCTCAGCAGACGGCTCAGTGTGTGTGTATATATGTGTGTGTGTGTGTGTGTGTGTGTGTATATATATATATATATACACACACACACACACACACACAATACAGGCCAAAAGTTTGATCACATCTTCTCCTTCAATGTGTTTTCTTCATGAAATCTTTCACTTCATGTGTCACTTAATGACATTTTTCAAAACAACACCATTCCCGTTTCAACCCCGAAGGCTGTCAGCAATGTTAATGTCCCTGGACGATTAGCATTCAGGACAGACCAAAGTTCAGGGAAATGGTGAAATCTATTTATCCTTTATAATTTTTTACATATAAAATCTAAAAATACTAAGCCAATCTACATATATTTAGTTATGTAGATTATGTTGAATTCTCTCATTTTACATCTACAAATACAACAGCAAGCACTACACAGATGACCAGTACCACCACCACATCTGGTAAAGTATTTTGAGTTTGAGTCAGAATAGCAACATATTCACCTCATCTCTGTTAAATGAAAACAAATGTTATGAACAGACCAAACAAATGCATTATGGTTTATAATGAAATACTGCATTGCAGCATTGTATGTGAATTAAATGAAGAAAGGTAATCAAACAATTTAAGGAACTGCTAAAGAATTGCAATGATAGAGGTGTTTAGCTTCTTTACTGGAATGAAGTAGTTGGCTTTCACTCTTAAGATTGATGTCACGTATAAAATGTTATATTAAGATTTTGTTAATCACTAATCTTCCACCATATCCTCCAGTGCAACATCTACCACCAGTTTGGACATATTTCAGAGCTGCAACATCACTCGAGTGCCCAAAAGCACAAGGTGTGCAATACTCAGAGACATGGCCAAGGTAAGAAAGGCTGAAAGATGACCACCACTGAACAAGACACACAAGCTGAAACGTCAAGACTGGGCCAAGAAATATCTCAAGACTGATTTTTCTAAGGTTTTATGGACTGATGAAATCAGAGTGAGTCTTGATGGGCCAGATGGATGGGCCCGTGGCTGGATTGGTAAAGGGCAGAGAGCTCCAGTCTGACTCAGACGCCAGCAAGGTGGAGGTGGAGTACTGGTTTGGGCTGGTATCATCAAAGATGAGCTTGAGGGGCCTTTTCGGGTTGAGGATGGAGTCAAGCTCAACTCCCAGTCCTACTGCCAGTTTCTGGTACAGGAAGAAGTCTGCATCCTTCAAGAAAAACATGATTTTCATGCAGGACAATGCTCCATCACATGCGTCCAAGTACTTTACTTTACTTTATTTAGCAGACGCTTTTATCCAAAGCGACTTACAAGAGGAAGACACCAGCAATTCTCGTTCGATTTCTATAGAATATTGAGTTCACAAACTAAGAGCCCTGATAAGGCTTAGACTTGTCAGTGAAGAGCATGCTCAGAGAACTCCACAGCGTGGCTGGCAAGAAAGGGTATAAAAGAAGAAAAACTAATGACATGGCCTCCTTGTTCACCTGATCTGAACCTCATTGAGAACCTGTGGTCCATCATCAAATGTGAGATTTACAAGGAGGGAAAACAGTACACCTCTCTGAACAGTGTCTGGGAGGCTGTGGTTGCTGCTGCACACAATGTTGATGGTGAACAGATCAAAACACTGACAGAATCCATGGATGGCAGGCTTTTGAGTGTCCTTGCAAAGAAAGGTGGCTATATTGGTCGCTGATTTGTTTTTGTTTTGTTTTTGAATGTCAGAAATGTATATTTGTGAATGTGGAGATGGTATATTGGTTTCACTGGTAAAAATAAATAATTGAAATGGGTATATATTTGTTTTTTGTTAAGTTGCCTAATAATTATGCACAGTAATAGTCACCTGCACACACAGATATCCCCCTAAAATAGCTAAAAATAAAAACAAACTAAAAACTACTTCCAAAAACATTCAGCTTTGATATTAATGAGTTTTTTGGGTTCATTGAGAACATGGTTGTTGTTCAATAATAAAATTATTCCTCAAAAATACAACTTGCCTAATAATTCTGCACTCCCTGTATTTATGTTTGCCTCATTTGTTTGTCTCTATTTATGCCCCCCAATTTGAATCACACAGCTTCCACCACATCCACCAGAGTAACATCTACACCCACTACCACAACCACCTTGCAGCCTTCTGGTAAAGTATTTGACATTTAACATTTTCATGTCAAACTATTCATTTAAATTATATGTCTGACCCCGAGACATCCTCATCGTAAAACTCTAGTTTCTGTGTATTTAAGGACAGTGTAATTACTATTCTGAATGTGAGGCGACGTTGCCCCTGGCCCATCCGGGTGGCCCTAGTTCACTGTTTGGCTGTCCTAATGACCCACATGTCTTTTCTATTTGGTTTGGTAATTAGAACTGATTTGCTTTTTAGCTCAATCTCGTGTGGGTTTCTTGACCCTGCTGTACGCCACATATTGTGTGTTTTACTTTGTATTTCCAGCCCATGAGTCATGTTCACTTTTGTTTATTACAAGTCACCACTTTGCACCATGTGCTTCCTCCTTCAAGCATAGTGGCATGGTACTTAATGTTCTCAATGTAACACTATGCAATACAATGTTATCGATTAGTTGCTTTTTATTATTTTCCGTGGTGGTCCTCTGCCTCTAAGATGTCATGTCCAACCAATTTGGCTCTGGAACATCCCCTGGCATACAATGTTGGTGAGATGATTTCAACATCGTCTACCCCCAACACTGAGCTGTTCATCGAGTCATGTAGTTCGTCTCTGTCATGATCCGGTCCGGAAGGGGTAGACGATCCGGTTTCACTGTTGTCCTGTGTCCTGTTCTGCACCATTAAACCCCTGTATCGTGACGTTGTGCGATTGCGTCCTTTTTCCTCATCATCTCGTCACCTCTTCGTCCTCCTCTGTTCACCTGCCTCGTCATGCCTAAAGGTTGTTACAGTCTCCATATGACAGCTCCAACTACCCAGATTCATACTACTTCATTAATAATGGGTGAGAGAAGCCAACTTTCAGACTACTGTTCTCTTCAATATTATGTACAGTAGCATACGCTAGACGGAGAATTCAGAATCATAATATGCTGATCACACAGATGCATCACAGACAACACTGCACAGATCTACACCTCCAATCTCCTTACCAACAACGACCAGGTAACACCTTACCAGAACTATTGTTTTTTACTCTAATTACTGTGTATAGCAGAGTTAGTTATCACCAGAGTGATGTTTCAACAAATAGGTGTTCATCCAATGCATGGCTGAGAATCCCAACAGCAGGTGCTCCCAGGGTTGCATCAGTGCCAATGATCCCTATTCAGAGTATCTTCACAAGAGACAAGCACCTCTTCACACTACTAGTCACATGATCTCTCAGGGGCCTTTGAGAATCAGGCGGAGCATACCCAGTTCTGAGAAAACCATTTTCAGGAGGTTACGTTTTAACAGCAAGGCTCTTTGGCTCATAACCCTCATGGGTTCAGCCTTTTATGTACTGGGGGTGTAAAGCCTCTGTTGTCAATCAGAAAATCAGAGTCATTAGTCAGAGTCACTAGGCTGAACATTCCTTCAAAGACAGAACTATTGTGAAACTCAGTTTTATCATCATAAATGAATACTCATTCACTTCTGTTATGTAGCGTCTTGCCCAAGACTGAACCTGGACATGAACATTGTTTTTGTTGGAGGATGTCTTGTGGCAGCCATTGCTATGGAGTGGTAATCTACAAGACAAGAGGCTCATATGCCAGCATTCTACCTAATTCTATGCTTTCAGTGCTAACAGTCTAATTTTTCTTTATTTCTGAAATCATTTATTCTGACAATAGTTTGAATACAGCAATTAAACTGCATCAGAAGAGCCTCCTGCATCGTGCTCGACCCCTCACATCCATCACATGAACTTTTTACACTCCTCCCATCCGGCAGACGCTACCGCAGCATCAGGTCTCGATCCTCCAGGATGCGTGATAGCTTCTTCCCACAAGCCATCAGGCTCCTGAACACACTAACTGCGCTCATACTTCCCCCCACACACACTCGCACTGTGGACTAACTCTGTTGCACCTCTGCACTTTATACCTCATTGCTGCAAATATGCACACGCTGCTATACGGACTACCTCTTCTTGTTGCACTGAAACCAATAACTGTACTATCACTACTGCTGTTTATTTGCACAGTCTAAACATGTATATATCACTGGTCACTTTTTAACACTTCATTTTTAGCTAAATTGTATATTCTGTATCCTATTTATTTATATATTGTATTTCATGTGACGCATCTGTTTTCTGTTTTTTTGTTGTCTACTTTTATGTTGCACTGTAAACTGGAGCCACGTCTTCTCATCTCTCTGTATATCTGCACAATATATAGAAGAGATGACAATAAAGGTTACTTGAACTTGAAACCATTTGCTGTTAATTGATTTAGTTTACTTTGCTCCATAGAAGATTTGGATAATTATTTAGATTATCTTATTATTTTATGTTGTGTACACGTACCTACAAATACTTTGTATTTTATAGGAATAATTCAACTTATGTCTTGTTTAAGGATAGACTTTATAGCATTTATACTGTAGGTAACACTGAAATGAAAATACAATGGCAAAATTATTGAAATCTGGTCTGGTTTCCTACATCAAAGTTTCACTCCTCTCTGTCAATTAATGAATGTTAATTTTGAACCAGTAATTATTACATGAACAATATGAAACAATTGAAAATTAATAAACAGAAACTAATTAAAACCATATTTGTCAGTCTGGTTGATACAGCTGGTTTGTCCTTTATTATAATAAATAATGACTTATTCTCTACTATGTAAAGTAAGCATTGTTGTCTATTTTCTGTTATCTAGAGGCTAGACCATGTCTGAAAAGGGACATGAGCATTTTTTGGAGGATGTCTTTTGGCTGCTAAGTTCCCTGCATCAACTGATTCCATGTTAGAATGTTAAAGAATTCATTCTGTGCGTGTTTTGGTTAAAGTTGTAATTAAGTACAGATATAGCTATTCAATCCTGGCTTGTGTGCAGACTTAAATGCTCTTGTCTAAATGCTGTTGTCATGGGTTTCCTCTGGGTTCTCTGTCACCCAAAGTCATGTGCACTAGGTGAATTGCCAGTGGACTGGCAAACTGTGCCCAGTGTACCAGGATGGGCTCTGGCAGCTGCAATCCTGAGTAGGACTAAGCATTTATGGAAAGTGAATGAGAACGGACGTAATTCCTATGTCAGCCAGCAGAAGTCACTATGTCAACAGTATTAAGGCTCTGTTCTTCCTGAGGATTCTGGGTAATGGGTATCTAACAGGCACCAGACATTAGAGAACGGTGGACAACCTTTTCAGCACTATAAAGGGTTAAATTAATTACATTCCATCTTGCAGTCAGTCCCATGTGGGTCTTTCTGCATGGCCAGGTCACACAAAATTATCTTGCATTGCAACAGTCACATCATATGCTATTTGACCTTTGACTCAAATAAATTGATTTTTGGTGATTTTGTAGTGCATTTGTCAAAGTAATGGACCTTCAACCAACAACAAATTGAGTGTTTTAAAGGAGATTTTAAAGTGCAATGCAATCAGAACTGAACACAGTGGAATCCTTGAATATTTAGAAATAACAGCATATCCTAATCCCCTCTCAGCTTCATAGCTGGAAAAAAGCTGTTGGAGGGATCTCATTAGAAACTGTTTAGGTAGAGATGAAAGGATAGCAGGTGACAGGGCAGGGGGTTAAGAAGGCACATCATGGCTGCCTGCCATGGCTATCTGCCAATCATATTGCACATGATAAAACCTTTGCAAAATGTTATACTGTATATAATTATTTTTTTTTTAAATATCACTCTTCTCCGATCCTCATACCTGTAGAAAGCCATCCAGTGTCAGAAAACAATAATAATCTAAATAATTCTAACATGTGCTTCTATTGTGCTGCTAACTCGGTAAACTGTAAAATCAAATACAATTGTATAAATAATATTTAACACTGTAAGGCATGCATGCTAGGTGCATTGGCAACTCTGAAAAATGAATAAATTGGGATGTTCACCTGCCATAAATTTCAGATTGAACATATTTCTGTGATCTCTCTAGCAGAGATCACAGTTATACTGTATATGATATTTGTGTATAATTAAATATATTAAAAATTGTATCTTATCTATCTACATCTATATTATACACCCATTTTCACACGTATTGTGCCAGTGCTTGAGAGGCTTTGGACCGGATTTTTATTTGATTTTATCTGAACCTACTATTAATAATAATAATAATAATAATCATTAATGTGGGTGTGCTAAGGTTTAGGCTCATGTTGAAATGTCCTTGTTTTTCTACTGAAGAATTATTTAAAGGGTTTGAAAAGAAAAACGAAATACAGAATTATAAATAGTCACCGACAACGTTTGAAGTAATGTTTTATTTATCTGTGTGCTGTTATTACACCAACTCACGCGCATGCGCGCTGTTCCGTGTTGATTTAAAGGGGCGCGCTTTGCGTGCGCTTTCCGCCCAGGCACGTACCAACGTCACCGGCGCGCACCGACTTTCCTGGGGAGCAGGAAACGGGAGGAAACCGGGAAAGGGACGGCTTCCACCGAGCCGGGATTAAATGCAGCCCTTGTCGGATATACTCGCCGCAACGCGCCCGGAAACGATGTGATCGCGGGAGGGCGCGACTCCGAACGTGGCTTTGGAGAGTTTTTTTTTTTTTTTTTTTGTCAGGGTTTATTTTGGCCACCGGTCAATCCGCTTCTCTTCGGCTTGGTGACGCGGCTCGTCGGCGGACAGGAAAACTCCGAGAAGTTCCGTCCGGATGCCTAATTTCTCCACAACTTCGCCTTAAGTCCCGAAATACGCTTCGGGCCGGGGCGTCCTGCACACTTTCGGGCCCGGGAGAATATTCCGGCCAGGTACTGGCTAAAGAGTTAGCCGGTTAGCAGCCAGGCTAACCTCGGGTAGCCGTTAGCTTGGAGTTGAAGTTAGCACTAAGCTACGCCTTCGCTCCCTTCCAGCCGTTCTCTCGGCGGCCGGCGTTGCGGTCGCGCTGCGGGCGAACGCCGCGCGTAATTATGGTCGAAAGTTAACGCAGGTCTCGCACGTCTGCGCCCGCTCAGCCCCCGCCGGAGTAGAATGCAGCGCGTCCCGATAGCAGGCTAGCCGCTCCGGACCGGGGTAATTGTCTGATGCTGGTCCGCCTTGTGCGGCCTTTTCGGGTTTTTTTGGAGAACGCTCAGCCTGCCCGGCGCCTCTCACCCAGCTGCGGGACGCCGCCGTTGCATGGCCGGGAGCTCACCGTTACTTTCGAGGCCGACGAGGCAGTAGGTAAACTGGATTCCGATCAGTCCGGAGATTACAGGACTGCCGGCTGCAACAAAAGGAAAGTGGACGCGACTGACATCCCCGCTATTCTGTCAAGGTAAACGGGTCTATAATAAGACTTCGGTGTGTTTTTGTATATATTCTATTCTGTTGCATATTGTACGCTGTCAATATCGAAATGGTCGCTGTCGCTCGATTTTTCAGTGCAATTGCTTGTTTAGGAATGAATATAGATCCTACTTTTGATTATGTAGAAGCCACACAACAATGGCGTATTGTGTTATGCCGTCGTTATTTCATTCACCCTACGTGTCAAAACCATAAAAGTTTGGGAGGGAAAAAAGCAATCGCTTTGCTTTGGGTTGCCAGGTTATAGAATAATTTTTGTTCTTTTAAAGTAATTAAATTTTGTGTTGTTGCTGAACTATTTCGAAATGCAAAGCAAGGTTTAAAATGCCGTGGAGACACATGTGGCCATCTCTAGATTTCAAAGTAATGATTTTGGGATTGATTTCACCTTTGACCCTATTGACGCGACTGAACAGTTCGGCCCCCAGTTGACCAATCGTCGTGTGTGTGGTATGGATTTGGTGGCGATAAGGGCAGGTAACGGTAACGACGTTGGATGCGATGCGGATGGCAGGCATCCTGCTAGTGCCATCTGTCAATCCGTCTCGTGCCTTCCAAAGTAAACCCCTCCCCCTCCAGCCATTTCTATTGTAGAGCTGTTGTCGCCTGACCTGGTTATGAGCGCGCACTTATGACCCAGACCATCTCTCTCTTGTGAAATGAGTTTTTTTTTTTTTTTTTTTTTTTTTATTCCTGCAGCTTTGTAACGCTTTGTTACGTTTTTGTTTGGCTGTCTGAAGGCTGATGCCAGGCGTTTTGGATCACCCTCGGCATCCTAGACTCACTACCTTCGTACAAATCTTTGCAGATGATTTGAGGATAGTCACCTGTATGGTATTGTAAGAGGTATTAGTTATGAATGTGGTGTCTTATTATAATTAATAAGTGTTGTATTACAAAAAATGATAGCAAAAATTTGTGCGAATTGGAGACACTGGTTTGGAAGGATTAAGTAAGAGCTTATGAAATGTCAGGTTTGTGGATGGCCAAGGGTTGTTGGTGTGTGGGACGGTTTGAGCCAATGTCAAACAAGGTGCTGAAAAACTTGTTTGTGTCAGAAAAATGAGCACTCTTGACTGCTGAAAGCTCCAGATGTCAAGCCTAGACCATGGAGCAACTGAAGAATGTTCTCTGACCCCCCCCCCCCCCCCCCCCCCCCTACCTGGGAATGGCAGTGGAATGCACTATTGGCTGTGCTGGAAAAGTTTGGTCCTCTCATTCAGGGCCGTGCCCTCAAAATTCATATAGCATGCTGCTAGATTATATTTTGTCCCTCTGTGCTTCACTTTTCCACTACTTTTTGCTGTACTTATTAATTAATTATTACTTATTAATAATTAATTATTCATAAGATGTTTATAAACATACAAATAGTCTTTATGTGTCTGCTGTGATTCTTGCATTCTTGCACACTACACACTCATTCTACAATAATTTTACTGTTCATGAATGATTTTTTGGACTTTATAAGCCATTGACCACTGCAAAATGAATTCGTTTTTATTCGGTTTTTGAGGTACATCCTGATTCACATCGTGTTTTCAAGCTTCATATTTCTCCCTCCCCCATAACTCTGCTTTTGTTTGCTGCAGATGATGTGCGAGGTGATGCCCACGATAAGTGAGGCGGAGGTCGGCCCAGGAGGTGGTGGACGCGGGTCCGGATTACCCCTGCAGTCGGACTCTGAGGGCCACTTTGAGTCTCTCATGGTGTCCATGCTGGAGGAAAGGGACCGGCTGCTGGACACACTCAGAGAGACCCAAGAGAACTTGTGCTTGTCCCAGAGCAAGCTTCATGAAGTCAGCCACGAGCGGGACTCTTTGCAGAGACAACTCAACACGGCCCTACCCCAAGTAAGTGTTCGCGTTGAGGCCATTTACGGAGGTGGGGGGGTTTACTCCATTCGTTTTCCTCAGCAGATGGCCCAAATGACTAAGATGCAATCGGATCTACAAGGGGGAGGCTTGAATTGCATGTATTGTCTTGACTTGTGTCCCTGAGGATTTTCAGTTTAAAGTCAGTCACCTTTGCTTCGCTCAACTTGTCCATCTTGATGCTTAACTTCTGTGGATGCTTAGGTCTTTTACGTGCACAGAAATATCTGCTCCCATCACAGTGATTAGATAAGCGCGATAAAGGGATTGCAGAACGATGATGAATAGCTTTAATTATCTTTCCAACTGCTGCTAATTGCATCACATAGCCTGCCAAAATGAGCCCAGTGACTCTTATTCCTGCTGCCTGGAATCTTTGGCGCAACACAAGAAGTTGCTTTTGAGCTGCAGGCTTTGCTATTATCTGTAATCACTCACTCCAGGTAATAATTACGATTCAGTTCCATCAATGCGAAGCGTGCACAGCAGGGATTCTGGACCGTTCAATCGCACAACCGGCGAATAGAAGATCGAATGCTATTCTATTGTGCGCATACGCTGTGATCAATGAGCGCAGACATGATGCCACGTGAACCCAAATGCACTGCGGTACGAGAGTCGGAAGTATATTTTCACAGGAGAAACCAAAGTATATTTTCAGTTGGTTTTTCAAGAGTCTCCTCTTTTTACCTTTATCAAGGCCACTTCATGAGCTGCTCTTTAACGTAAAGGAATGAAAAGTGAGTGTTCAGCATAAACCTTCAGGACTGTTTGCAAAGCCATCCCCGCTTTCTGATGTACGGTGGTCCTGACGCCTTAAACATTTTGCTTGTTTTGTGAACACATTCACACACCTTTTTCCCTTTATAGCAGCAGGTTACTGCTTGTTTTTATTGCAAAGATAAGACCAAGTATCTCTGGAATGTAGAGTTTGATAAAGCAGAAAATTAACGGGGTGTTGTCATAATTTGCATGTCTGATTAGGATTTTATCACTTGCATTATCCTTTGTGTATGTGTAGGATTTACTTAACAGATGGTTGCAATGATGTAATCTTATTGAATGAGGCATCTGAGTACCTTTTGAGTTCTGATAGTCTAAGCTGCTCTTACACAGCGTTTGACATGTTGCTCTTGAACGTCTTGGTAACGTCTAGGTGTTGTGGTGGAACGGAGTTCCCTCTCGTGTACTTGCATGTTTTGTAACCATTTTATATTGTGCGACTCAAACATGAGTGCTTATGGGAATGCTAATGAAAGCCATTTGATTACAGCTGTAAAGTGTTGCTTGGAATAATTTCTGCTTGTGGTTTGGATGTGTTTGGCTCTTGGGTCTGTTTTGGAACAAGGTTGTGTGATTTAGACCTGTGCAACAGAGAGCAGCTTGACTCAAGTGGGACATGAAAGAGCTGAATCAGGTGTTGTGCTCAAACTTGGGCTGCAACTATCGAATATTTTTGTAATAGAGTACTGATTTTTTTTTTTCCATCGAGTGCTCTGATAAATCATGATAGTTTCTTTTCTTAAACAACCATTTCAATAGTGTGTAATGCAAAAAAAAAAAGTTTTTGTTAAAAAAAAACACATACATCTTCACAAACAAAGGTTAAGTGTCCTTTGTTTTATTTAAAAAAAAGAAAAAAAGTGGTGTACACCATGCTATGTACAATGGTACAAAAGAGTAAAAAGAAAATATAAGTATTTCTTCAACAGTTTGTTTATCTGTATCCAATTTCCAACAGATTTTGAAATAATCAGCCTTTGAATTTAAAACACTGTTTCAATACCAAAAGAAAATCAATTTTTAAATGCCCAGCCCTATAACACAGGATACATATCAGTAAGCAATCATAACAATATGATACCTTGAAGCTTGAATGCAGTTCAAATGAGGATGCTTTTTCGGATGCTGCATCATTTTGCACTCCGATATCTTCATTTGCCACCATTGCCAGAAAGCGTAAAATAAAAAAGAAAAGTAAAAAAAGTGAAGTGATTGTCACATGTGATTCACAGCAGCACAGCACACGGTGCACACTGTGAAATTTGTCCTCTGCATTTAACCCATCACTCTGAGTGAGCAGTGGGCAGCCATGACAAGTGCCCGGGGAGCAGTGTGTGGGGACGGTGCTTTGCTCAGTGGCACCTTGGCGGATCAGGTTTCGAACCGGCAACCTTCTGACAACAGGGCCGCTTCCTTAACCGCTAGGCCACCACTGCCCCAAAACGCCAGACTGCGCCCGGGATTCGAACCTCATGCCCACGGACTGCGAGACTGGAGACTGGTGATATTACCCCTGAGCTACCCGAAATGTGTGTGTGTGTGGGGATGGTGCTTTGCTCAGTGGCACCATGGCGGTTTGGTATTCAAACCCAAAACCTTCTGATTATGGGTTTGCTTCCTTACCCGCTAAGCCACCACTGCCCCTAAAGTGCATCCAAGGTGATAATCAATCCCAGGGTCCCTCAGGCCAAAGGCTCACATCCTAACAGCTCGACTACAGAAGAACCGTTCTTATAGTCTACAAAGCTAGAGTGATACGATAGTAGATGACTAATTGAGCGAAGCCTCGAGGCAATGAATTTACCTCTAATGTTTTTTGTATTCGAATCATTCAAGTTACTTGAGTAATCATTTCAGCACTAGCTCAAACCCACAGGCATTATTGACTTCACTGTTTCATGCAAATTGCATTTCCAATACAAGTTGAATGGCGCTCACACGTATTTTGGTCCTTCTTGAAGGGCTAGACTGATAAAGCTCTCAATCCAAAAATAGATATCTGCTCCATAGATATTTCATAGAATCCCTTTTGTTTTGCATTTCAGGTTTAGACACACACACACACACATACACACACAGTACAGGTCAAAGGTTTGGACACACCTTCTCGTTCAATGTTTTTTCTTTATTTTTATGACCATTTACATTGGTAGATTCTCACCGAAGGCATCAAAACTATGAATGAACACGTGTTATGTACTTTTTATGTACATTTTTATTTGTTGTAGAATTAACTAATAGTAGTATTTCTTTGTGCAGACAGTAACCTTTTACCTTCTTGACTTTTTTTAAATCCCCCCCCCTTCTTCACTTTGTCCTGAAGCTTTTTGTCACACGTTCTTCAATTCTGCCAACAATCAGATTCCCTTTCATTCCCTTCCGCAACGTTGCACCTCATGGCCTTAATATAGTTTTGCGGAATGTCTGGTATTATTTAACAGTAACAGTGATATGATTTGACTCTTAAATTACTTTTGACTGGTGCATGCACATTAAAACTGATTGACCTAATTAAGAGAAGTTTGCATTTTTGAGGATTCTTTGTTTAATATTTCTTTTCCTGTGTCTGATTTATGTTTTAGCCTCTCCTGTACTTTACTCTGGACTGTCTTGCTTAATATGATCGCCCAGGGATTTTCATGATTTGATTCTTTATCTTTTGTTGTTATAGGTGAGAACAGGAATGACGAGTGATTTGTGGACAGTGTTAAAAAATAATAATTAATAGGCACCTTATCAACTCTAGTTATTTCAAGCTATTTCAATCAAAGTTTATGTTCACTTATATAAAATAATACTCAGAGTATAATGTGCAAAAAATGTGAACATTCCATCCTTTTAAACTAATTAATGGCTATAGGGCAAGTCTATGGAAAATGAAACCAAAATGCTAAAATAATTCTGCAATATTTGCACTTTTACTTGCCCTAATATTTGATTGGTATCGGAGATGGGTACTCAGATGATGTTAAACATTTAATTTCAGACATTTGAAACAGTTCCCCCTTTGTTGTAAGATTTTTACTTATTTCAATGCAATTCTATGCAAACGTTATCATAACCCAGACATTAAAAGTTCCGCTTATAGGTGTTATATTAAAGAGTGCATCAGGCTTAATTAAAATATTCATACAATGGATCATATTTTATCTCATAGTACTGGCTATCCTATGTTAAACCTAACAGCACTCGTGTAGCTGTTAGACCAGTGACATTGTTGTCCCGTGCATCACGTCCTGTGAATCACACAATCTTGGTCATTTTAGTTGCATATATTGGTATTGCATAAACATTATTGTACAGTTTTGACACCATTATTCATTGAAATATTTAAAAGTAACTATCAAAATGTCCGTGCATCGTGTAGAGAATTGTCCACTTTTGTTAACAATGTCAATTCAGTTCACCCCTAGCGTGTAGCTGGGTCTTATTTTTGCGGGGTGAAATCTGTACCAGTGTGTGACCAGGGAGACAATTTTAAAAAATATTCTCAATGAGCTAAACCTATGTAGTTGCTCATCTCTGTAGGTTTGTTAATTTTTTTTTTTTTTTTTTTTTGGTAAAACATTGCTGTGGATGCCTTCTGTGTAAATTGACCTCAGGGGGAAATGTCTAGGCTGGTCCGTGTGTGAAGCATGTGCATGATCTCAATCATCCTTCCTGTTCCGCTCTGAGAGACTTTTTTTAAATACGTTTTTGAAATGTTTCCCCCTTTCTGGCTCCCTTCCGGAGAAAGTAAGGTTTCGTTTAAAGCCTCCCTCCGTCTCATCTGCCTCTTTTTCTCCCCCTTCCTTGTGTTCCTCCCCTGGAGAGAACAGCCCTCGTGTGGAATGCACAAACATTCCAGGGTGGCATGCTGACACGTACGGTGCGTCTGATGCATCCCAGGCAAGTCTCCGTGGTGGGGCTTCGGTTCATCCTTTTTTCATCTGCTTTGTCTTTTTATGGGCTTCTTTTTGCCCAGTAGTCCCTTTTTAATTTTTCCTTTTTCCAACCAGTCACAATGTTTACACCAGGAGGTGGAGGTGGCCAGTTCCCAGGGTGGACCGTGCATGTTTTTTCCACCCCTCTTCTTTTGGTTAGGCTAATTTGGCCGTTTGCTGTGTTTAATTAATTTGTCTGATTTGTCTCTCTGTGCTGGTGAATTAAGCTACAATTCACTATTCTTTTGATCCAGAAATAACGTCAAGTGGTAATAAAGGACGAAATAAATCAGAAATGTCACAGAAAAATACGTCCCCTCTCCTCCACTTTGTCCACCTTTCTTCAGATGTTCTCACTTCCATTTTTACCAGCATTCCCCTCTGATTCTCCCTGGTTCCTTGTTGAACACACATCACACTAAATGGAAAGTCTGGAAAGTGCAGTCCCCTGCTTTCTCCAGGGTTTGGAAGAATGAGGAATGTTTGCCAGGGGTGAAGTAGGTGGGGCAGTGGTGGCGTAGCGGTGAATGAAGTGGCCCCGTAATCAGTCCGTCAAGTACCGTCCCCACACACTGCTCCCCGGGCGCCTGTCATGGCTGCCCAACGCTCACCAAGGGTGATGGTTAAAAGCAGAGGACACATTTCACTGTGTCACCGTGTGCTCCAGTGAATCACAATGACAATCACTTCACTTTCACTTAGTATGAGAGCTGTCAGCGAGGAACACGTGTTCATCCTCTTTTCTGAGTGCTTTTGAGACCTTTTGTGAAGCCCTTGTTTATTTAACATTTTAAGCAATTAATGATCATGATCAATGTAGTATATGTATTATAAAGCTTGAATATTTGGAGTCAGTGCGTGCACATATATTTGCACGCTTGGTGTGTCTGTGGTCTGATGACAAGACATGGTTTACCAGTCACCCTGGTTTAATTAGGGATGCTAGTAGTCTAGTGGGTGACACACTCGCCTCTGAACCAGAAGACGCAGGTTCAAATCCCACATACTACCATTGTGTCCCTGAGCAAGACACTTAACCCTGAGTGTTTCCAGGTGGGGACTGTCCCTACTGATTGTAAGTCGCTCTGGATAAGGGTGTCTGATTAATGCTGTAAATGTAAATGGAACGGTCCCAGTAACTACTGAATGCAAGTCTGATAAATGCTCTAAATCTATAATCTTACATTTGCCTTGACATAGCAAGTGCTGTTTAAACCATTATAAACTAAATAGAACATTGTGTGTGTGTGTGTGTGTGTGTGTGTGTGTGTGTGTGTGTGTGTGTGTGTGTGTGTGTGTGTGTGTGTGTGTGTGTGTGTGTGTGTGTGTGTGTGTGTGTGTGTGTGTGTGTGTATATATATATATATATATATATATATATATATATATATATATATATATAAAAAATATACACACACACAAAGTTTGGTGCAGCTCTGAGTTTTGCATGTTTATTGAACTTGGGATTTTTTTGCTCTGTGTATCATTTCCAGATTTACAAATGCATTCATATGTAGGTGTATTTACCCAATTGTCTAAAATTTCATGAAGTCTAGTTACTTCGTTGAACGGTGATAGTTTAAAACTCGTCTCCACAAAAAAAGGAACACAGGAGTGCATTCCAGAACTCTGAGACGTTTTTTTATTTTTGGCCTTTTCATAAAAGTAATTATGATGGAATGTACTACAACGAATGCTGTACTGCATTAGAAATAGTAACAGGAGACGAGGAAAGACACGAAGAAGTTGCCATACCTTGTATGTTCAGGAATTTCTTGAACAAGGTTTTATTTTTTTATTTACTTATTTTTATACGACTGAAGTCAATAAATGAGTCTGCACTCTGGCTAAAAATATGAACGAGAAGAATGAGAAGGTGTATGGAAATAGACAAAGGCCAATTTGTTCCAAGTGCTACAGCAGTTTGCCAGTGCGTTTTGCTGCCAGATGTGCATTTAAGTAGCCAGCGTAGAGCAGTGCCAGTGCATGCCGAGGCGGTAGCAGCAGCGGTGATGGCTGTGGGCCCACACCGCCTCAGCAAACCCTCTCTGGGCCCCTGAACTTGGGGCCTGGGCCACCGTTCCCTGTGTCATCAGCCCAGAACTGTGCAGAGTTGTGGATGTGCGTTTGTGGGGGGAGAGAGAAGTCCGCCATACGCTCTCCGTAGTGCATGAAGAGATTTCCCAGAGGCCCAGAAACGATGTGGCGCTGCGGCAGATGGGGCCAAGTGGTGAAATCCTGTCCGTGGGTTTTCATGGGGAGGAAGTGGACCTGCCGGCAGAGCGCCTGTGGTTTGAAGTGAACAAAGTCATTAGCAGTCAGGCAAAGTTGCGGGGGGGAGAATATTGTTAAAGGAAGTTATCAAATGCAGCAGTGTTTTAAAAGGTGTGCAGGGTGTGCTGTGATACAGTAAAATACGAATGTAGTCCATGTTAATGACTGTTTCTGATATAATACAAGACAATACTATATGATAATATGGCTGTAACTGAAGAGTTTATTATAATATTTGACATTTGGAGCAATGGAGAATATATTTCCTGTCTTGTAGCAGCCTTAAGTTAATTTATTATGTATTTTAATGTGTTGAAGGAATAAAAATTTTTTTTTTGTCCTTTGATCGTGCTCGTGGCGTTGACCCTGGCGAAGCGGTCAGAGCGACAGGCAAGCTGTCCCTCTGTAACCCCATCCTCATGCTTTTACCTGCTGAACATCTGCCCAGCGAGAGAGAGATAGATGCCCAGCATGCGCCAAGCTCATTAGCGCTCTATGCACTATTGTGCATATTTTATGAGCAGGTAAAGGTGCGCACGGGCTGTCGTAATGTCTATACTACTGCTCTCCTTATTACAAGCAGTCGGTTGCAGTAGGTTGCATGAATTGCTAAAACAGCTTGGTGATTCTTGTCATCAAACCAGGCTAAAACCATTAATTTTACAATTATTTTTTGGCAGTGGGTAGTGTTAGTTGTCATTTGAGCCGTTTTCAGCCCTCGCTGAATTGATGAGATCATTATGTCAATTGCCTGGCATGCAAAGGTTGCGGATCTGTCAGTCAAACGGCATGCTGTGACCCCCACATACCCCTTGCTGTGAGGAGAAATGGATCCACCGTGGTGTGTGGCCCCGCTCCAGATGCGGAAGATGCAGAAGACTGTTGCCGATGTCACCTCCCCATGCTGTGCCTCAGATCCCATAAACCTGACACCTGTTAACGTGTTTGGAGTTCGGAAACGGTCAAAAGTCTGAATACAAATTGTTTGGGTCTCTTGGTGCAATTGTCTGATGGGCATTAATTTATATATATATATATATATATATAATGTTTTTTGATATCATGTATGCACTCATTGGGTTTTCTTGAATTTCAAAAACTAATTAAAGAAATGTAATTACTTTGTTTTTTTTTTTTTCCATTGTTCCAACCTGATGAGATGAGCCCTTGTGGACAAGTAGATATCACGTTTTGCATAAAAGCCCACCCAGGACACCTGAGTCATACAGGAGGTTGTGCAACGACGCACACAGGGTTTGCGGCATGGGCTTGAACAAACAGGCTCTGTTCTTCCCATGACTGAGATAAAATGATAGGAGCAACACGTGTAACGATTGAAATGACATCGAGGCGGCAGGCAAACCAGTCTTTTTGTCTCTTCTTCTGAATCATCCACTTTTGAATCAGTTTGACTCATCTGAATCTTTAATATTTGGAAATGTGACGAGCACATCACCAGTAGCGAAGTACTTAACCTTGCTTTGTTTCAAGTCAGTTTAAATTCAGCAGTCTTTTAAGAACTTATTTTTTTTCCTCCTCACAAAATGCCACTGATGCTTAGAATATTTTCCAGAGCAGTCGCAGAGCAGTTTTTTATTCATTTGTTTATTTATCTTTTTATTTATTTATTTTTTATTTACATAGTCTCATTTTGCCCGAATGAAATTACCTGTTTTTTTTTTTATTTTTAATTTTTTTTGTTTTTTTTAATTTTTTTTATTTACATATTTCATTCGGGACTTACCTGTTTTTTTTTTTTTTTTTTTTTTTTTTTTTTTTTTGGCTGGCGCAGTAGCCCCCCCCCCCCAAGTTGGTCCCTATCATCCAATTACAGACAGGCTGCCTGGCACAGGACTCATCCCCCTGCATTTCCAAATGAAGCCTTCATGAATGGGAGCCATTGTCCAGTCTAATTAGTTTCTGCGTCTGAGTCACTGCCTGGTGACCTGGACTTGCAGAGCAGATCCTTGCCTGATTGTCGACAAACAGGGTTTCTGAAATTGGATATTGCCCCCCAAACTGGTGGGGCAATTATTTCTTTTTTTCTCTTTTTATTTCCCCCCCAGGGCAATTTGGAAGTCAAGTGTTTTTCTCTACGTCCCTGCGGAGTGTGGGATTTAATAGGGCACTGTCTCTTTAAGAACTTGGCACACATATACGTTTCCCCTTAATACCCCTCCCCCTCGCTCGCTTTAGGATTACTTGTCATCGGAGCCCATGTCCAAATCCAGCACGGTATGGTGATCTTCAGACTTACTGGCTCGCTCGGGCAGTGCGGCAACACTGCTGGATGTTCAGTGTCACCGCCCCATGGCTCTCATGCTATTGGAAACTGGTGACAGACCCCATGTTCACAGACCACCTTGCCTGTTGAGGTCTCTGTTTGGAGCTCACGAGACATTGTCAGCGATGGAAGAATTTTAATTTTTTTTTAATTAAATTTTTTCTTATCGGTGTTCCCACTCCTTTTGGTAGGTACTCTTTGTGGGTGGTAGTTGCCTAGTGGGTAACACACTTTCCAATGAACCCTAAGTTGCTCCAGGGGGGACTGTCCCTGTAACTACTGATTGTAAGTCGCTCTGGATAAGGGCGTCTGATAAATGCTGTAAATGTAAATGGTAGTGAGGCCTTGTGGCAGTGCTGGAACAAAACTAGTGAGTTCAACGTGTTGGGAAACATGCTTACAGAAGAGGCGCTGCTAATCACATAGGCGTACCTTTCAGCGAATGAATCATCTATTCACTAATGAAAAGTGAAGTAATAGTCATTGTGATGCACAGCACACAGTGACACAACGAAATGTGTCCTCTGCTTTTAACCATCACCCTTGGTGAGCAGTGGGAAGCCATGGCAGGCGCCCGGGGAGCAGTGTGTGGGGACGGTGCTTTGCTCAGTGGCACCTTGGAAACCTTCCGATTACGGGGCCACTTCCTAACCGCTAGGCCACCACTGCCCCGAGTAAGATGAATCTGTAAGATTGTTAAGATACAGATACAAACTCACTGCCCTGTTCCTTTTTATCTGGTTAAAGAACGTACATTGAAGTGAAAAAAAATGAATATAGTGTTTAGGTTCTCATGTTGAATTCTGGCCTCTTAGCATACAATTTGTTAAAAAGGGTTGCAGAATTCGTCTTCGTTTTGGAGTTGTAGTTTTACTTCTGAGTGTAATAAAATCCATGTGTTAAATGTGGCTGTTATTGCCTGGAAACTTTCACAGAGGTCCCAGCCCTTGTATTTTAATGTGCAGTACAAAACTGCAAATGTTTAAAAGTTAATTACTCTCCGGGTGGGCCTCTTTTGTGTCATCTATTAGATTTGTTTTAAAATTAGTACAACAAAAATACTGTAAAATCGAAAAATCGTGAATTTTTGAGGTGAATATCATACAATGATGACCATGTCAAAACTTTGGAACAGTTCCTCATCAGTCAAGACTCCTGGTTTGGTTCAACCTTACTGTACATGGTGGTGCAGAAGACTGATGTGATTCTTCTTTTGTGTGCAGGAGTTTGCCGCGCTGACGAAGGAGGTGAACATGTGCAGAGAGCAGCTACTGGAGCGGGAAGAGGAGATTGCGGAGTTAAAGGCAGAGAGGAACAACACACGGGTGAGCAGTTGGACCTTTTTATTTTCTATCAAAAGTGAAATACAGACACAAAGCAGTGTGTGTGTAAAAATTATAGTGAAGACCTTTTTGAGGTTAATGTCATATTTTCAGAAGCGTGTGAGGTTGTATGTGCTTAATGGTTGCACCCATTGCCCTGCGGGGTTTTTCCTAGCCTCTTGTTCGTAAACTTCATGAATTATGAAAAAGATGCAATGTTACGCGGATTAGCCTACCTTATTTCACTTGACTTCATTTGCAACCCATGTCTCAGCTATTTCCAGCCATAACCTCAAAACGTCGTTATAACAAGTAATGTAGTCACTTCATGGAACAGAACCATAACCAATTGTAACATATTTGATTTTCACCATTTCTGACATTTTAGGTTTTACTGAGCGATTTCCCAGGGTATTTCTTGTGAGACAATTAGTCTTCTTAAAAGGCCCTAATGAATCAGTACTTTGCAGTTTGGCTTAAATCTCTAAATATGTAATTAGGCTCCTGAGTTAATTGGTTCCTGCTAAGTGTTTTGATGTATTAACATTTGAAATTCTGCCCTCAGTCTTTGTCAGTCCGAGTGCGTGGAGCTGCAGCTCTCCTAGTTTAGGGGTGTGTCTAGAGGAACCAAATCTTTGGATGAGTGATCCGGACTGTCTGTGTTTGTCGCTGACCTCCACCGGCATTTGCTGTGTGGATTTATGGGGCTTTTTTTTTTTTTATCAAGAAAGTGATTGAGCCCGTGCAGGATCACAGCACAGTCCAATACAGGTTAATCTCCCTCAGTTAGATCAGAATGCGTGGGCGGGGTTTCCCTCCAGTGTGTACCCGGTATGAGCCCAATTTCCCCCAGGTTCAGAATTTCTGTGGATTTCCAGGCAGCCTTTGCGCCACTCCGAAGTAAAGGGGCGGTGCTTGGCACTCAGGCGTATTTATCATGGGTTAGTGCAGCTGTCACTCAGACGATTTGACACAGTTGGCTGTGGCCCAGCTCGAGAGGCGCAGGGAGGATTAAAGCCAGCCCGGGGAGAGGATGAGTTTGGGCTCTGTCATTCTGTGATTGGAATCCCACTGTGATCCACCTCAAGGCAGGGTGATGCAATGTCGCTCCAGTACTCCACGTGTTTCTTCACTCTTAATGTTGCACAGGCTATTTTTATGTGCAGAACATAATGAAATTGTTTTAGGATCTGCTCACAATGTTGAATTGGAATTTGTGAAGATATGCAGTCTTTAGTCAGTGTTTACTCTACACTGGTTCATGCTGCGTCATAAAATTTCTGCTGATGTGCATGTGCAAGGGTATCTCCATGGTAACAACAAGGATGGTAATATGCACGTGCATCATTTTATCACCTGCTAGTTGTATTAATATCTTTGTCCCAGACTATTATGCTACACAATTGCTTTGTCTTGACATTTCTTGCTGGTAGTATGACGTGCAAGCCGATTGGAATGGGTTTCATTTTGAAAACATATTTGCTTACCCTGCACGATGGAAAAAGCTTGTGATTTATTTACACTGACTGACCTTGATGTGCTCTATACTTACTGTCTACAGTTGTTGCTCGAGCACCTGGAGTGTCTGGTGTCCCGACACGAGCGTTCTCTGAGGATGACTGTGGTGAAGAGGCAGGCCCAGTCCCCAGCAGGCGTATCCAGTGAGGTGGAGGTGCTCAAGGCCCTGAAGTCGTTGTTTGAGCATCACAAAGCCCTGGATGAAAAGGTGAGTTGATCAGCATATGGTTGATCTACATCTGTATCCCACTACTAAGTGATTGAATCGAATCTGCAACAGTATTTATGTTTGTAAGAGCCTTCTCTTAAGTCACCAATTTTTCCATTGTATTGTGTAGCACTAATGGAAATGTATAAATGCTATCAAATTGTCACTTTGTGTAGGTGTGCTTGTCAACATATAATGTCTATACTTCAGCGTACCTCCAAACGTTCGATAAATTGTTCAACTGGGAATGAATTAGCTTCTGTTTACAGGCACACTTTACAGAGAGGATTTATAGGTTAGTTTGACATAAGTGTGTTGCTAGCTTGTCTTGCCCTTGACTTTTGCAGGTCAGGGAGAGATTGCGAGTAGCTCTGGAGCGATGCAGTGCATTGGAGGAGCAGCTTACAAATTCTCACAAAGAGGTAAACATACAGAACTTTATTACATCGCAAACCCGTCCCCCTCTCAAACCCAATTCCAAAAGTCCTAAATGTACGCTGAAATTGGAAATTCCTGGGATTTAACCTGTTTTGGTGTTTTTTTTTTTTTTTTGGTTTACATTGAAATTAAACCGCTAATATTAAGTCATCTGTCACCATCCTTCTTACTGGTAAAGTTAATTACCATCATACCACATATCAGTCACTCGGTTATTGTGTTCTTTATGACCGTTTTCTAGCTGACCTACTTAAGGGAGCAGAACAATCAGAAGAAGGTGATAATGGATGGAATTACTGAAATCAACCACAATTCAGAGACCATGCCCAGCACCAATGGCAAGGTAGGACCTTCAGCCCAGAATCCATGTTTGCCGCTGTTTTTTTTTTTTTTTCCTAATGGTTACTAAAAGAAGTTTCAAGTCTAGATGTCCGTACCAGCACCTGTAATTCAAGTCGATACAATGAAGTCTAAATTGGATCACCAGCTCATTAAATTAAGGGGAATGTAGGGGTTAACTGTTGCTTACAGTGGGGGTTACTGCTTTAGATCAGATTTTTTTGTGAGGGTTTCCACAGGTAAGGGAATTTATGGAATATCAGTGGGAAATAATTAGGTGATTGCTATTAGAATGGCAATGAATTTCTTTAAATGAGAGTTCATGGAAATTCAGTTTTTTGGTCAGGAAATTTTCAATCTGATTTGGAGTGGGAACCCTGTTTTGTAACCTTTTAGCAGGGGTTATACTGTCATTACCTCTGGTTAGCAGCATTTCAGCGTTTGTTCTGTGTGACGCACCCTTGTGGTCATTATGCATGTTATCATCTAGCACAGACATTAGCCTCACTGATTCTTCAACACAATGTTCATTCTGTAAACCATAAATCCAGCAGGTCAATAGAATGATTATTTTGATAAATCGGCGCCTTTTTCCTGTCTGGGTAGCGGGTGTCCGACGGCTCAGAGGACGATGCTGTAAAGGTGTCTGAGCTGCAGGACGCAATGGAGCGACAAAACAAGGAGCTGCTTCAGATGAAGGAGCGGGTTGTTGCTCTGACCAGTCGGGTGGCTGAGCTGGAGGAGGACTTGGACACCGCCCGCAAGGACCTCATCAAGTCAGAGGACATGAACACCCGCTTCCAGAGAGACATCAAGGAGGTGAGGGAGGAAAAGATTCCGGTCTGTATAGTTTCGTGTGCTTCTGTGCATGTGTGAAGACTTTGTCTTTTTTTCAGTCCATGGCTCAGAAGGAAGACATGGAGGAGAGGATCACCACTCTGGAGAAGCGCTACTTGGCGGCGCAGAGGGAGGCCACCTCTGTACACGACCTCAATGACAAACTGGAGAACGAGATCGCCAACAAGGACGCCATGTTCCGCCAGGTCTGTTGTCACCCCTGTTGTTTTATATTAATCAGTCTAATTTGGTTCAGTTTAATGATGTTGTTTTTTTTTTGTTTTTTTTTTTTAATTAATCTGTCAGGCTTCTAAAACTCCTAGATTTAGATGATTCTTTTTATTACATCACATGTTTCTAATTTTCCAACAGCAACTGCCGAACAGCATCAGGAGGATTTGTTTGAGAGGAGAGTGTCTTCTGTAAACAGTGTTAAACACGGGGGAGTGATATTAGATGCTGTTTGATTAAATATTAAACCGGCGGACCTCAAGCTTAATTTGAGACTTCTGTGTTGAGTTATACAAGCCTGACCACAAATTGGCGTACTTCTCAACTGAAACAACTTTTTATCCACTACAAAATGCGTTTTATCATAAATGGTTTTACCGCTTTAGTAGTGGTGCACAAATTCTTTTTATGATTTTTTTATTTATTTTTTTTTTTCCTCCCAGTTTATCTTTTTCATCCTTCTACTGTTCTTTCTGTATGGAGTAAAGTGGTGTTTTCTTTCTTAAACTCATTCTAATTTCACAGAAGCAATATTTTGAAACAGGAAGTGAATTTTACAACCGCCTATGCTGGTGGTCAAATGCGCCTGTGCATAGCATGCTATTTGTATCTTAGTAGGCCTCATTGTTGAGACCCTCTGCCCCCGTTACCCTAGCCTCTCCCTTTGTCTTGGGCTGAATGAGTACACTGGGACAGGAACTTGGCTGGACTACAGGAAGAGCCTGCGGTGCTCTGGCCATGTTCGGACCCTCTCTGTGCATTCACAGGCCACTCACCATAGCAGGCACTCAGTGGGATGCCTGCAAGACATGTTAGTTTATGGAGATGCTGTTCTTAAGAGTCATGGACTGTGGTCAAGGGCCCTGAGCATGTTAGCACATTTTCACCGACTACTTCTGGCCCTTTAGTTTTCTTCCCCCTACCCTTTCTTTCACTGATGTCAAACTAAATAAAGCTGCATGTTTCAAGGCTAGCTGCAGTGCATCACTCCCTGAAGCATCTCTGAATTTGAGGTAAACGTGTATTAACATTTGCATTTACCCTGCAGTGTCAGACATGATTGATTAAATGCAGTGTAACAGCTTTCAAGTGATAACCTGATGGTTATGATATATATATATATATTAGTGCTGCACGATTAATCTAATCGCAATCGTAATCGTGATGTCAGTCTGTGCGATTATATGAATGCAAGAAGCTGCGATTTAAATGATTTAGTACATGGATTGGATCGGATATGTTGCTGATCCATTCTCTCAAAGTTTGCAAGCTGACTGAAGTCTCACATCTCACTTCTCAGTCGGATGTGACGTGTTTGGTCACATGACTTTCGATTCGGAGACATATGGTTAGACGTCGCATGGCGCGCTGCATCGTACCTCAACGTCGCCGCCATATTGCGATTGGCTCTGCAGTGGCGTGAAGCATATACATGTCTATGGAGAGAAGTGCATAAAAATGACTCACTCTTGTGCTGCTTGGGGCTGTACAAACCGCTGTACGCTCCAAACCAGATCCCAGGGGATTACATTTCATAGGTAAGGCTGGACAATTGATTTGAATATATTTGGCCATTATAAAATCCCATTTTATAAGTCTTAACCTTAGCTAAGCTAGGCTAAGTTAGCGAAGCTATTCATTCCTGTGTTCAAGTCAGCCTCCAAACAACATTTTGGTTAAACGTAAGAACTATAATACGGGATTTTATAACAGCCAAATATAATCAAAACAGTTGTTTAGCCTTACCAGGGTTTGTCGTTCGACAGTAATGTAAAATAGTTTTTGTGATTTATTTAATTTTGTAGAATATTGTATTTTGAAAGCACTGGGCATTTCAGGTTGTTTATAAGTAGTTTGTATGTTTCACTTTGAAATTAAACATTTCACTAGTTTGCGACTTTTCATTGATATACAATGTATTTTTGCATATGTGTTTGTCTCATGCTTTGTGTTTGCTTAACAGACTGAAGACAAGAACAGGCAGCTTCAGGAGCGTTTGGAGCTGGCAGAGCAGAAGCTCCAGCAGACCATCAGGAAAGCAGAGACCCTGCCTGAAGTGGAAGCGGAGCTAGCACAAAGGGTGGCAGCGCTCAATAAGGTAATCCCTGCCCAAGCTGGGATCTCCAATTAAGCACAATAGCTCGGTTTCAGTCATGTGGTTATGATTTATGTGCGGTTTCTAATGGATTCAAAAATGGAGATAACGTCTATGGAGGAAAGCGTTGCAGAGAGCCTGAATTGAGCGGATTTAGACCCATCGTCTAGACACCAATATAAGCAGTTAATTGAAAAATGTGTAACATGACCCCTGATATCATGAAGATGAGTGAGTTTTTGACAGAACCCAAAGATTTGTCGCTGTCCGAGGCTTTTGATATTACATACAACTCCAATGCTTTTGTTAATCGTTTCTTTGACCCGTGATGTCCCTGCGGGTGACCTTGCGCATTCAATGTCGGGTGAGCTATTGGTGGAAACTCGTCTTGCCGCATACCGACCTGCTATTTGTGGGGAAAGAAAACAAATCCAACAAACCTTGTGAAAAATGCAATTTTTTTTTTTCCCCACTCTTGCCACGACAGAATTATTTTTGATGTTTAAGTTGCAAGGTGTAACCACTTCTCCTTTTCTCATTTAGAACGATTAGAGCAGGCGGAAACTACATTAGCTACATTTCTGATAGCAGATCCTCACTACTTCACTTCCTGCCCTCTACCTGAATTTCACACCTTGGCATGACGTCACATGTAATCAACCTATTGGACAAGCACGAGTCATATTTTGTGCTTAATGCCTGGGACTCTGAAGTAAAACATTTCCAAGTATGCAAAGTGCTTCAGTAGCACATATCCATCAACAGGAAGGGAAAACTATTAACACACCACACGCGTTCTCAGTCACGTCTACCTTTTTCTTAGTGGAATTTTTTTCCGGGCTTGCGGCCTGCTGTGGGTAATGTATGTCCGCTCGCCAGAGAGGGAGGGGCTGCTGGTTCAGCCATTGGCAAGGACGTCTTCACTTCAATTAGCATTAGCACGCTGGAGAGGCCCCTGTGGTGTCCGTTTGTTTGTCATTCCTTGCCACGCTCTGCCCTTCTCCGCTTTGTCCCCCTCAGTCAGGCTCTTTCTGGGAAGTTTTGTGTTTTTTTGATTTATTGGTAATAATCTGTGGGTCAAAAGCACCCGAACCTGCTCACTCAGCACTCGTTTGTGATGAATCTCGTCTTCTCAGTGCAGGCTCAGCCATTTTTGAGGCGCTGTGGAACGAGGCAGCAGCTTGCCGTTTTAACCCGTGACTAAAAATTCCCCCGCTTTTATCCGCTGCGGCTGAACTTCATCGCTTGGTCCTGCCAGGTCTCCTCCTGCTCTGAGTTCTGTTGTCCCGCGTCCTTCCTTCTGTTGCTGTGTTTAGCCTAGTGACTGTGCTAAATTCTCGTGTGTCCCTTTTCTCTCCGTAAAGTTGTGTTGTCTTTCACCCGCTTTCTTAAATGGGGTCGGCTTTGTCTATTAAGAAAGTCCCTTTCTTTCTCTGCAGTTACGTGAAGAACGCCAGTGTCTACAAGTATGCTGTTTTGTCCCTTTTTTTTGTTTTTGTCCACACTTGTCGCGCCTTCCCTCTGTTTCGGCCTAACTCCAGCTCCACACCTTCAGATCCCTTCCTCTGCCTCGTTCTAACCTGTTGCCTCCTTTTTTTAAATTTTTTTTTAATCTTCTCTCCCTTTCTCTCGATCACTCTCTCCCCCTCTTCCTGACTCCGTTTGTTTCTCCCTGCTCTTCCTGGTTGTCTGTAGCCTGAGCGCTCTGTGTGCACTGACTCTAAGGACCCAAAGGACGCTAAAGCACAGAGGAAGGTACACCGCAAAGCCCTCCTCCTTCTTTCTCCAGTGCCATGCCTGCCCTTTTGCCTGCTGACTCATTTCGTTTACTTGTTTATCTTCTTGTTTTCATCGTTCGTTCCTCTCACTCCATCCCTCGCGTCCCCAGCCCCTCTCAAAAGTTTGCAATCTAACCATAACAGGAAGTGTGGCTGCTCATTTACGTTCCAGGAAAGGTCTGTCCCGCCTGCAACAGTCAGGGGTGTGGGACACACAGTTGGCATGACTATTCCCAGAAGGCCTCAGGGGCGCAAAAGTGCCCAGCCACGATGCCGTACGGCCACCCTCCAGAGAGTTTTACCATTTTAAATCCACCAAGCTTAAAATGTATTTATAGACTCGGTCGTTAAAATGTGGCAAAGGTTTTTGGAGACTGGCCGTTCATACATTCGTACGCGCTCCTGGGTTTTAAGGGGTGTCTGCCATGGCGCCGGCAGATGAGCGTTTTACCATCGGCCCACATCCTTCTCCAGACCCTTTGAGGAGTCTTTTGTTGCGTGTGGGTACGTTCATGTGGGGATTTTGTTTGTCTTTGTGCTTTCAGCCGGCCCGGCTTTGTGCAGCAGCTCTGGTTTTGTGTGTGTTTATTTATTTATTTGTTTTATTTCTCTGTCTGTGCTTCATGGCGCATGGTTGCCTGTGTGCTGGCTGGGTCTTTTTTTTTTTTTTTTTTTAACCGTCACTGGTTCAATTTGTGGGATGGGCGTTTCTGTGGTTGTCGTTGTTTTTGTTTGCTGTGTTTTATTGGAACGTTGTGTTGCCGACAGCTCTTTTACATGGTTCTCTGCTCTTCCCCCCTCCCCTGCCAGGCGGAAGAACGGCATGGTAACGTGGAGGAACGTCTGAAACAGATGGAGGCTCAGTTGGAGGAGAAGAACCAGGAACTGCTCAGGGTGAGAGGGCCATATTTCACCACCTGTCAGTCACTCGGCCGACGTAGAACATGAATCAGTGCTTTGACTATATTTTTAGCAGTTCTTCACATGCTCTCCTTATGTTGTCCATAGTAATATAGAAAAATAACATGCTGTCTGTTATGCGTTTGCATTTGTTTGTGTTTGGGACATTTTAAAAGGCTCGGCAGAGAGAGAAGATGAACGAGGAGCACAACAAACGTCTGTCCGACACTGTGGACAAACTTCTGTCCGAGTCGAATGAGAGGCTGCAGCTCCACCTGAAGGAGAGGATGTCTGCTCTGGAGGACAAGGTGCTGCTGGGTTACCATCTTTCTGGATGTATGCTGTGGATGTGTTTCCATACTAATTTAGTAACTTTTTTTTTTTTTTTTTTTTTTTTTTTTTTTTTTTTACATTTGTGCTCTTCAGAATGCCCTCATTCGTGACCTGGAACACACTAAAAAACTGATTGAGGAGTCTCACCATGAGAAGGTTTGTGAATATGGACACCTCATTCCCACAGACGCACTGAAAGATGTGTGTTGTAAGATGGGGAATGCCAGGTCCATGACCCCCAATTTCTCTCCAAGTCTTTTGGGGGGTGGATGACCACTGTATTTCTAGATCATGAGTTCTGTATGGACAAGGCAGAAACATCAAAGGACAATCTGATTAGTCTGTGGCAACCTGAAGGGAGATGCTCTCTTCACTGTTACCGTATCACTCTTACATCCTCCATCGGGGCTCTCGCCCCCTCAGCTTCTGTGCTTTTCTAAGGTGTAAACTCACTTTCTGGAGCTTGGACCCCTGCTCTCTCTTTCTCTCTCTTTCCTTTAATTTAGTTTTTTCTTGTAGCATTGGTATCAATTTTTCCATTTAACTACAATAGTAAACTACCTGTGTTTTATTAAATTAGAAACTCTTAATTCCTGTAACTATTGTGCCATGCCTCTGTACATCCAGGTAACATCAGATGATTTAAATATATTGCTATTAATTAATAGTCAGATTAACAAACTCAACGTAATGTCTGATGTCTACCTTACCCTTCATCGATGGATTTTCCTTTTTCCTGCACCATTAGTGGTGTTATTAGCATGTTGATGACATAAATCCAGTGAGGAAGTATTACTCATTTCATGTTGGTCACTAGCATTATGAACATGCTACTGAATTATAAATTATCTGGTCATGAATCGGTGTCTCAGGATTTAAAAAATGTATATTAAATATTTTGTTTATTAAAGGGACTAAATAGTATATTGCTTGTAATCATTGGTGCTTCCTAGCAACCCTAAGCCATTAAATTAATGAGTTTATCACATGTAGGAACACAAAAAAAGTCTGTGTTATTAGTAATTCATTAACCATCGTTGATGTGCTGAATCATTGCAGACCATTACATTACATTTACAGCATTTATCAGACGCCCTTATCCAGAGTGACTTACAATCAGTAGTTACAGGGACAGTCCCCCCCTGGAGCAATTTAGGGCTGAGTGTCTTGCTCAGGGACACAATGGTAGTAAGTGGGATTTGAAACTGGGTCTTCTGGTTCATAGGCGAGTATGTTAACCACCTTTATACTCTCCAAAGGTTATGCACATTCTACATTAATAATATTTTGCCAATATGCCCTATTGTCCTGTATGTCCTAAGCTGGAAAAAAGTTAAATATGTTAGTTTAAGCTTTTATTAATAATTTTATTTTATTTTCTCAGGAACAGCTCCTCATCCAAATTGAGACCCTGAGGGCAGAGAACGATCAGGGCAGGAGCCGCAGTAACTCCCTGCTGCATCATGGGTAAGATGTTCATTTGACCTATTTTTTTTTATTTTTCTTCTCTCCCATCTCCTTGTTAAATCACATGTAGCTTCCTGCAATCATGCTGCTTCCATTTCTATGCGCTAAATTGCTTTTGTCATTCACAGGCGGTCCCATATGGGCAGCACGCCAGACTTCAGGTACCCAGTGTCCGCGTCCTCTATGTTGGACAGCCACTCTGACCACTACAGTGGGGCACTGGTGCTGAGAAGGCCCCAGAAAGGGCGGGTTGCTGCACTGCGTGATGAACCCTCAAAGGTTTGTGTATTTTAGTACCCGGAATGGTTTATTTTTATTCATTCACTAATGGGATTTATGTAAAATTTTCCCTTTCTCTGTTAATTTGTGTCCTCACAATTAATTCAAATGATAATGCAAACAATATTTGTCTCCTGCTTTTCTTTCTTTCTTTGCCTCTGTCTGTCTTTGCTTCCTTTGTGGACTACAGAGGCATGTAAGTTGTGACTGCAATGTTTTTCTCTGCGGTTTAGTGTCTCTGAGCTTAACAATCAGCAGTGAATTGGTTGCTGTCTCGTGCATACATTTCTGATTAAACCTTTTCTTTTGTAGGTACAGACCCTGAACGAGCAGGAGTGGGAACGCGTTCAGCAGGCTAACGTGTTAGCGAATGTTGCCCAAGCTTTCGAGAGTGACGTGGACATGTCTGACATGGAGGATGACCGGGAGACCATCTTCAGCTCTGTGGATCTGCTATCCCCTGCAGGCCAGGCTGATGCCCAGACACTTGCCCTGATGCTGCAGGAACAGCTTGATGCCATAAACAATGAAATCAGGTCAAACTTTTCAATTATTACTTTTGTTTTGACTATTACAAGAGAAATTGAGTGACCCAATACATTGTTGTATACAGTATCACCTCATGACAAAATATTTAGTGCTCTTTTTGAACTAAGCTGTTAAAACCCTGCCCCCTGCTGCCTGCAGGAGGTTTTTCAGCAAGTCATAAATAATGATATTAATAATAATAGAAATGGAAGAACAAATTCTGGATAAAATATAAAAAAAAAAAAAATTCTTAAAATAAAAATAAAATCAAACTTTTCTTAAAATAAAAACATAATGTTAATTTTTGCAGGATGATCCAAGAGGAGAAAGAGAACACGGCACTGCGAGCGGAGGAGATAGAGAGCCGGGTGGGAAGTGGCGACAACCTTGGGGGGCGTTTCCGCTCCATGAGCTCCCTTCCCCCCTCATTTGTGAGCTCCACCCATGGTGGCTCCTCCCCACCTGGCTCTGGCCACTCCACGCCCTGCAGGGTCTCTCGCAGCCCCAACCGAGACATGGACCGCATGGGCGTCATGACCCTGGTGAGGACCCTGGTCCTCATAATTAACCATCCATCAATCATCTGTCAATGCAGTCCTTACTTGTCTTCATCATTTTAATAAAACAGCAATTTTTTTTGTCAGTGGTCAAGTCACCATGCTGCTAGGAGGACCAGTTTAACACCCCGCATCAAGCGGATGCTGATTAGCTGGATGAGGAGTGTTAAATTTGTCCTCAATGCGTAGTATTTCTTTAATTTGCTTCTGCAGTGTGTGTGTTGTAGTAAAAGCCTCGTGTTTGTGTGCCCCAGCACTATTGCTATGACCCCTATGTGATCCAGAGCTCACTGTCCCATCAGACAGTAGCTTACCTGCCCTACCACAGCGCTAGCATCACCCCACTGTATAGCTGTCCACCATACTATGTCCAGGTACACCTCTCACGTGGCGGCCCAGGGATCTTGCTCTCTCTTCTGAGGCTGGGATCTGACCATATTACACAGATCTGCTCTACTAAACACTATGACCGTTTGCCCCCTTTTGACCTTTTTATTTATTTATTTTTATTGAATGGCTTCTAAATCTCCCTGCTTTTCCAACAATCTCATTTCCTGCCCAGTGACCATTTTGATTGACGACGGAAACGAGTAATTAGGCCACATTTATTTTAATTTTTTTTGCCAAAGGGTTGGGAAGCATGTTTTTGCGGAAAAATAGCTGCCCTTAATGTGATAAACATGCAGGCGCCTTCTGTTTATTTTTCCACCTAGGTATATCATTAACAAACCAATTTACAAAGAACTAAGGAAGAAATAATACCTAGTTCATGGTAAAGCATGCAGATCTAGAGGATAGTTTCCGTAGTGTTTTTCAATACTTAAACCAGAACAACACTTACTTTCCGTATTGTGCCGTAAATTGATTATTACCTAGTGTAGATCGAAGGTGCCATTTTTTTCGACTGCATTAGTAGTGATGCCTTGTGTTATAATAGACATGACTGTGCAAAGTTTTACTTTGAGAGGAATTCAAGTGTTTTCGTAAATTATTAGTTTTCTTTCAATTTTTAGTCTGTGTTTGGAGCTCTGATTGCGATGTGACTCCATGTGTTTGTGTGACCTTTGTTATGCAGCCAATCACTTAAGATCTGTACTTTTGTCAACAATATTTATAAACACGATATTTGAATTTGACAAACTATAATTATTAGATGTTTGGTAAATTCTGAGCTTCTCGTTTGCTTCCCAGCCCTGTGCATATTACTGAACAGTCTCAGAGTTGAGAGCTCATTTCTTGGACCGCCTCCCTGTGTGCTGTGGACCTGTCACCCTTCATCTTCACCTCGTCCATCTGCCTTTTCGTCACCATGTCTTAATGTGTGTCGGTTGTGAGTGCTTGTAGGCTTGTGTCCTGAATGTACTGAAGGGCATATCCCTTCAAGTGTGTGCGTGTGATTCTCTTTCTGCACTCTTGGTGCTAAGTGCAAACGTGTCCTCGTTTGGCACAAATGAATGTGAGTGAAGTGACTATGGGAAGTTATAGGAAGGCCTACTAGATGTTTTTATCATTGCCCTTTTAACCTTTATTTTGTGTGTGTCTTTTGCTGTGTCTGCTCTTCCTGCTTTTGTCGTCTCTATGCCACTAATGCTACTCCTTTTGTTCCCTTTCGGTTTCTTATGCTTCCGACAGCCTAGTGATTTGCGGAAGCACCGTAGGAAGGTAATCTAGTTGGAATGCTATTGGGTTCCTGCCCAAATGTGTTCATAGCCTCACCCCACACACCCTTACACTTCGCTGAGACTTCTTTAATAGCTCAGTTTACAGCAAAGGGTGCACTTCTTTCCTGCATATTCTGTTATTCTGTTTGTCTTTTATATTAACAAATTGTCACTTGATGCTTTTTATGACTTTAGTGCAAATTGTGCCCAAAGTCGCTGTGCATTTAATAAGAGTGCTGTAGCCTTAAAAGACTCTAATCCCACACTAATTGGTTTAGTCTGGATGCTCAGACTCGTGTTGAACCCCATTTTTCAACTCCTCACATTTCACCAGAGCAATGTTTTTGGAGGTGATAAAGGAAAATGCAATTTGCTTGTACATAATCATTTTGAGAGACCAGATTATAATGCAAAATTGCAATAAATCCAATGTTATGTTCATTGACAGATTTTATTTATTTATTTATTTGCTGACAGATATCTGCAAATGTAGTAGTGGAGATTTATATGATTGTTATAATTTCAGTCTGACCAGGATGATAAAGCAACCATCAAATGTGAGACTTCCCCTCCCTCCACCCCACGTTCCATGCGTCTCAACAAAGGCGCGATCCATGCTGCAAGCCACGAAGACATCCGTGACATTCGGAGGTAAACCTCCCATTAGCTGAATATGGTTTCATTTTGGTTTGATTCATTTTTCTCTGTTTTCCAAGTGCTTCTTTTTTTTATTCTTTCTACATTCTGCAGTTTTGGAGGACTGCAGGACAGTCAGGGCAGTAACCCCAGCAGCAGCAACAGCAGTCAGGACTCACTCAACAAGGCAGCCAAAAAGAAGAGCATAAAGTCCTCAATTGGGAGGCTTTTTGGCAAAAAGGAAAAAGGGCGGCCCAGCCCCCCCAGCAAAGACTCCAGCCTAGGTGAGACCCTTATAAGGCACCTTTAATCAATGTTCTAGTTTCTATAGAGGTCTCCTTTAATGCACATGGGCTTTCACATTTCTTTCTCTAATCAGCAAGTACACCTGAAGGAGACAGTTCCCAAGATGCACTAGGCCTCAGCAAGTTAGGAGGCCCCGGCGAGAAGAACAGGAAGCTGCAGAAGAAGTAGGTGTCCCACTTCCTGCCGCAGTGATATACCACTGTTTCTGTAACCACAGATACCACATTACAAAGAAAAAAGAAACACTATAGCTATAGCTATAGTAGCACTAGAGTAACTAGCTCAAACCCAGTTACAGACTTGTCAGTATAGATGCAGATTTTGTGCCTGTTGCTTCACTCCTTCAGCCAAAGCTCCATCCTATCAACATGACTCAACCACGCCCACTCATTGTTTGCATATAGTGCTAGATTACCTGAGGATGCCAAATGTGATTTTTTGCATTTGTTTGTTTATTTATTGATAAAAATGTACATGAGCGTTACAGTACTAGATTACAATCATCTTTGGCCTTTCCTCAGTTTTAATTTCCTGAGCATCTTAATTTAGCGCTTTTCACTTTTTTTTTTTTTTTTTTTCTTTTATCACATTCATTCAAGCCACATCCTTTCTAATCTGATGTATGTGCATATTATTTATTATAGATCAGTGTGCCACCATGCAATCACTAGAATGCTCATTTGCTCCTGTTTGTGCTCTTGATCACCTTTTTTGTTTTGCTGATTTATTTTTTCCCCTCCCCCCCTTTTCTTATTTCATCTCCTGTTCATGTAATTATAGTCCTAAAACTGGGTAAGTAGCTCCATTTTTGCTTTTCGCTTTGGCTTCCTTTCACACGCTTCTCCCAGACTGCCTACTCCAGAGTGTGGTTGGCACGGTATCCAGTTGCCTGCATCCTCCTACCAGTATACTAACATGAATGCTGCACAAAGACTTCGTGAGGTCTGGGTTCATTTCACATACAGTGGCTTAAAAAGAAGATTGTTGCCTGTCTGCCAAGCAAAATTTGAGGCTCTAGTGACCTATCTTTTCATAATATGAATGCATTACAAGAGATTTGTCTATACTGTAATGTGTTTGGTTTCAGTGGCAAAACCTTTTGTCATGTGCCCGGTTACTAACTTTATCTTGAGAACTGTCTTCTGTTAAATTACAGTGCCATCGTGTCGGCCACCAAACACAGATTTCTGATTTGTGGTTACATGAGTTGACATGGATCAGTGTAGGGTCAGTCAGCATCCTGCTCCTCAGCCCTGATTGGTGCAGGAACTTGTTTAAACGTGCCAGTTTTCTGGTCGTTCTGGGCCATGTTCAGTAGTGTTGTGCAGTGCACAAGGGACTGTTAATTTTGGACGTAGTCCTTGTTTGCATGAGCGAATGGGGTGTCACTGTCTCAGCTGCCGACATGTTTCTCTCTTTCCTGGGACAGTTCAAGCATGCACTTTCCTCTCTTTACTGTCTGGATTGGATTTTTTTTTTTTTTTTATGTGTTTAATTCTGTTAAAGTCTATGCATAACCTGACGTGTGTGTTGTTCAGACACGAACTGCTGGAGGAGGCTCGTCGACAAGGCCTGCCCTTTGCTCAGTG